>NC_136508.1:45127749-45210249 GCF_053919585.1 Euprymna scolopes | reverse complement strand
TATATAGTATAACAGATTGTTGATACATATTCGGAAAATCCTTCAATCTTAAAGTTGAAAAACTCGATTTCCTTACGTTAAAAAAAAAAAAGTTCGTTGTCTGCTTTTTATTATACACAAATGCCTAAAAGAGGGTTCATATACTTGATTGAAATGCGTATTCATTTGTAAAATAATATAATGCATACGTCCCTACCCAGAAAAGTTAGCGAGTGAAAAGCCTGACTTATTTCTAATCTCGAGACGAAACCATTTCAATCATAAGAAGAACGATAAAGCAAATAGCAAGTGAGACGACTAACTATTTGCTTTCACGTTGCTCGCGGTCAGAAATGAATTAGAAAAGTAAATAATCATGTCTAAATAACACGTTCACCGCAAGATGTAAAATATAGAATAGTTTTATTCTGTTAGTAGCAATGATTGAAGTCCGTGTGAGTTCGTGTGCTGATAAGTAAAATCTTAAGTCTTCACCTTCCGATTTGCAGCATCAATTGAATCCAAACCAGTATAGCCTCCACAAACAGTTACTTATTCAGGCCAAATCACAAAATACGTAAAATTAAATTACTGACGAAAATCTGCTATGTTATATAAATAATATTGCGAACACTGGCAAAGCAGAAATTATCTCCATCCTTTAGACGAAAAGTTTTATACAAGAAATGATAATAATATGATTATCTAAACCTCGTTTCCAAATATATTTTCCTTTCTTCTTTGTGCTTCATATTTAATAATAATATTAGCATCGTTGTTTCATTGACTTCGCGGGATTCGTATTATTTTATTTCTTGCTTTCAAAATTGGGACTCTGCATAGATTTGGACGGATCCATTTATGTTACCTACGGGAGTAGCATGCTTTTGTTCTATAAGCCATGACTGAGTAAAACTCTTAAGCAATTCCCAGTTATATTTTGAGTTTCGCACGCTCTGAAGATTGAACCTTCAACCTCCAGAAAGTTTAACATTATAATTCAATTCTCAGTGCGATCGACACTCAAAATACAGTTGCGAATTACTCATGACTTTTACCCACTACGTCTGACTAAATGAGGACATTCTATTCTCAGATATTAAATAAAGGATTCCATTCGAAATTCCGTGCAGATTCCCGAGTTGGACAGAAATATTCAGAGTTCGACGGTAAGATCCCGAGTTTGACAGTAAGATTTCCGGGGTTGACAGTAACATTCCCGAGTTCAAAAGAAATATAACCTTGTTCGATAGAAAGATTCCCGAGTTCGACAGAAATCTTCCTGAGTTCGACACTAAGATTACCAAGTACCACAGAAATATTCCCGTGTTCGACAGAAATATTGACGATAGAAAGATTCCCGAGTTCGACAGTAACATTTCCGAATTAGACAAGATACATCTGAGAAAAATTCGGAACTTACATAGATCACCATATTTTGGAAATAGTATTTAAGATAAGAACAGCAGTGTGAAGAATCTAAATAAAATATATTAAAAGGTATGTGTATATCTCACTACCTTATACACTAAACCAATCCTCATCTAAAAACTTCGGAGACATTATTAGCGGAAATTTAAACAAATAAGAATTCAATGTTAATTCAACATTTATTTAATAAAATCATCTCGTAGGATTTAACAATAATAAAGGAAAGAGATAATCGAAGTGTTATCAATATTTTAGCTTGACAACAATCTCGATTAGAAAATAAAATAATCAATCAATCAGGTTGTTTACCAGTTTCTTGCGATTGATTAAATTAAAAAAAAAAAACAGTCTTTTATTTTATCCCAGCCTTTTCTTAAAAATCAGATAACTTAAATAATTCCCCATCCTGATAAATCAATTTGATCAATAATGAGATCTTATCGATTTTATTTCAACCAGTAAAACTAGTTAACGTTGCTGGAGTGAATAATATATTAAATTAGAATAGCTATTCTACGGCATATCAAACTTTTGGGGGCGATTCAATGTTATTGAAGCACAATGTTTACTACAAGTCCGACTCTTCCGATGTCTTAAATTCTAAGTTAAATGTTTGTTTTATCTTCTTTCGATTTTTAGTGAAAAATCTGATAGCCTAATAAATCGATTTGTAAGCAGAAATAAGAAGTCATTGATTATATTTTTTTTAATATATAATTAAATAATAATCAAATAATTATTTTTTGTAAATGCCCATGCATTGTATGGATGATTTTCCCAATTAGAATAAGTGTAAGTCTACGTGTTCCGACACTGAATTACTAGAAACCGGAAGTCATTGTTTTAGGTGATGAATGAGCAGGGGCAACCTTTCACTTCGGAATCACGTAGAGAGAGAGAGAGAGAGATAGAGAGAGAGGGAGAGATACTCTAATAATGAGTCATGGTTTTGCATCGTATGTGTTTCAACATATTTAAACTTTTACGGCTATTTAATGCTGAACGAAATTGTCCGATTTATTAAACACAAGTTGCTATTTTCCCCGCAACAGTGTAACGTATATGCGATGCTTCTCGTTCGGCACGGTTGGGACCGCGGTGTCGTCTACCGAATAATTTCGAATTTTTGTAGACACACTACCTATTAACTCTGTCATTTTATTTTTAATTTATTTTTTAAAATTTGTTTTCTTCTCCGTAACAACTTTTATAAAAGTTATTTTCTTTTACTCGTATTGTATAAAAATCCAGAGATTCTATTGCTTGCAATGGTTTCCATATAATGTGATTAGTTAGAATTCTAGAAAGACATCGGGTATTAACGGAAGGAGTCACGTGATGTTGACAACATCCTAATCGAAAGTGATTTTGAGTAACGAACTGAATTCGAACTTGGAATACGAATGTCGTTAACCATCTGACCACCTTCACTTCTCTCACATATATAAACACATACATAACACATATCATCCCTCGATGCCGCATAGAGAAAGAGGCAGCAATTCAACCCCACTGTTCTCACTCTATCTTTCTTTTGCAGCTTCGGCCGAATGTGAAAAATTTTAGCTGCTAATTCGTCACGTCAGACTGGTGACTTCCTATGATGTCACTGTCGGAATACGTTGCGCTACACATATGCTGATTTTCGAATATGACGTTTTCTATTTTGAACATTACGAAGAAATCAACGAAACAAAATTCATGTGCATTCAACACGTGACACCGGCATAAAATTAAGCACAGTTTTATATATATGTCTCTATTTCTGACGAAAAGAAAAAAAATTCCTGCCATTCGCTACGTAAAACCGTGAGCTTGAAGTCAGCATACGTAACCTTATATATATACCTATAACCTTATATATACACGTAACCTTATATATACACGTAACCTTATATATACACGTAACCTTATATATATATATATATATATATATATATATATATATATATATATATATATATATGCATAGCCAATATACCACCCGCTTTCTGCGTCCTGAACATCATTAAAAATAGTAAAAAACGGAAAAACGTTTCGATAATCAAATAAATCTGCCTGCGTTATATATATATATATATATATATATATATATATATATATATATATATATATATATATATATATATATATATATATAATTAAGAGACGAATATTGGCTGAAGAGAGCTTGATAAGGATACCTTAAACGGGACTCATTATCGGGCTTGAAACCGACGGTACCAATGATCTGTCTCAACTAACAACTTTCTGTACACAAAATATAATATATATATATATATATATATATATATATATATATATATATAGTAAGTTATAAAAATATATATGGCAATTAAGCTTCACAGAATATCCCGTGTTTCTTCCACGCTATGATTCATCGGGCTTATGCGAACAGTTGTGGTTGTGTCGCTTTTTTATATACGCACATTCTATTCCGTTTTTAGTTACTCAATCAGTTTCTAGTTTCCACCGCGTCCCTCCTAATCAGCCAATGGGCAAGCACTTACAGGACAAAGGCCCAATTTACCTTGGGTTCACTCCTTCCTTTGTGTGTGCTTTTTCAGCAGGAAGCGTAGATATCTAGTGAGTTGACCCAATTTACATGTAGGTGTAGTTAAACGTGTCTGTTTTTTTTATTATTATGTTAGTTCATATATATATATATAATCAGTTCAGAACTAAAGAGTTTTGCCGTTATATATATATATATATATATATATATATATATATATATATATATATATATATATATAGTAATTTATATATGGCGATTAAGCTACACTGAATATTCCGCGTTTCATCCACTCTAGGACTCTTCAGGCTTATGCGCCTGAAGAGTCCTAGAGTGGATGAAACGCGGAATAAGCCTGAAGAGTCCTAGAGTGGATGAAACGCGGAATAAGCCTGAAGAGTCCTAGAGTGGATGAAACGCGGAATATTCAGTGTAGCTTAATTGCCATATATATTTTATAAATTACTAACTAGCTCTACCTACGTATTGAGCACTTTTGAAGTGAATACTTAAAGTTTACGCATAAATCTATACTTTCATGTATAAATTTTATGTGAGTAAATTAAGTAGTTAATATATATATATATATATATATATATATATATATATATAAATCATATGTCTATATTTGTGCGTCGTGTGTGTGCGTTACATATACTAAAAATCTTAGACAATCTATATTTATAATAAAAGAGTATTATTTTATGAGATCTTGTTTCCAGCTCTATTTTATGTTTATTTTTCTGCATTAAGTGCTTTTGTATCAATAAGCGATTCATAGTAAATTATCGAACTCAATGTTTAACTTACCTAAAATGTTATACACGTCGAAACACAATACCGTGGGATGTTTTTTTTTTTCATTTGAGTATGGAATTCCCATTCAAAAAATAATGTTTAAATGTTCTTTTAGTGCCATCCTATCATATAATACAAACCTATATAATTCCAGGTCCTGAATATGACCTTAAACTATATCTAGTGGTGAGGCCCCAGCTTGGGGGGTTTGGGGAGTGTGGAGCCACCCTTTAATTGACATTGCTTCCAGGTTCAATATGACTCGGAGTGGTAGTACCTGTTAGGATCCCAACTATGGGTTAGATAGTGACCGACTTGAAAACAACAAATATATTCTATTAAAAAATCTTTCTTACAAAACCTTTGAATTCAGCATTAAATAACCCAAAAAGGGTTGATAGGCGGTAAAACAAAAAACACAACCACCTATATATTTTATAAAGAACTTTAATGACAAAAATAGAAGAATCTCCTTACACAACCTCTACGATATCTCAAGACAAAATCAAAATTCTTGTCTAAATAAAATATAAGTAAATAAGCCGATCGAAAATAAATTAATTATTATAATGATAAGAACTAAAAAGTCCCTCATGCGACAAACAAAACGGTTGTTTTATGTAGTTTTTTCGTTAAAGAGCTAATTGCGTATGATAGAATGAGAGAATTGATTTTGTTTTATACTAGAAGATGTACCGGCGTTGCCCGGTATTAAATGTAACGTTAAATTCCTTTTAAAAAATTAAGTTAAAAATAAAGAAACTGAGACATTTGCATGACAGTATTATATTTTTTCTACACAGTTCATTTCTTGTAAGTAAAACAATACACGAGCTGAGATCGAATCCCAAACCTAAATACAGTGAGTCAAGTACGATAACTATTAAACCAGCTTGCCATGACTTTAAAAAGTATTTTCAAATCTTGTGAAACATTTGACAAACATAAAATCCGAAAACCCCTTAAGTAAAATAATCCCATTTTTACTCCGTAGCAGCTTTTTATTACTGGATTAAAACCGATTAAAATGCTTTCCACGTGTCTGAATACCCTATATACCAAATTTCAAGTCTGTAGAGGAAAATTCGTTGAATATATAGATTAAGAAGTGTCCTCACACGCGCACTGGTGTGTCGTAACACAACAGTAGAAGAAGAAAATCAAGTCGAGGTTGGTTTAACAAACGAAGTCTATTAACCTCACAGGTACAAAGGTAGGAATACGGGTATAACTGACTAGCGATAAGCTAGGCAGTTGAGTACTGTCGCTCCTTCTCACAGGTGTAGATATTACTGGCACTATATATATATATATATATATATATATATATATATATATATATATATATATATATATAGTGAGAACCGGTGTAATTTCCCTTATGCATAGAAAGGCCGCTATAATACACACACATACATATTCTCATTCTTATAGATTTATAGATATAAGATTTTCAGAAAATGTTCCTCTTTGTTCGAGCCGATGATTAAGCATCCTAACGGATGCCAGACATTTAGTCCCTTATATATTCTAACATGCGTATTATTTTAAGTTTTTAACTGTCCTTTTCGGTGCAATTAGTTGCATCTCTCTTATACTTGTTTTCCCGGGTATGTTTGTCAGATAGTTCTTGAAATTATTTGTCATAAGTCCGGTTGTAACCTGATATGACGGATATCTTCCTAAGATTTAAATTTCTTTTCATGTCGTATATAAGACATTGGCACTTCGTTATCCCTTCTCTTCTAGTACTTTCCAAGATATCAGCATTGGAGAGGACAACCACCATAAAGGTTGCTTCTTTTCCCTTGTTCTACATCACGATGTCAGATTTGATAGCTCCGTTTTCGAGGTACGTAGATGTAGGACTGCATTATCATAGTTAATGGTGTATGCCGCATTTCCAATGTTTCTTTTGGTACATGCTTCTAGCAATCGCTGCTGCATTAGATATCAAGCTCTATATATATGCATGTATATATATATATATATATATATATATATATATATATATATATATGTAAATGCGCATGAACAATAACATAAGACAGATTAATGGATATTTCATTCTACTACGTACGGCCATTTTACTTTCTAATCTATCATCAGTGATCCATTTCAATTAGATACTATCCTGCGTGTACGGTTTTTTTTTTTAGGAATGCTTTCCGATTAAAAAAAAAAACTCAACAAAATGCGAACGAAATTCTATAAAATTAAATAACAAAATAGAAAATAAAGGAAAAGGTAATAAAATCGAGAAAAAGAGACAATCAAAAGGACAAAAATCGATATCTTCACGTTGTTTGAGAATCTGAGACGCGCAATTTGAGGACTGGTGTTTAGTGTGGCTATATTTCTTTCCGGGTCAGTTTAATTACGGATGAGAATATTTATGGATTTTTTTTTTAATTGATTTCTGCCATTGTCTAATTTTTGCATTTCTTTTCTATTTAAAAATAAACGATTATTTTGATTTATTTACAATTTGGTTAACAGAATATCAGGTTGATCCCGTTATTCTCCCATTCCATAGTTCAGTCCTGATCCTCCTTTGTAAATGTGTGGATTCATATATCCTCCGATTTGGCATGCATAAAACAGTAGAGCAAACTAAACTTTCAAGCCTTTCTTGCGTAGTTAGTCTACGAAGTCGAAAACACCAGATTACAGACTGGCGAAAATACTTTTTCAAACGTCATCGTGAAAGAGTATGTATGTCATAATCAGGTTCTCGCTGGATCACAGAAGTTAAGCAATGGTGACCCTGGTCAGTACTAAAAGGGTGACCATTTGGGACTTTCAGATGCTGTATGTGCTCTCCGCTTATCTCGGCATTGTTTCCAGTCGTCCTGGACTACTCCTTGCCTCTGGTCTCAACCAGTGCTGATTCAAGACAGGTGTGGTTGGTATTGCGCAACCCTTGCCTCACAATTAAACGCGCAGTTTCTCCTTACAGAGTATATTCTTTGTCTGTCGTGACTGAACGGAGGCATTGTGAAAGATGGTCGAACGTTCCATTTCAAATGTAAACCTGATGGACTGTCAAAAATGTCATATATCCTCCGATTTGTCATGCATAAAATGGTGGGATCCTTCTACCGCTCCAGAAGATATCTCACTACTGATGCAATTCTCTATCTGTATAAAAGCCAAGTACGTCCAGGGATGGAGTGCTGCTGCCACATTTGGGCAGGAGCTGCTAAAAACAGCCTATCCTGCCTTGACAGAGTACAAAATAGACTTCGTGGTTTAGTGGGGGATGCCCTTTTCTCTTCCCTGCAACCTCTCTCCCACAGAAGAGACGTTACGAGCCTGTCTTTGTTTTATCGTTATTTTCATGGCAGGTGCTCGTCTGAGGTCCAATCCCTCGTCCCCCCTCGCCAATTTTTCACAAGAAACACCCGTCTGTCTGAAACTACTGTCAATAATTTTCCCCACTTTTTATATGTGCCTTAATCCAAACGTAGATTCCATGAGCAAAGCTTCTTTCTTAGAATTGCACGTCAGTGGAACTCTCTGTCACTTGCCTGTTTCCCACCTGACTACAACTTGGACGTCTTCAAGTCCAACATAAACAAAATCCTGACAAACCTTAAGTAAGACACTCTATCAAAACCCCCAATACTAATGATTACTACAATACTATCTCATTGATTACTGTACACGCAATAACCCTTATCCCTGAGTGGCCTTCGGGCCTTGATAAATGGTGACCCCCCCTGTAAAAAAATACAAAATGTCACTCCAAATTAAAATGTAAGATCGGATATTCTTTACTTGTACCCTGCTAATCAAAAATTTAAGACCACTTAAAAATCTTTAAAAAAAACACACTTTTTTTTAACGATGGAGTTTTAACTCTTCCAACTTAAGGTTACCAATGCTATAATCTAAAAGGTTATGGAAACAAAAAGCTTCAGTCTCAAAGATTTATTTTTAAAATTTTAATTTAATAAATTAGGCTTTTTACACATGATCAAAATTTTTAATTTAATAAATTAGGCTTTTTACACATGATCAAAATTTTTGATTTAATAAATAAGGCGTTTTACACATGATCAAAATTATAAAACCAGAGACAAAAAAAAAATCTATTAAATTCTACAAAAAGTGTATAAAAAGTGTACGAAAACATTCAACAATCAAACTTAATAATGAGTTCTACCTCCACTGCTTTTGATGATTTAAAAAATTCTTTGGGACATGCTAAAAATAAGGGTTTCCATTAAGGTGCAGGGGATCCTGCTCCAATTTCTGAAGATGGCTTCACGAAGTTCATTTTTTGTTGAATATTGTTTGCCATTTCGATGAACCTCTTTTGTCATCCATCCCAAAACATTTTCAATAGTGTTCAAGTCCGGTGAGCATGCAGGATGTCCCAAGAGATGGACCTCATTTTCTTGTAGAAAGCTAAAGGTTCGTCTTGCAATGTGGATTGCAGCATTATACTGTTGGATTAACCAGCCATTCCCACACAAACGATGACGCCCCCCCCCATCATCATTGATGCTTTTTGTAGCATTCTAACATAACCAGCTTCTGTCTGATGACACTGCACAACCTGGAGCTCCATCGTTCCTTCTGTAAGGAAAACGACTCCATACTATTACGGACCCTCCGCCACTATGACGTGTGGAAAAAATGTCAGGGATCATATTTTTGTCGTGTCAATATTGCTGGAAGCCATCAGGGCCATCTAAATTGAATTTTTTCTAATCAGAAAACAGGATTTTCTTCCACTTCTCAACGTCCCAGGTTTGGTATTCACGACCAAATCTTTGTGACGTGGAAGCAATCGAGGAATTTGTTTACGCTTTTTATTTAGCATGCCTTTTTGTTGTAAGTGTCGTCTGATGGTTATTGAACTGCAATCAGCATCTGTAACCGCCTTAATTTGACTAGAAGAAAGTTCGTTATCATTCATAACAACCCGTATGGTTCTTCTACTCAATGCAAGAGAAATTTGGAGGGGGGATCTACCAAAGATTTTTGATTCTCTATAATTTTCTGTGTTCTTTAGAAAGTTGCAAATAACAGTTTTACTGCGATTTACATTAGCTGCTATCGCTCGCTGTGAAAAACCTTGCTTATGGAATCCTACAATTCGAGAGCGCTCAACTTCGGTAAGTTTTCTTGCTTTAAACATGGTAACACCTTTACACATTCAGTGCTTATCTCTAACTGAACTAAAAACATTAGAATTTCCATAAATCTAATTTAATTTATACCCTTGGTCTTATAATTTTGATTATATGTAAAAAGCCTAATTTAATAAAAATGCAAATTTTTAAATAAAATTTTTGGAATGTACCTTTTTGTTCCCATGAGCATTTAGATAGTAGTATTCGTAACCTTAAGTTAGAAGAGATAAAAATCTCTCTTCAAAAAAGGATTCTTTTTAAAGATTTTGAAGTGGTCTTAAATTTTTGATCAGATCTTGTGACTCAGAAATATTTCTGTCGAACTCAGCCCTATATTTAATCCACAGGAATAGTATGCTCCTGTTCCTTCAGTCATGACAAAATACAAGTTTCCGAATTTTCTCTGTTTCTCTATCTTTAAGAAAAATAAGATTATTTCATCTACTAGCAGTTCAGCCTGGCTTTGATAGGGACCTATGTAATGTTCACAACCTTATGTGTAAATATATATATATATATATATATATATATATATATATATATATAATAAATTCCACAGCCAAACAACGTCGCAGCCCACAAGAGCCATGACAGTCAAAGAACCGGAAGTCCAAGACTCGAGTTTCGCCCTCATTTGGGATCATCAGTTAGACACATCCGAACTCAGGATTCGAACCCCGAGCCTCTTGCACGCAAGGCAAGCACTCTACCAACTGAGCAACCGCCCTGCACACAAGAAGTTCAATTAACCAACACAGATCAAGCAAACCGCGCCGAAATCCGACTGTGAAATAGACCTACTTCGTCTCAACAAGGGACGCGGTCATCCAACCAGCTAATAACCCCAAGCTGATGTCCCACAAGTAGGAGTTTTAACTCAAAAGGACGATGCCATCCAGCAATGCTAACCAAGCGAGCAACTTATGATAGGATTTTCAGAATGTGAGACATTGTATATAATAAATTCCACAGCCAAACAACGTCGCAGCCCACAAGAGCCATGACAGTCAAAGAACCGGAAGTCCAAGACTCGAGTTTCGCCCTCATTTGGACTCATCACTTATATATATATAATATATATATATATATATATATATATATATATATTAAAAATGTTGACTCATGTCCAGGTATCCTACATGTAAAATTTCAAGGGTTTCGACCCTAAATTGGCGGAGAAGTTTGGTAGAGTCTGCAAAGATCAACTCTTTCAACTTTGATCGCTTGGCAGCGAATTTTTCTCCTAAAACTGATTAAAAATCTTTCTGCATGTTCGAATACCTTTTTATGTAAAATTTAAAATATTTACACACAAAATTGGCTGAATAATTTGCTAGAGACCGCAAAGGTTAAATCTTTTAAACTTTGACACTTTGGCAGCCAAATTTTTGGCCAAACGTCGATTAAAAACTTGTTTTATATCAGAACATACTTTATGTAAAATTTCAAATATTTAGACCAAAAATTGGGTGAGAGGTCAATTTTTTAAAACTTTAACCCCAATTTTAACACCTTAACATTTATTGTTTTCGGCTCAAATCAAATTATTAAGTTTGATTCATGCCAAAGTAACCTACATCTAAAATGTCAAGTGTTCAAACTCAAAATTGGGGAAGGAGTTCGGTAGAGTTTTCAAAGGTCAAATCGTTGAACTTCGACCCCTGGACAGCCAAATTTCTGGCCGAAAACTGATTAAAAAGATTTCCCCAAATCTCAATATTCCTTATGCCAAATCTCAATTCTCTAGACTGACAGAGTTATTTGGCAGGGAAATGTACACAGACACGCACACAGACATTTTCACTTTTAGAGATATATAAATTCACGAGCATTTCAGCCCGGCGTTGCCCTGGTGTTTGGAGGTGTGTGTTGAGCAAAAAGAAAAAAGTGGTAGTAGGAAGGCAGGCTCGACCCCGTACCTCGAAGGAGGAAAAGAACGTGGAAAAACCTGACGTTTTTGCTGTTACGACCACCACCAAACCGGAAGTGGCGTGGGTTTAAATTAAGGCTAGACAATCGAAAAGAGGGGGTGATTTTCGAAAATATCGGTGAAAAAGAGCCCCCCCCCCAGTAGAAGAAAGTGTCCCGTTGAGGGTGAAGAAATTAATGTTTTTAGCCAATTTTTCGATATTTGTCGTCTGAAGGGTCGAGCTTCAAAAGTATACTGATCTTGTGAAAATTCGTCGCCTCCCTCGAAAGTTTTAGGCAGACATGCAAACATACATATATTTATATATTGGTAGCTCAAATTTTCGACCCAAACTGATCAAAAAGCTTGTCCTATCTCTGAATACCCTTTATGTAAAATTTCAAATGTTTAGATTAGAAATTGCCTGGGGAATTTGGTAGAGACCGCAGACCCCTATTACCATTTATTGTTTTGGGTTCAAATCAAATTATTAAGTTCGATTCATGCACAAGGAACCTTTATTTAAAATTTCAATTGTCTACACCCCAAATTAGCGGAAGAGTTTGGTGGAGTTCTCAAAGGTCAAATCGTTGAACTTTGACCCTTAGCAGCCAAATCTCTCGCCGAAAAAGAATTACAAAGCTTTTCCCAAATCTCAGTACCCCGTATATCAAATTTCGAGTCTGTAGACTTAAAATTGAGAGAGTTATTGTGTAGGGAAATGTACACACACACAGACAGAGACACATATACAGACACGTTCACTTATATATATATATATATATATATATATATATATATATATATATATATATATATATATATATTATATATATATATATATAGATAGATAGATAGATTTATTTAAACTCTAATGGTTGATTGCTGTATGTTTTCATTCATTTTGTATGTACTCGATATCGTTCTTTGTAAAGGTGTGAAAACATATGGGCCCCTTTAGTATGGATTATATAGTAATAATAAATAATGCTCCTCTGTGGGAACGGCGTAGACCATCTAAACATCCGGGGAATGGTGGATGATACGGAGTTTGTTTAAAGTAAAGCCGTTTCAATCTCACTCTCGCCTTAACCAGTCTAATTCGGCGGGAGGAGAGAGTTGGTTGGTAGGTGAGATGAAAAAGCTGAATGATCCTCGACATCTTTCTACATACAGTGCATATTTCACAAAATGATGGTACATCTTGTACTGGCCAGGCTCAACATTGCCGAACTTTGGTTATCTAACGGGAACCGTTGTATCAACGTGATTATATCGTATATAATGAAAAATGTTATTAAATATAATTACTAGTAGAGTAAACTAGAATCTTAAACCGGTTTTACAGACAACTTTCTTCAAATATATCTTGAATCTTTTTGCTTTACACAGGGGTCAGCATGGAATTTTAAACAGAATCCTTTCTATAATCCACGATGGAAACCTGCTCTCGTTCCGTCAGCCATTACAATTTAGTACTCTTAAATATTTTACAATTGTGTCGCCCTAACTACGAATTGATCATTCAATTTCCAGAAGAGTGTCATATAGAACTGAATCTTACTTAGGACTATATACGTTACCTTGCTTTACATTGAAAATTAGAAACTGGAAAATGCAATGTCAAAAACACTATTTCAAACGTAATTATGACAGACTATCCAACATGATATCTATAATATAAATCTTAACTGTCTGTTAAAATGTATGTACGTGTGTCTGCCTAAAACTTTCGAGAGAGGCGATGGATTTTCACGATATGTGTATTGTTATGAAGCTCGGTCATTCGAAAAATTGGCTAAATATTAATTCCTTCACTGTAAACTTGTTACATTTCTACAAAGAGAGGACGCTTTTTTGCCGATATTTCCGAAGGCCATCCCCTTTTTTCGATTGGCTAGCCTTCATTTAAACCTTAGCTACTTTCGTTTTTGCGATGTATGCAACGGTAAAAACGTCACGTTTGTTTTTCATGTCCTTTCCTCCTTTACAGCACGGGTTCAAGTCTGCGTGTCTACTACCACTTTTTTTTTGCCCAACACACACTTCCAAACACCCAGGCAACGCCGGCCACCCAAGCTAATTCAAAAATAAACGTGAAACTATCCAAAATCTTATCTAAATCATGATTGTGACAGACTACATAAAATGCTATTTCAAATGTAAATGTAACAGACTGCCGGACGTGCTCTTGATTTTGATACATTCATAACGTCAGTGATGGTGCGTAACTGACCCAATAAACATCGTCATGGTTTACCTTGCGATATCTGCATAACAATATTGCTTCTGGTGTAGTTACTGTTAGTACTAATTGTGAAGAACAGTAACGACCCCTGGGGGCACACTTGTATTAATATTACATTGTTTGGATGTACGGTCATCGCGAACATGTTGGATTTTATCTTTCGTTTATTGAATATCCGATCAATAATAGCACATTAATTCCGTTTCATTAGCTTAGTATACTAAATTTAAACGTAACAGAATGTATAAACTTCTCTTTGAAACATAATCATAAAAATCCGCCGTAAATTTTATTTTAAAGGAAAGCTTAACGAACTGTCAAAAATGCTATTTCAAACGTAAGCATAACAGACTATTAAAAAATGTCATTTCTTATTGCATTTTCAGCCCAAACACGACACAGTGCTACTTTGATGTAAGGGGCTACTATCTATGACATATTTTTCAGAGATAATATGTAGGGAGTTGAGCAGCAAGATGTCTGTTTACACTACACTTTAATTTCTGCCTTTCAGTACAGTCATGTAAGCAGGATCCTGGAAGGAAATCCCAAAGTCTAGCAGCCCTAGTGAAGAAACTATTATAAAAGGTTTTCTGGCATCTAAGGATCTCTACTGAGTAGGGGTGGGATTCTGCTGCTTTCCAGGTTTGTTTGGGGTATTGACCTAGAGGTTGTAGTTCGTCGGAGCAAATAAATTTTAAGTACTTTGAAACAGGCAGAAGGATGCAACATTTCGTCGATGGGATAGAGGTTAAAGCCTAGCTGACAGTGCGGGACTTATTAGGTTTGATACTCTCTTTTGAACCCTGTCTAAGACTTAGAGGCTAGTCGCAGATGCATGAGCACAAAGGTAGCAAAAATACTCCATACATTGGCAAATGTAGGTCGTGTAGAAGTGCAAGACACTTTCAAGGGTAAGTAACTTTCTAGCACGGTACAGAGGGTCCATATTATTACAGCATTGGCAATGCTATAGATGTATCAAAATTGTTAATAATTAATATTTCACTCGTAAGCGTATACGATATTGGAAAATACTAGTTCAGATATAAACGCTAACGACTATTGATAATGCTATTTTAAATGGAAGCATGACAGACTTCCGGAAGTTATATTTCAAAGTTAAGCACGACAGACTTTCGAATATACTATTTTAAAACGTGATCTTAATAGACCGTCGAAAATGATATGTCAAGCATAATCTTGATAGACTAATAAAATTGCGAGCAAGTGTCAAAAATTCTGTTTAATGATAAACGCGACAGATTGCCTTTAATATACTTTAAGCTTAAGCATTACAAACTCTGGAAAATACTATTTAAAACGTAGACGTATATACTGACTATAATGGTATTTCAACTGTAGACTTGGAAAACTTTCGAATATTTTTTTTCAAATGTAAGCGTAATAAACTGTCAGGCATGCTCTTTTAAACAGCGTTACAGGCTTTCTAAGACACTGTTTAAAACTTAACCCTGACAGACTGCCGGGCATGCTATTTTCAAAATTACCGTTATAGACATTTGAATACAGTTTTTAAAACGTAATCTAGATAGACAGTCTGAATATTCGATTTCAAATAAAGCATTATCGACTTCCAATGAAACTTAGTTAAACGTATTTGTGATAGACAGTTGAATATGTTATTTCAAAAATAGCGTTACAGATTTAGAATATATTTTTCCAACTAATTGTGACAGACTCCCGAGCATGCTATTTAAAATGTAACGTTACAGACCTTCGAATGTACTTTTTCAAACGTAATTATGACAGACTATCGAATATGCTTTTTTTCAAATAGCGTTGCATACTTTTTTACTTACGTTTACTGCTAACAAGTCATATTGCCACTTGTACGTAAGGGACTACTATCTGGGACCATGGCTAGGAAAGATTAGCTAGACTTTGTTTTACGTTACTTTTAAACATGCATAGCAGTTGGCAAAAAAGAAATTCCAAAGCCAAGCTGCTGTAGGGAAACAACTATTAAAGTAGAAAATTTTCTGGCATTTAGGGATCTTAACAATGAAGGGGTGATATTTTGTTGGTAAACGGGTTTGCTGGGGATATGTACGCCGAGAGAGCTCAAGTGAAACGAGTTTATCAGAGCACATTTCATTAGAGTATTTGTAAAACAGGTACATAGATGCAACATCGCGGCGATGGGACTAGGGTTGGAGCTTAGTTTACAAAGCGGGACCTATTAAATTGAAAACTCTGGTTTGTACTCTATCCCAGAGGGAGAAGCTAGTGGTAGATGCACCAGTGAAAGTATAGCAACAATACTTCATGTATTGGCAAATAGTTGCTTTGTAGAGGTACATTATACTCTCAGCCGTGAGCAGTCTTCTAGCTTGAGGGAAGGAACCCACCTTCTTTGCAGCAGCCTTCGCAATGTCCTCAATGTATTTGTTCCAGTTCATATTGCCAGTAAATATTAGGCCGAGGTGTTTGAAGGAAGAATTCTCAAGTAGAATGTTTTTAATATACTTTTTCAAACGTAATTGTTACAGATTGTCGAAGATGCCATTTAAATCATACCTAATATTCTTTATCAAACGCAATCGTGAGAAACTGCCGAACATGTTATTTCAGGCATAGTATAAGAAACTTTCGAAGACACTGTTTTAAAGTAACCACAAGAGACTGCCGAGCATGCTATTTCAAACGTACCGTTACAGACTTTTGAAGATACTTTTGCAAACGTGATTTTGACAGGCAGTAAGTTTCAAACGTAGCGTTACAGACGTTCGAAAATATTTTCCTTTAACGTAACCTGACAGATCGTAGAACGTTCTATTTCAAATGTTAACCTGATGGACTGTCGAAAATTTCCAAATTAAAAATTCGACTGAGAAATACAGCTTCTTTAAAAACGTAGAGTAGATTCAAAGATAATTTGGAAAACGTGATTTTGCCAGACTGGCGATCATGCAGTTTTAAACGTAGCGTTACAGACGTTCAAAGATACTTTTGCGAACGTGATTTTGACAGTCATGCGGTTTCAAACGTAACGTTACAGACGTTCGAAAATATTTTTTTTTCAAACGTAACCTGACAGATCGTAGAACGTTCTATTTCAAATATTAACCTGACGGAATGCCGAAATTTTTCAAAAATCCGACTGAGAAACACAGTTCTTTTGGAAATCTGTCTTATTTGTGAAATTTAAGTTTTTTTTTACACGGTGGTCACAACTTATCAAGGCCCGGAAGCCACTCAGGGATAATGGTTATTGCAAGTACATTACGTTAGTGTGGAGATTTGATGAAGTGTTTACTTAAGGGGGCGGTTCATTAGGAATTTGTTAACATTGGACTTGAAAACATCCAAGTTGTAGTCAGGTGGGAAGCAGGCAGACAGAACAGAGCTCCACAGGCATGCAGTTGTATTATTTTCCTTGAACCTAGTACATACATAGTTTTCTCGTACTCATAAAACTGAGTAATTTATTCACTCAACTTTTCTCCATGAAAAAATAGCTATTATTATATTAGGCATTTAGGGATTGCCAGGAAGTAATAATGGAAAACTTTCTTTTCAGCGCTTATACGAATGATTGTTTCTTTATATATATAATACATAGAATTTCTTTTTATCTTTCAGGATTAAATGAAACTCAAGAATCGACGAAACTTGGATCTCGTACTCATCCATCATCTGGATATATTAACCTTCGAATTTAAAGACAGGATCATTTCTTTATGAGGAAAACGATCACCCACAAAGGAAAACAACTGGGAATATAAAAACAGCCCGGAGAGAACCATTTCTTTAAGCGTTTCCGAAAACGTCTCGGAAACTGTCTACGATCGATCTTTCATTATTTTCAGGAATACAATAAGAGTTGCACACACACACACACACACACATACACACATGCACACTGACAATAACCAATAAACGTGGAAATAAAAAAATAACTGAAGTTAAAGAATGAAAATAAATAAATACTCGAATACATTGAAAGAATTCTTTCACCTGCCTTGTATCCCACAATCCTCAGCAGAAACGTGATAAAAAAAATAATCGTTAATAAAAAAAAAATACCAAAATTGCAGGAAGATTCAAGCAGGGCACGTAATTACGTTGAGTTTAATGACTTTCCACAGACGTTATAAACAACCCTTACATGAAAGAACCTAACTGCTAGATCTATCGCTGTGATTATATATATATTTTTAAAGCACAGCCATTTAACAAAGTTAGGATATATTGATTGGCGTACTTTCTCCCGGCCTATTATTTTGTTTTGCTTGTAAATCCGTTTTAGTACGGCCAACGAATTTATAGCTAAAACACTCAAACGTACAAACGAGATAAAATAAAAAATATAGAAAAAGGTAATATATATATATATATATATATATATATATATGTGTGTGTGTGTGTGTATGTTCTAAGATAAAAATTGTCTGCGAAGATGGATAATAGTTTTGTATAAAAAGTTATAATTACTAATCTATAAACTATGCACATAAATACATTTCATAATTGATACAAATTTAAATAATATCTTGATTTAAATATATATATATACATATATATATATATATATATATATGAACACGTATTCTATTTAGCAAGAATGAAATACAAAATCGGCATTAAAAAAGCAGTAATATAATTGTGTTTCTAAGAGTTTGAGAAAGAGTATAATACATTTAGAGCAATTGAAACAGTAAGTAGTCATTTCGAAATACGCAAACTACATGTAAATATACAAATAGATACACACATGATGTTTATTACCATACGCGTTATTCATATAAATAGCAATGTATTTTATCGTGCAGTATAATACTTTCGTTTCATATAAATTTTAGAAAAAGTAGGCAAATTATTGGAAGGTACGTGAGTATTCATTTTCATTGGTTTCGCATTAAACAACAATGAGAAAACAATAAAGATCTACGTAGTGTACCTTGTGGTTCAATGTACGCAATGTCTTAAAGTGGGCATTTGGGTGTTTTCATATTAAACGTATACAGATAGTTAAATAAATAAATGTACAATAAAATAAGTGGCCGGTAAAATCAACGCTTATTTTAATTATAGATAACTATATTATACTATATAAAATACTAAATAAGTATATCTGCTTTTATGATGAATAATATAGATGAGCTTATATTTTTAAAGGATTAGATGAAATATAATATTGGTCAAATTAATTAAAAAATACATTAAAGACGTCAACTTTTCTATCGTGTTTTTGACATTAAAATTCTTGGATTTTGAAAATATTTACACTATAATAAGTAGGTAAATAATATATAGTAAAAAAAATATATATATAAGTGTTCCTATTTACGATGCCTCCCCGTGGGACAGAGTTAGACACCAGGGTCGTTTTTTAATGTGGAGAAAAGGAACAAAAATAAAAAATTGTCTTAGTCGTGAAGGATTTCTTCTCCACTGACGCAGAACAAGAAATTGAAGTGAAGCATCTGAAGAACAGATACTACACATTGATCTTGACCCGAAGGCCAATATAAATATAAGCGTTATTAATTGACAAATATATGTATTAGAGTTAAAATTTTACGCTTAGAATAAAGCTAGAATTTATAATAGGAAAATACGTATATACATACATAGAGAGAGAGAGAAAGAGAAAGAGAGAGAGAGAGAAATATGTATTACGCAATTAAATAAATGATTCGATATAAATATAGCCAATACTATACACAGTAATTGCTATATAAAACTTGTTAATTCTTGAAATTAATAAAGGTAGAAACCTCTGTATTCCATAACAAAGTTCTAACGCAGTATTTCCACTTATATAAAAAGATATATAGATTTAGCTGTGTAATAGTTTTAATCATTAAGATTTTTTCAAATATGCTAATATTATTGTGCTGAAACGAATCTCGCATTCTTTTAAACTTTATTTGTTCCTTATTTTTTTGTAATAGTTAATTCGCTTGATATGAAAACATAATAAAACAAAATTAAAAACGACGCACAGCGATATTTCTTTAATCACATTACACAAAGACGTCAGTCCTATCATATTGTAAGCAATAGATATCTAGTTATCCAACTTAATTTCTCTAATCTTTTTTAGTTAATAATAACGTTTCTTGCCATTAGGAAAACTGCCTATTAGGAATTCAAAATGATAAAATATTTCTAGACTTTTTTTTGAGAGTCAATTACGAGCACATAATTTCTAAATTCGGTTTATAAACTTAGCTTAAAATCCTATAACATCGGTTAGCCCAATCAATATGTTTTAGATTTGTGAGTTGTAAATGTGGAAGTTCTTTTTTATGTCTGAAATAATAAATAACGAGTCGTACAAAATTTATTGAATTCATGTTAAATATGTAAATATTTTAAGGGAAATCCATAGTGGTCAGGTCGTTTGGTCTTACCACAAAAAAAGCGTTTATTTTACTACGTGAAGGAGGCTTAACAGAGTAAAAACAAAACCAAGTACAGATATACATAAAGAATCTGTAGCGTTCTCCATAATAGACGAATCTAGTGAAACTATTGTGAGCAGTGTAATCACATATTTAAGCTAGTTTTTTTTTTTTTTTTTTTTTTTTTTTTGAGGATTTGCTTTTATAGATATAGCACCTCTTGGAGGTGTGGCTTGCTTCCCTTAAAAGCCAATCAGACTCTGATGTAAGTTTATATGCAAAGAAAGGGACGAAATTCCAGTGTCTTTAAAATTTAGGGGTCACGGAAGATCGCAAACAGAACTGAAAGAATAGTGTTCTCGAACCAGCAACTGCGTCATGTTGTGTGTCAAAGGTGAACCCCGTTCTCCGCCTCGCACACATAAGAAATCAATGAAAATCAAGCACGATCTTTCCCTCGCTCACATCAACCGAGTAGACGTTGACCTCTCGCTTAGCTGGAAAAAGAACGAGCCTGAGCCGCGTCTGAAAGTTTCTTACGCCCTCAACAGAAAAAACGACACGGTTAGACAAACGCAGAAATCGATTAGCAAACCAAAAAACGACTTAGTCAGTGGCCCGTTGTCAAGTAACGTCACCAACCAAATCCATCGCATAAACAATAGTGCCCGGTTTGCTCCTAGCCACATACTAAATATTGAATATACAGTTGAATACGAAAACAAACATTTATGACCGTCGAAATATTTTGCACATTTGAAATTATACTTGCAAACAGTAAAACATATACTTAAGTTCATACATTATAGTCTAACGCCAAAGATAATAACAATGCATGTCTCCGTGCAAAATTCCAAAGTATGTTTGTTGCTAATCAAAATAGAATCATTTGCTAATTTTATTTGATAATCATTATACAAAGTTGAAGTCTTGTTTTATATATATATATAAGTATTTAGGTATAAAAATACTAATAAATTTTATATGTAAATATATATATATTTATATATATATATATATATATATATATATATGTACATTTATAAATAAATATATACATTAATTTTAATTGAGTGTTACTGGAAGAACGAAATATACTTTCAATAAATTATCTAATCCTATAATGAAGGTAAGATAAAGAATAATGTTTGCCTGAAAAATAAGGGCATAAACATTGATAGTTGTAAACATTGATTATATTTATATTTTTCTACATTTTTGAATAAATATGAATTTTTTTTAACCGGATTTCAAAATAGACTTATTTTTGTTTAATAGCAAAAGAAAATAAATAATGGTAATGAGTCCAAAAGCAGATTTATTTAATTCAGTGCTTTGACGTTGAGAAATCTGTAGGACATTTCTGACGCAACAGAAAAATGGCTGATATTTAACTTTATCTATTCTTTTGTACAGTGATAGTCTCAATGCTCACTAAAATAAAAAAAACAATCATCATGACTGACAACTGTGAATAAACACTGTTCAAACACGACGTTATGCACTCAGACGCCAATTTTACGCATATAAATTTTATAGTGCGTACCATGTGATATAACTCAAACAAAAATTACATATAATGATAATTCACACATTTCCTACGTTCCAATCGCTCGCTTAATCAAAAACAATAATTTTTTTTAATAAAAGCTTGTTAATTAAAACAAAAAATCATGGCGACAGACATATACCATGGAGGAAGCGTATTTTTAGAAAAACTTTTTTCGCCGTCCGAACCAAAAGAACAGGACAGCCAACCGTCCTCGGATTTCTTTGAGGGTCTGCTGGGGGCGGACCCTGTCGATGTCCTGTCCGGCGTGGGGAGCGATGTGGCTGGAACGCATGCGCAGCACGGTCGCGGCTTTCGGGACGATTTGATACATGCTGCCGAGACCGGCATGGCTTTCGCAAATGGCGCCAACTACTCGTCGGCCCTGCAAGGCAACGCGACGATTGCCGCTTCCGCCGCTGCAGCCGCCGCCCGGAACTTAACACCGATTATCGGAGACCCCCTGTTCGCCTACAACGACACTTTTTGGTTGTGCGACTGGAACGACAGCCTCTGTTGGAATACTACTGACACGAACGAACCGGCGACCCCGGAGATGGTCATAAAATATTGGAAACTCATTTTGACATTATTCCCTTTGTTAACGGTGTTCGGGAATGTACTTGTCGTCCTTAGCGTCTACAGAGAACGTAGTCTAAAATGCGCCACAAATTTCTTTATATGCTCACTGGCTGTAGCAGACATTTTGGTCGCTGTCATAGTCATGCCAGCGGCCGTATTCTATGAGGTAAGTCACACCTTTTTTTCTTCTGCTGTACATTTTTTTTTCTGATTATAATGTTTCGACATACTGTTGGATAATTGCCCGGAAATGATGTCAAAGTAGTCAAAATGGAGGGCGTAGAATCCGCAGAAGTTCGGTCAACGAGACTAACCGACATTTCAAGGCAATTCGTAGTTGAATGTGTTGACGTCATCTGTACCAAAAAAATAGACGGTTAGATAAAGAACAGCAGAGAGAGCGACCACGACGGACTAGCTAAGTGACACATGTTTCTCTACGGCAAAACACACCAACCCCGCCACTAATGTCATGATTGTCATTCTGAAATCGAAAAGGTTATTTTGAATAAGCAAAGTATTTTATAACCAGCTGTGTGTGTTTTATTTCGCTGCCATAGTATATATCGAGACAATGACAAAAGTTGATGTTTTTTAGTAATTATATACACTGAAAAACACATTTGACGAGCGACCGCAGCGAATCTATAACAATATGAGAGTCGTTCCAAAAGTAATCCATCATACTTTTTCACAAAAAAAAAGTTGAAGAGTTGCAAAGACAGAAGTGGTACGATTTAAACGAGCGATTATTTTATGCTCTAGAGTTTATTATTCTACATAGTCACTGCAATTCTTAATTTACTTTTGCCGGCGATGGCGCTGTCCCCATGCATGGACGGCCGAGGCACACATAGTTACGCATACACACTCGTCACTCTGGAATCGATGAACCCATCTCCTAGCCGTCTTAACATCAACTGTAACGGCTTCGTAAATGTTCAATAGGTGCCGATAAATATTGATTTGTTATTCTTTTTGTTTATTTATTCATATATTTGTGCATGGGGGAATTCAATGACGCGGTTTTTCTTTTTACACGCGTCCATGGAAGGAGTCTCTTTCTTGGGGTGTCACACAGTCAATATCTGCAACCGATAGATGAAATTTTCAGTTCATAAATGCTTATGGTCAGCCATCGTAACAATGCAATTGTCAATCCCCTCGGATCCATACGGGCAATATAAAAATAGGAGGCATTACTTTAGAATCACATCACGTATCTGCCCGATGTTTATAAATATAGAATATTGTAGATGCAGCAGTTGAACTTTTGAACGCCACGTGAGATTGGGCTGTTGAACTATTTAAACATTTTGAACAATTCAGTTAAATGAAATTCAGATCAGTGAGAGGGTCCGGTATACGAACAGTCGTAGAGAAGTAGGCCCCGAAACGGTGTGTATACCCTTATGATGACCCGACATAATCTGTATACTAGAATGGATTACCCCAAAGAAAAAAATAATGATAAACGTATTTATATACAAGTCTACAGGAAGAGGTAGGCTCTGAAATAGAACGTATTCTCATTTGAAAATGTATGTATGTAGATGCCTGCAATGTAAGCTGTTTCTTCCAAACGACAATATCTTCTGTTGGTCGCTCGTCTGATTGCGAGTTTCTGCTACTGTTCCGATAGCAAATATTATTGTAGGTTATTTTTTAATTATTGTTTTCTTTCAGTAGGTGAAGTTAAATCTACCGATATATCCTAATGTTAATGGATTTTCCTTCATTTTGAATCTTTTTCTCGTGAATTATGAGAAAAAGATTTGGAGAGTATGAGATTTCCCAATAACTACGGTCTACCCCGTACAATGCTTTGGGCTGATCATATTAATCAACAAGGTTTTTGGTTACAACATTTTGGTACCATTGCACTTAGCACACCAGATTTCCGTAAACGTTGGCCCAGATTCGACCGGCGGCTTACATAAATCCTGAGAATATACCGAGCGCTGATCAAGTACATAATCTACTGAACAATTGATACAAACGCGCTTAGCCAAGAAAAAGCGAAGCAGACGACTTTTCCTAAATTGGAAGAAAAAATTATTTTTAGTGACGCACAAATTTAATCTATCCAATCCTTATCCTAAGTCTAAACTGTTACCCTAAAGTTAACCCCAACCCTAATCTCTAAACTCTTACGCTAAACACGAAAAAATACGTTTTTACTCAAGCATAAAGTTAATCAGTAACACTGTACACAAAAGCTTTAAAAAATGGCAACGGGTGTCCTAAAAATTTGTACAACTGGACTTGAATAAACAGAAAAAAATTCCAAAGTTCTCCTAACAACACATATTCAAGACTTACCAAAAACTATTTTTTTTCTTTATAATTCTCGTGGAAAAAAAACAAACAAACAAAAAATGACAACTAATGTTTCCATTAGTTTAAAATAAAAAAGATAAGTAATTTATAAAAATGGTAGGGTGTTTTTTCTATTGTATTTGATTGCTTTTACATTATAATTAGTATCTGAAAAATATTGTTACTTTTTGTTGCCAAGCGTTTTTAAATTTTAGCGGTGCTCGGTGTATCCCAACGATTTGCGTTAGTTACCTTTCTGTCTCTTTCCAATATCATAGAAATTTGATGAGATGTGCAAAATTATCAACTCTGTCATATGCAGATCTACATGGACAATCTTTTCCTTTACGACACACGTATCATTGTGCTTACTAAAACGATGCAGAAGAGGCTAGATACGGTAAGCAAAGATTTGGATGTTTGAGACAATAGTCAATACCCTTCAGTGTGACCTTGTACATGTGCGTCCACTACCTTATCCGGGATTGCCCGAGCTTGTCTTCGTAATAATTTTGTTTGTAACAAAAACCCAGGTTTATTTGGAGTAGATGTGATGATACATGCTATTTTGACACAAACGACAGACGTGTAATATGACTCTCTTAACAGGACCTATTATATAGTGAGGTGGGAGATATTGTTCTTATAACGACACCCTTTATAAATGTATACATTATATGCATAGTTGTTTAGCCAGGAAATATGATATCGGCGTATAAACTGAGTCATATTGTGTCAGTTATCACACGGGCATATATTACAGTCCATATTTGCATAAGGTATCATTTTTTCGTAGCCTCATTGGAGATGTCCTTTTTTCTTCCCTGTAACCTCTATCTCACGGAAGAGATGTAGCGAGTTTGTCTTTGCTTTGTCGTTAAAAATAAGGATAAAGCAAATACAATCTCGCTGCATCTCTTCTGTGAGATAAAGGTTGCAGGAAAGAGAAAAGAGCATTACTTAATAGGCTACGAAAGAAGTGTTCGACTGAGCTTCAATCTGTGGTCCTCCCTAACCAAACTTTCACAAGAATCACTTGTCTAGCTGAAAACACTATCAATAATTCCCCCCAGTCTTTATCTTTACCTAAACCTAAACGTAGATTCCACGAAAAAAGCTTCTTTCTTAGAACTACACGCTTGTAGTATTGTCTTTCGTTTTCCTGCTTTCCTGCTGAGTACAATATGGTTGTCTTCAAGTCCAATGTAAACAAGTTCTTGATAAGCCGTTCCCCTTAAGTTAACAAATTTACTGAATTTCCATTACTGATAAATACTGTATTGTCCAATTGACTACTGCACACTCGTTAACCTTATCTTCGAGTGGCCCCTGGACCTTGATAAGTGATAATGCCTATGTAAAACAATTAAAAACAATAACCCTACATCCGACGACAGTAAGCTCAAAACTAGAAATACCACGTACGTCTTTACATTCCCCATAGCAGAATGAGTCTCCAAAAATAACACGTACATTGGCATGACTCGAATCAGCATCCCTCGTCGACTGACATTTTACCTATCTTCCCTGATTAGCTCCATTAATCAGCACCTTATAGTGCACGACACCCCATAAACTAAATTTAGAGACATAGTAATAAAAAAACACTGTCATTTTAACTGTCTCGCTCTGTGATGTACGCCTCCCAATTATTGAAGCCTTGTTAATCCGTATTAAAAAAAATAACAACCAATTATCAAGCTCAATGCAAAGCGGATACCACGCTTAAATACTATTTAGTATTATAACGATTTTAATCGGCATTCTATTCAATTCATTACTTTATTATTTATTATTATTCATCACTCGTTTGAGGACGACTTATGGAGGTCAAAAACGTTCGCGAATACAATAAATTTCTTTTTAAACTCAAACAAATTGTTCAGAAACTAGTCCGTCAAAAAGAAAAAAAAATCGATTTAAGAGAAACAACCAAGAGTTGTCTCTGCTTTTTAATGAAACGTGCATAAAGAAGATGCTGCCCAAATATGTATGCATATAGATATATATATATATGTGTGTGTATGTGTACGTATATATAGTAATAAGTGCAAAAAAACTATATAGTAATAAGTTTATACATATATATAGTAAATAGTATATATATATATATATATATATAAAGCTGAATGTCTGTGTGTGGATGTGTGTGTGTCTAGTTACGAATAGGCTCCTATATTGTTGACTATTTAAAAAAACTGATTACATATAATGATAGAAGATGTATCGAAACACAGGAATGGGTATGTTTGATCTGGCAGAATGGTGGTTCATTAAAATTGGGGGGGGGTCTGCGTTCGCGCATGGTTCACAAAGTATGTAAATAAAAAATTTTAAAATAAAAAAAAACGTTTACAAGTGTTTTTGATATATATGTACATAAGAATACTTTGATAAGTAAGTTTTAACTTAAATAGGGATGGTATAATAAAATTGTGGGGTCTGCGTTCTCACCTGGCCTCCATAGAATGGAAATAGGCACAAACTTTAATAAAGACTTTTCATATCTATCTGCGTAAGTGTATCTTGATAATTATCCTTCAGTTTGAAGAAATATAGTATAATAAAATTACGGGGTGTCCGTTCGCGCCTGACCTCCATAGAATGGAAATATGTCACAAAGTTGTTTTTTAATATAGATTCACAGAATATTGTGATAAGTGTTTCAGTGTGACAGGTATTGTATTATAAATTATGGGGTTTATCTATTTTATTTTTACTTTCATCATATTTTGCTTTGGTTTTGATACCCCTAAATTCGAAAGTATCTCTTTACAACCCTTACTTTTTCATAACCTATCATACTTTAATAAATCAGAGTCCATTTTCTGTGGGCTGTTTTTGGGCCCAGTCAACGACGGGTACTTTTGCTAGTATATATATATACGTATATATATATATATATATATATATATATATATATATATATATATATATATACGAAGTAATAATATGCAGTAATAAAGAATAAGATAAAATTATAAATAACAAGATTGTAAATCAAGGAAACAAAATAGGTTCAAGTCTTTCAGAATCCATGGAAAAATAGTCCACAAAACAATAAGTTGTAAAGTTTAAACTTTCAGGAGCTTGAAAATATGGAGACAGACAGACATAGTGAGTTTCATAAATTAGACTTACGGTGGGGGGGCGAAAAAATACGCTTAATTATTATATTTTATTAGGTCCAGATTTGGTATATATTATTATAGAGGCAAGATGTAACAAAAAGTATTTGAGTACACTCAGCTACGATCGAAACCGAGACATTCAAAGCTAGTGACGTTACCACTACACCAAGTTGACGCCGACCTCAATGCGACCGATACTCAAAATGCAATCGCAAATTATTTAGGAACTCTGTTCAGTCATGACTTACGAAACGGTAGCATACTGCCTCGCGAATTTTATGAGCGGTTCTCTTCGCATTTCAGTTCGATAAAAAGATTCCCGAGTTTGACAGAAACAATCCTGTGTTCGACAAAATACACATGAACAGAGACGGTTGATAGGTCGGCAGAAATGTTGTGAACATAATATTCAAAATGAGAAGGGAAAAGCATAAATCCTCATTTCAAAAACTTAATGAAAACTAAGAAACACCTTTATATACAGGGTCCCGTGTACACTTTATGTGATATCTCCATTATTTATTCACCGATTGTCCTTATTTTACAGGACATGGCAGAATCAACGACCGTGAGTACACTAAGACCCCAGTGGGAGCTGGGACAAAGAATACACTGTGTTAAATTGTACTACAAACAGGCTCGTTTAAGAAAACCCAGGACAGTTTCATGCCTCAGTTCGAATGTGAAAAGGATCCATCCTAAAGCAGCATTCAAAACTGGGTGGACCACTTCGAGAAGTATGAGACCGTGGAGAACCTCAACACTGCCAGAGAGAACCGTTCAAGCCACTCGGGATGTCCCAAGAAGCGAACAGCCGAGCTGGTTGAAAGAGTGAGAGAGTCTCTCCAGCAGAGCCCGAAACGCTCTGTGCATAAGCGAAGTCAGTCCCTCGCTATGTCCCGTGAGACTTGCAGGAGAGTGATGGTGAACGATAACAGGGCTTACCCATGCAGAATACAGACGCGGCAGACCCTTACAGCCTCAGACAAGAATCAGAGGAGGGCTATGGCAGTTAAGATGCTCGAGAATATCGAGGAGCCACCAAGTTTCCTTAACCTCCTTTGGACCTCAGATGAAGCCCACTTCCATCTTGATGGAAAGGCGAACTACAAGACAAATGTCTTTTGGGGGTCCTCCAGACCCAATGAAGTAGCCACCAAGCGCCTGCACTCTCCTAAGTGTACGGTGTGGGCTGCAATCTCGGCCAGAGGCATCATCGGACCAATCTTCATCGACGAATCTGGCGCAGCAGTGACAGTCACCAAGGAGCGGTATGTGGAGGTCCTGAAAACCTTCAAGAGTGAGCTCCAGACACTACCCGTCGCTCATGAACAAGTTCTGGTTCCAGCAGGACGGAGCAAGTTCTCACACCTCAAACCTGTCCCGAGATAGGCTGAAAGAGAACTTCAGAGGCAGAGTGATCTGTCTCAAGACTGATTTTGAGTGGGCATTCCATAGGCCGGACCTAAGCTCCCCAGATTTTTTTCTTTGGGGCTATCTTAAGGACAGAGTCTACGCAGGGAAACCCAGAACCATCACGGAACTCAAGGAAGCTATCAGGGAGGAGATGAGAGCCATTACCAATTCGATCTGTAAGAACGCCATGGACAACTTCGTACAGCGCCGCAAGAAATGCACGGAGCTGAATGAAGGCCATCTAGAACATATGCTGTAGAACGGAGCAAAAAAGGCCAAAGACCCTAGTGTTTTGATGTGATGTTTTGAATAAAATAAACTAGTAATGAACAAAGTTTTATTTGATTCGGACAAAATACTAAGAACTGGGGCTTAATTAGATTTGGGGCCTGTTTTTTTTGGGGGGTCACCCTCTAATTTTTACGTTTCTGGTTAACCATTCCCGTAGAGGTATCAATGTGATCAATAATTTTTGTATAAAATTCTTTTTTCAACATTCCAACATCAACGATATTTTCCAGTTGCTAGATAAAGTGAAAAGTTTAAACGACATGAGGAAAATGAGAGAAGTAGGAAACAATAGAGAGGGGGATAGAGAAAGCGAAAGAGGTTTGGGGCAAAACAGAAATGTTATCAGAATTTGAATCTTTCCATTGTGTTTCTCATGAACCTGGGCAACAATAAGTTGCCATGCCAGTTTTCAACAAAATAAAACATACATTTGTTTATAGTCGTAAGCTAAGACAATTTTTGAAATGTAAAACTGTTTGGATGGATCAATATTCACATTTAGGAGTTAGGACTATATTTCCGGAAATTGTATATCTTCGTCAACAAAACTTTAGAGTTACATTGCTTACCGTTGAAAGTAATTTTACAGTTGGTTTTTTTTTTTTTTACCGCAGGAAACTTTTTTTTTTTTTTTGCAATTTTGTTGAGTGAGCATTAACTTCCTGACCATCTGACTTTAAATGAAGTGATGGAAATATTTTCTTTTAAAAGCTGCATATATATATATATATATATATATATATATATATATGTATGTATATATATATATGTATATATATATGTATATATATGTATATATATGTATATATATGTATATATATGTATATATATATATATATATATATATGTATGTATATATATATATGTATATATATATGCATATATATGTATATATATGTATATATATGTATATATATGTATCTATATATACATATTTATATATATATATGCATCTATATATACATATTTATATATATACATATTTATATATATATATATATATATATATATATAATACTATTGAGAGCAGTTTTGCCTGGTTGTAAAATTGCTTAAATATGATATTTTAATTTGTCCAGGGTTCGTATGTATTATTGTAAGGTCGTGATTTCAAAAGTAAAAAAAAATATTTGGGAGATATCAGCTAGAAACGAAACAAAAATCAAAACTGTAGCGTTCAAAGCTAGTGACGTTACCACTGTACCAACGTGACACGCATACGAGCAGTTTAATAATGAACTAAGACGAATGTACAAAATGTATAACTTTTTTTTTCAATTTAGACTCATTTTGGACCCCTTAACAACTATTTTAACCGGCTAAAGGCCCATAAAAGAACGGTCCATAAAAAAAAAACAGTCATTTGATTCCCCTAGCTTAGATCTGGAACTTTTAGTTTAAGAAGAGATAGCTTGAAAATATGAAGACATACAGACAAACAAACAGAAATACAGACGTTATGAGTTTTATGAATTAGATTGTATAAAAGGAACTGTGTGTGCCTGTGAGTTCGTTTTCTATGGATTGAAAACGACTTTACCGATTCTTATGAAATTTCACACAAATGTACTTTATGTGCCTGGCAGTGTTCGTAGATATGGTTTTTATCGAAATGTCTTCGATAAATCTCAATAATCGATAATTGATTAATCCGATGAAAGAAGGAATAGGCGATTTTTACCAAAGTCAACACCTTACACAGCCTAACATCATAAGTGCATTCGAGAAGTTTTATTACCACACATCTAAGAAATACAACCTCGCCATTTTTATTTTCGTTGCTACGTGACAAAATAAACATAGCTGAAATCATGTTTTCGTTGAATCATGGAAGACTTGAATAATAATAATAATAATAATAATAATAATAATAATAATAATAATAATAATAATAATAATTAAGTATAATGTCATAATTAAAAAGAGATAGATAAAAACACGCTTTGGTACGATGAAAATACTACACCAATATGTCGAAGCAATCAGTCCACTAATTATTTAGATAATCGATTACGAACAAACATATATTGTAAGTTACATATATTTATATATACATATATATATATATATATATATATATATATGTATATGCGTGTGTGTGTCAGTGTGTGTTTGAAAGACGTATTTTGGTATCTGAGGAGTAGCTATTTTTGGAATAATTTAAAGCAATTAATATTTAATTTTTTTCCAAATGGTAAAGAAACAATTTGAACACATAATGAAATATGTCATATGATGTTCTTATTTTTATATTTTGTTGTCTTGAATTTTGCAATATACCACTACTTAGAATCGAAACTAAAACGTTAAGCTTATGGTTTTCTTTTGCTTTGACGTTAAAGCCTGAGTGATGATGCAAGGCTAAAAATTAAAACATGAACCAATGCATAATCCCTATGCCCTCCTTCAACTTTCCCTTGACAAATTTAATTTCTTTACACTTTTGCACATATTTAAACCCAAATATAACGTTTTTACATGGGTTCGAATACCCTATATATTAAGTTTCATATCTGTAGACAAACAACTGCAGAGGAGCTTGGTAGACAAAATGTTTTAAATATTTATACGCATACATAAATATACATAGAAAAAGGTTTGTGTTTACTATAACCTTTTTACGCAAATATTACACAGGTATAAATCATGTAGAATCTCTGCATGAATATGATTACATGTAATAGTTAACGAAAAATGTTCATCCCATAAACCGAAAAACTAATAGGGAATTAATTAAAATGAATGGTCAAAAGAATATGCAAATTAGATAGATCTTTTACTGGTGAATGACATTCCATGAACCATATATAACAAAGTTGTATCATTTTTAAAAATAAATCGAAAAAAAGGGTTTCTAATATGAATATCAATGCACACAAAAATTTTATAGGAGTACATAAATGTTTAAATGTGTAAGAGGACTCTTTTCAACGTATATACTTAACGGTTTTTATATCTACAGACTTGAAATCTGGTTATGTAGAATATTCAGACACGTGGAAATATTTTTAATCGGTTTCATCTGAAAAAAAATGGGCTACTAAGCGGTCAAAATTGAAAAATTGGTACGTGGCGCTTGTCATATTTTTTTATCTGTTTGCTAACTTCTCCACATATGCAGACGCGTGAATGATTCACATGGCAGATTCATGATGTCAAAAATAAGTACAATTTGAAACGCTTTTAAAGACTGTGTCAAACCGGACTAATTGTCGTCGTACTTTATCCAATATCTTTAGGTTTTACTTTCGACCGAAGCCAGGTTTTTTTTATTAGTATAATTACTTACAAGCAGTGAATAGTTTAGAAAAAAAATAATACATTATGCACATGTCTTAGTTTCTGTATGAATTAAAATATATTTATTCATATTTTAACACAGGGAAACGGCAGGCGGCTTGCACACACATATATGTATATACAGGATGACCCCCCCCCCAAAAAAAAAACGGGACCCAACTCTAATTGGGCCCCGTTTCTTAGTGTTTTGTCCGAATGAAATGAAATTTTGGTCATAACTAGTTTATTATATTTAAAACATCACATCAAAACACAAGGGTATTTGGCCTTTTTTTTCTCCGTTGACTGTAAAATGCTCAGAAAAACGATTGAATTTACTCTGTTTTTTTTTTTTTTTTTGGAGGGGGTCACCTTGTATATTGTAGTTAAAGTGATTAGATTATTATATTTTTATACCGCATACATATATGTATATGTTATACTGCATATATATATATATATATATATATATTGTTATACTATATATATATATTGTTATACTATATATATATTGTTATACTACATATATATATATTGTTATACTACATATATATATATTGTTATACTGCATATATATATATATATATATATATATATATATACATGGTGTCCCAATAAAATGTATACACTTTTTAAATTACCATAAACCACCATGTATTAAAAGAAAAGTTTCATACATAAAAATACAGTGAACAAATATGGAAACGAGTTAATTATCGAAAGTGTTCAAATTATTGGCCATTGTAGTCCATGAACAGCTAACAACGTTCCCTAATTGAATCGAACACGTTCCTAATCAATTTGTATGTTGACACATCTTCTTTCAATGGTTGCTTTCAACTTATTCATCGTAGCTCATACTGTGGTGTGAGCCCTGTGTTTTACATGCCTTCACACACCCATCCTCAAAGAAATAGAGAAATCCAGGAGGGAATCAAATCCGGTGAACGTGGAAAGTACTCGATACTTCCTCTTTGTCCTAACTATTTGTTTCGCAGGTGACTATCAAGATATGCTCTTACTTCATGATGATAGTGGGAAAGTGCTCCATCCGGCTGAAAGTGTTTTTTTTTTAATTTCTAAACATATATTGGGAACGTGGTATGGCATATACATTTTATTGGGACACTCTGTATACCTCAGGGTTCTATTCTTGGACCTTTATTATTCCTGATATTCATAAATGATAAAAGGGTTTCGGAGAAGAGTATATTTGCCGATGTCACCACCCTCTATAACAGGCATGAGGGGAAAACAAATGAACACATATCTAAAGAAATGGCAGAAACACTAGATGATGACCTCCAATCTGTAGTGGAATGGGGACAAAAATTGATGGTCACGTTCAATGCTGCCAAGACTAAACTTGTTTCCTTCAATCATTACAAGTAACTTTTTTCTACCAATAATACCAATGGCCAAGAACACACTGCTTGAAAGTACTTCCTTTAAACTCCTCAGCCTATCGTTTACAGCCAACATGAACTGGAATATATACATTGAGAGCATTGCCAAGGCTGCTGCAAAGAAGGCAGGATCTCTCTACCGTGCCAGAAAATTATTTACGCCTGATAGTATCCTGTACCTCTATAAGGCCACCATTCGCCCATGTATGGAGTGCTGTTGTCACATTTGAGCTGGTGCACCTGCTGCTATTCTCTCACTCCTGGACAGGGTTCAAAAGAGAGTCGCCAACCTGATAGATTCTGAACAGTCATCTAGGCTTCAGCCTCTGTCCCATCAATGAGATGTTGTATCCCTCTGCCTGTTCTACAGACACTTTAATGGTGAATGCTCTGAGGAACTACAAACACTTTTACCTCCTCGACGTGACTACCCCCGACAAACCCGACAAGCAACTAACTCCCACTCCTTTACAGTAGAGATCCCTAGGTGTAAGAAAGCCTTTTACTCCAATAGTTTCTTCCCCAGAATTGCAAGTATTTGGAACTCCCTTTAATAACTGTACTGATATGCAGAAGTTCAAGTGTAATGTGAACAAGTATCTTTCTACTCATCTCCCTTCATAATGCCTCCGCAAATTATGTTCCCGATAGTTGCCCCCTACTTCAAAGTGGCATTTGCCTTGTTTGGGGGGAAATTTGAATAAAAATAAATATACTGTAGCTAAAGAGTTTAGATTATTATATTGTCGTCCATCTTGAAATCTTCTGAAACGTGCACACGTAGAGTAATACAGACAACTATAGTTATATATAGGTGTTACGAACGTAAACAACGTTGAACTGACACTGGGCAAATTATATAAATGAATCTTTTTAGTTAACCTGTTTTGCGCTGATTTGTAAATGTGATTCAAATGTACAAAAAATTGTGGGACGAGTTTTCGCGTTCGTCGTGCGAAATCAGTTCCAAGAAAAAAATAACGCACGTAATTAAAGCTCATCACGAGTTCTCTGCGCTTATGTTTTAAGTTCAGTTTTATTTATTGATTTTATTTTTCTATCGAAAAAAAAAGTAAATTATCTATTCATTAAAAAAAATCGTCTTTTTTATTGTTTCACGATGATCAAGAACTAGGGAGAAATCTAAAAAACTTTTCTTCTTTTTTTATTTCGTTTTTTTTTTTTTTTTTTTTTTTTTGCAAACTGAACGTAAAAATACTTACCGAAATTCTATCCGTTTGCAAGATATTCTTGTTTTCTGGTTTTACAATTTCAAAGCATTAAGTGCGTCATCACTTGTTTGTTTTATGCTCCGAGTGCGGAGAATTTAAACATATGTTTGAAAACAGAGTAGAACGCGGATTTATCTCGTTTTGTTTTATTTGTTCCTTTAGTCCTCACATTCCATTCGCCATGTTTCTTACTAAGGAGAAAGAATTGCTATAACATTCAGAGTTGGTTAGTTTTCTCCTTGGAGTTGAATGTTCTTATTTCTTACGTCAAGTTACTATGCACGACTTTGTCTACAACAATTTCCATGAAAAATTAAAAATCCCTAAAATCATGATAGTCGTGGTTCAATAACTCTTCTTAATAATCCATAACTTCAGTTAACATTATTTAAATATAATTTCCGTATATAGTTGGAACCAGGTAGCCAGCAAACATGTCCAAATCGCGTTCATCTCTTTTTCCGAATCGACGCTTCCATTTGGTCTTGAAAGGCAAAAAATACCCCCTATAGGGGCAGCTAGGCATACAATTGTGAAGCAATGGTCGCGCAAACCACAACCACACTTCTCCTGTGTCGGCACTGTTTGAGTCTAGTGAAAAAAAAGTCCAGGACGGCTGGAAACAATACCGAGATAAGTGGAGAGCACATACAACACTTGGAAGTCCAAATCCTCACTTAGTACTGATCAGGTTCCACGTTGCTTAACCTCCGTGATCCAGCGGGACCCGATGTGTCAACGTGATTATGCAGTATTTTTCGGAATGACGTTAATAAATTTCCTCATTTCCCCACTCAAAATTTCTTCATTTTCATTTGTCCATAAATCTAAACGCAGCTTCCACGAACAAAGCTTCTTACTTAAAATTGACGTCTTGTAGAACACTGTTCCGCTGGTCTAGTTCCCAGCCGACTACACTATTTTAGTCTTCAATCCAACGTAAATAGTTTCTTTTTGTTGAACTGGCTCTTTAAATAATCCAATTCTACCAAACATACAGCATAAACGATTACTACACTACCACCTTACATTCTTTAATCCTTATCCTCGAGCCTCTTCAGGCATTGATAAGTGGTGACTCTCTTGTAAAACCGTTAAACTGATCTAATTCGAATGGCGATGGTCCTGTTTGTGATTTCTTTGTTATAACTGCACCAATAAGACAATAATGTTAGGTTTAGTTAGACATGAAGTACTGATCAGTGTTTCACCGCATATAATTGAACGGTGATAAAACAAACAGTGATGGACATTCATAACTGAAACCTTATTAATAAATAAAATACTATTTCTTTACGTCCAAACAAAATATGGGCGATTTTTAAGGAAAAAAAATCTGTAGAGTTGAAGACGCTTATAAAACGTATTATCGTTTACAAATACACAAAAATGTTTGCATACATATATGTATATATATGTGTGTGTGTGTGTGTGTATGTGCATTGTTTCCGATTTGTGTAAGCATAGGGAAATGCATACATATATAAATATGTAAATATATATAAATCTATATATCTATAAAAGTAAACGTGTCTGTATCTGTGTGTCTGTGTGTCTGTGTACATTTCCCTACGCAATAACTCTGTCAATGTTTAGTCTACAGGCTCGAAATTTGATATACAGGGTACTGAGATTTGGGAAATCTATGTGATCGGTTTTTGATCGGAAATTTGGTGATTAAGGAGTCAAAGTTCAACGATTTTACCTTTAGGAACTCTACCAAACTCCTCCCACAATTTTGGGTCTACGCACTCGAAATTTTAGATATAGATTCCTTGGACATGAATCTAACTTAATAACTTTGAGCCCAAAACAATAAATTTTAAGGGGTCATAATAGGGGTCAAAGTTAAAAAAATTGACCGCTTTTTTTTTTTTTGCTCAACATACACCTCCAAATACACGAGCAACGCCGGGCTGAAATGTTAATATATATATATATATATATATATATATATATATATATATACACTAGCAGTTCAGCCCGGCTTTGCTCGGGCCTTATGTACTGTTCATAACTTTATGTGCATATGTTTGTATATATTAAAAGTTTGACTCATGTCCAGGTTACCTACATCAAAAGTTCAAGTGTTTCGACCAGAAATTGACGGAGGAGTTTGGTAGAGTCTACAAAACTAAACACTTTCAACTTTGACCTCTTGGCAGTCAAGTTTTCGCTCAACAACTAATTAAAAAGCTTGCTGCATGTCTGAATACCCTTTATCTAAAATTTCAAACATTTAGACTTAAAATTTGCTGAATAGTTCGCTGGAGACCGCAAATGTCAAATCTTTTAAATTTTGATCCCTTGATAACAGAAATTTCGGCCAAAAGTCAATTAAAAAGCTTGTTTTATATCTGAATATACTTTATGCAAAGTTTCGAAATTTTAGATTAAGAATTGGCTGAGTAATTCGGTAGAGAATGCAGAAGTAAATGTTTTTAAATTTAGACCTCTAATTTTGACCCCTTAACATTATTATTTTGGGGCTCAATTAGAATTACACAGTTTGATCCCTGTCTAAGTAAACTATATCTAAAATTTCAAGTATTTAGACCCCAAATATGCGGAGGAGTTTGGTAACTTTTACAAGGTAAAATCGTTGAACTTTGATCCTTTTTTTATCCTTTCACTACCAAATTTCTGGCGGAAAACCGATTCAACAGATTTTTCAAAATCTCAATACACCTTAGGTCAAATCTGGACTCTGTAGACTTAAAAATGACACAGTAGTTTGTAGAGAAATATACACACACTGACACACACAGAGAAAATGTCACTTATATATAATATACATATATATATAGAGAGAGAGAGAGAGAAAGAGAGAGAGAGAGAAAGAGAGAGAGAGAAACAGGAATACAATTTAAGCCTGTAAATTATATTTTACATGAATTTTTTGTTTGACAGGATATGCAAACAAAAAATTCTAAATTTTCCCTAATCTTCGGAGTTTAAGAGAAATGTGTTCTTGTCATCAGAGGAAAGATATATTACCAAATCAATATTGTAGCGAAGCTAATAATTGCTGTAATTTGCATGCCTTGATAAGCATTATATGAAATAGAGTTAGAAACGCAACACCCCCCCCAGTTTTTAGCGCAAAGAGTACATGATATGTGGAAAAGAAATAAAAAATAAAAAGACGAATTAAAAATCAAAAGTTAAAAATCTACATGTAAGTATATGGAGTGGTTGAGTGTTTTCAAGAGAAAATGATCACAAGAATCGATGTTGTCATAAGAAGTCTGAGTTTTATCGTTGACAGATAGATCCAAATTGAAAATCCAAAACCTGTGTAATAATTAGGGCTATGACATCAGCATATTATTTTCATTGTTTTGACTCGCGATATCCGTTGATATCTTATATGCTTTTATACAGAGTGATGTTGTCTCGGTTGATTAACTGTGTATGTGTTGGACATATATACTCGAGAGTCAAAACAATGATAAGAAAATGCTGTTGTCATAGTCCTAGTACTAATCCAAGATGTATGTAATCCTGGTCTGTTGAAATCAAGTTTTACGTCATTACAAAATCGTATAAACGGCCGTAGATGTGTTACGCTGGCACAATTTCCCTGAGTGAAAAAAATACGTTAATGATTCGAAAAAAACTTTATTTCCCGAGTGGTTGCAAACTGATTTAAGTTTCCACAGACGTAGATTACGCACGTTTTTGGTCGATTTTATGGAATTTCACACGCATGTACTTTATGTGCCCGGAAGTGTTTTCAGATGAGTTTAATCAGAATGTCTTATCGGTAATCGATAATTGAAACACTTCGATTAAAGAAGGAACGGGCGATTTTGACCAAAGTTAACTATTCACACACGTTAACATTACAAGTATATATGAGAAGTTTTATTATCACACAAGTCGAAAAACTCGGCATGTAAGGTCAGGAGTAGATTATTTAATATGACAAGTGTGCGTTCAAAATTGATATATTTTTAAAGCACTATACTACAATGTATTGTTGACTGAGTCACTACTGGGGGGCATGTGATGGCTTATCCCGGTACACCGCGATGGGTCCTTAACTAGAGCAGCCAATCAATTAATTTGATTTATAAATGGAAGAGTTAACCGATTTCAATGACAAAAAAAGATGGGACCATGAAACATTCGTTTATTATCATTCAATCCCGTACAACGTCAGGTCTCTATTCAATACATATATATATATATATATATATATATATATATATAGAGAGAGAGAGAGAGAGAGAGAGAGAGAGAGAGACTTATATGTAATATACTGAGTTCGTGTAATTCAGGAAGTTTTCATATGCCAATGAGTTTTAAGACAAAAGGAGTTGGCTTAAGGAGTAAGCTACACAATTATCATATTTCATAATTGGGCATTTATATACAGTGCAAGCAAAATCAAGACTTCAAAAATGGTGTTGATGGCAACAAAATGTGTATTTCATTTTACCTTATAAGAACCTTATAGGAGTTTATGACATATTTCCATTGTATGGACGCCTGCCGCGAACGGAAACCTCACAATGTTATTATACGAGCTTTTGCCAAAACAGATACTACCCTTGGATCCTAGCCGAAATACCAAGAAGGTATATTATCGTTAAAGTGCGGCCCAAAAACGACATCATTTTTTATTTTATTTTAATTTTGTTTTGTTTTAACATTGCGTCTTCGGAGATCGGGAGATCCTATTTATTAAAAATAAGGAAAGAAAATGATAACATTCTACGAACATTAAATTAGCTTATCTATATACTCATTTAATGTTCGTATGCATGTTATTATCTTCTATCATCTTTTTAATAAATAGGGTCTCCCGATCGAATGATTGATAATCTGGAAACCGTGACACACATACGTAGATGTGCTAAAGGTACTACGATATCAATATATAAATATTGTGAGGAGTCTACACGGATCGATCATCATTTCCACATTTTAATTTCATGGAATATTGACGATACATGAAAATGTTAAAATATTGATTGATATGCATATGCTACTTACAAGGTTTATATAATTTTATTTATATATCCATATGTATATTTTAATTATGTATATATATGTAAAGCGTTCTTTATGTTAGCACGTCGCAAGGAACACAGAAGAATACAAACGAACTTCAACCCGCTGTTTCATGATTTAAGAAAAGCTCTTTATTCCTCAGTCTTCCGCCCCGTGTGACTTCTCCTTATTGTTGTTACGTCACTCACGTCTTTAAGGTGATCATTTTCTCTAACGTGCTCGTTGGTTTATAAACGCGTTCTTTATGCTTTTTTATTTCTTTTAGATTGCCATGGCGTCACTTCGCACAAAGCTCTCTATTTTCATATGGGCGTCCGCGCTGTATTATATACATATATCCACATATTTGTATCCAGATATATGATGAACGCTCCCGTCGATTTCGAGTATGAGCGTCTCAAAATAACTAAGTTCAATTTCAGTGCTTCTGCCTTTCATGAGACTTGAGCCCCGCTAGTGACTTGCAGATGCGACCACAAGCTATGCACGAAAATATATTCAACGACGTGTCACGTGGTCTGTCAGCCAATTCTTTCCTATTTTCTTTTGATTCTCTGACTATTTGTACTTTCCCTAATTTAAAGACTTTTAAGGCATTGTGACATGTCAGTCCCCATTATTTGCAAAAGTAGTTTGTTAAAAAGTTGACAGTGGTATGTTAGATGTTGTCAGATTGTGGTCTTGCTTATCAACCTCCACAGTGGGCAGCGAACATGCATTTACATGACTGAAGCTGACTTTACAAAAGTGCCTTAGGTAATCTATTATCACTTATTCTGACTACGTATCGGGGCCAACGTAACTGATACTGAATATGTAAATAATGTTGTAGTTTGCTTAAATCATAGCGCATAGTTTATAAGGCGTTGTTTTTGAAGACTATAAGAATGCCACTTCGCCGAAAAATACCATTTGATATGAAATAAGTTAAAAAATTTCAAAAAATAAAAAGTTTTTAATAATTTGCAAATATTAATTATTATTTACCAACATTATGTGTCGAATGCGGATGGTATTGTGGTGTCATGTCCTTTAGATTGTCGTAGTTCTGTAAATATATAAGGCATTATTGCGTGCATTGATCACAATATTTCACTTCTGAAATGTATAGAATTAGCAGACAGACACCTTGTAGATAATGAAAGGCAAAATTAAATAGTCATTCGAATACATGAAAACGATGACGTGAAATGTGTAAGCGAAAAGAACGGCGTAAATACTTTTTAAGGAAGTTGTGTCAAGAATATGACAGCCAATTCTGGAAACACCTGCGCTGTCTCCTCTCCAATAGAGACAGTGCTGTAGCTAAAAAGATAACAATTACCCGAGGAAATATCTTCCTGAGTCAGGTTGAAAATATACGGAAGCAAAGTATAAAAAACACACCCAACAGGACAAACACACACACACACACACACACACACACACACACACATACACACGCACGCACATATATATGGGGGGTTGTGTGTATGTGTGTGTGCGGAATATTCTGTGTAGCTTAATTGCCATATATATTTTATATCTTACTATATATATATATATATATATATATATATATATATATATATATATATATATATATTCGTGACCTGACAAGGCCAGAGTAGAGAAAACAAAACAAAACAACCCTAAGCAAAATTCATTCCAAATCAGAAAACTTAAGCTAGCCTGCAAAAACACAATATATACAAATGTAGGCCTATTGGTTGAAAATTATGAATTTAAACCACAGAATAATATTGTAATCTTCAAAAAGCCTGCAAATTTTTATGGAGTTCCGTCCTATTGATGCCTCTGTTTAGTCGCGAAAGGCAAAGGACACTCCCTGTAGGGGCAGCTACGCGTGTAATTGTGAGGCAAGGGTAGCGCAATCCCAACCAAGCCTAATCTGAATCGGCACTGCTTGAGTCCCGTAGCAAGGAGAAGTCAAGGACGACTGGAAACAATGCCGAGATAAGCGGAGAGCACATACAACACTTGGATTCCTAAATAGCCACTCCTTTAGTAGTGACCATGTTTAACGTTGCTTAACTTAGGTGATTCAACGGGAACCGGTTTGGCAACATGAATATGCCGTAGAGTTCCGTCGTATAGAACCAAAAATATAAGCATTTCAATATTCAATTTGGCTAAGAGTATAGATATATCAATATAGATATAATATCTGTTTTTGGCAATTTTGTAAGTTCTTAATCTTAGTGACTATTGATTAGAATTTGACAAACGAAGGCTCGTCAGAAAGATAATGACCTGAATTGTGTAGTGGGCTATGTGACATTTGCCCTTAAAGTAAAATTTTTAAATTATAGTCATTTGTGTTTCTAGTTTTGCATATGAATTTAAAAAAATATCTTATATTTCACCGAAACCTCCGGCCTTGCTGAAGGGGAGACTGAAGCTTACTGCTATGGTTTCAAATGATCTTTTAAAACAGTCAGTTACGTCTCTGAATTCTTTAAATAAGGATTGATTGTTCGTATTTGGATTCTTCCAACTACCGTTCTGAAGTTGTAAATTATTTTCGCAATATTTCTACGTGTTTATCTTGTCGAACTCGGAAATCGTTCAGTCTGTGCAAACGACACCCAAAAAATAAACTTGCGAATGATTTAGGGCTTCTAATTAAACATGGTGAATGGAATGAACGCATGCTGCATTAAATAAAAAGGTTCCATTCGGAATTCTATGCAAATTCCACGAGTTCAATATAAAAGATCTCCAAGTTAGACAGTACCGTGGCCCAGGAAGCAACTCACGTTATTTGCAGTTTCAGTCGCGAAAGAGATCAAGACAAAGAATAGGGCATAACTCCAAGTCGCTCGTTCTTTGTAGCAACAAAATTTATTTCCTCATTGGCACAACCGTGACATCACCCACGTTATCTAAAAACATTTCTTCGCGCCTCTCATGAGATCTCGAACGTTATCGCATCGCTTTCGTGATCATTCTCTTGCACTTTTTTGTAGTCCTTTTCTTCCAACGTTGACAATCACTTTGCATGCATTTACATACGCGCATCCGCGCAATGTTACACGATAAGATACACCTAATGAAGGCCGTGGGTTGCATCGACTGAAACGCTGTGAAAATAAAAATGAAGATGAGAGTGCGAAGAATCTAAATTATACAAATCAGCTGAAACTTTTGTTTGTATAAAACATTTCTTTTACTCGGCAGTCAAGAATTCACAGCGTGCCAATAGAACGTTTGCATACTTCTAGTTATGGACTCATTATTCTGCCTTCAAAACTGATATTGAAAAATGAATAAGCGTAGGCCGTTTCTTTAGTGAACCCTTTTGTTTATCTGGATTTTTTTTTTCATTCTGTCGTGCCCGCTTGCAAACGAAAAACGAAAATCTCAACGCCTGAATTAATCAGTCTGTCTTGCCGTTCGTCACGGTTGGGCTTTGTTTTGAAAAGTCCGTAGCAAGCAATGACAAATGGGAAATTGCAAAAGAAAATACGACATTTTATTTCCTCAGGACGGAAAGGATATTTCTCCAGTTTAGATTGCAGGTTTTCATCCGTTTTCTTTTTGTTTTGTTTTATGTGATTTTGTGCTTTTACTGCTCTCTGGTGTATTGTGTTATTCTTTACATTTCCTTGTTTTGTGTCTCCTCTATGCTACCTGTCGTGTTTTGTTTGTTTTCCGGTTTTCTTTTATTGTCCCCGGATTTGTCATTTCATTTCATCTTTTACATGCAACACGTTTTTGAACAAGGGTACTAATCGTATTTTCAAGTGTTTGCGCTTATAACAAAGGAAGAAATAGTCGTGCTCGGTTTCAGGTAGACATCCTCATTGACATCTCCCTCCCCTTCGCAATGGTTTTATTTTAAGCCACTTCTTTACTCTGATCCCAAAACCTTCAGAATCTAGGATGTTCAGAGCAGGTTCATTATCTTAGTAAAGCAGGGCAGGTAGTAACAAAATCATGAGAAAACAGACAAGTCTTGCGCTTAGAAAAGACTTTCAGTTATATAATACTTGAAAGGAGCAAAATGTGTCAAGGCAAAAGCCAATCGAGGATAACTATTTAGAGAATGTATTTCTAAATGAAAGATGAGCATATGGGAATAAACAGTAGTCAATAGTATGGGATGCATTTGCGATACTTGACAATGTATATTTGCGATCGAATTTACAAACGACCAGGAAAGCAATCTTGGGTTACTGTATTCAATATTTAGAAAGTCTTTGCGAAGAAGTTCTAGCAGTGGTAATTTTGCCGGATGCTAGGCACATGGTGTGAAAAAAAAGAGAAAGCACTTTTTCGTTGTGGTATAATAGAGTTCTTGCCAACCATGATTATATCGTATGAATCTGAAGATTCTAATTTCTTTTTTTTTTTTTTTTGACTACTTATCAAGGCCCGGAAGCCAATCTGGGATAAGGTTTATTGTGTGTACAGTACGTTAGTGTTGGAGAGTTGATAAAGTGTCTTACTTCAGGAGGCGGTTCATCATGAATTTGTTTACATTTGACTTGAAGACATCCAGGTTGTAGTCCGGTGGGAAACAGGCAACCGGAACAGAGTTACACAGGCTGCACTTCAAAGAAAGAAACTTTGTTCATGGAATCTACGTTTTGATTTTGGCACAGATAAGGAATGGGGAAAGGTTTTGACAGTGGTTCATCTAGGCGGGTGTTTATCGTGAAAGATTGGCGATGGGAGACCAGTGATTGGAGCTCAGAAGAGCACCTACCATGATAGTAACGATAAAACAAAGACAGGCTTGCAACGTCTCTCCTGTGGGAGAGAGGTTGCAGGAAGAGAAAAGGGCATCACCCACTAGGCTACGAAGCCTATTTTTTACTCCAAGGCAGGATAGGCTGCCCAGATGTGGCAACAGTACTCTATCCTTGGGCATACTTGGCTTTTACACAGATAGAGAATTTCATCAGGGGTGAGATATCTTCTGGAGCGTTAGAATGATCCAACCATTTTTCCAGCGACCTTGGCAACTGACTTGATGTACGTATTCCACTTCAGGTCAGGGGTAAAGGTCAAGCCCAGAAGCTTATCAAAGCATGGAACTTCCCTTAGACGAGAGCCACCCATTTCAATTGATGCCAGATGGGGATCAGAGCGTTGATGATGTAAAGACAGGAGCTTGGTTTTAGATGCATTAAAAGTAACCAGCCAGCTCCTCCCCCACTGTACCACACGCTCAAGATCAGAGGAGAGAGAATCAGAGAGAATTTTATCATTTACGGCCTTTGATGTGTTGCCATAGATGGTCGTGTCGTCAGCATAGATGTCAACGAATGGTTTAAGCATGCGTTTTGGGAGATCATTGATGTATATCAGGAAGTGAGTTGGGCCTAGGATGGACGCTGAGGGAGTCCAGCATTATATTGAGGGCCTCTGATTTCTGCCCATCAACCACCAATCTTATGAGCCTATCGGAGTGAAATGATTTTATGATCGAGAAAACATTTCCAGTTATACCGTAGCTGGAAATTTGTGAAGTGGGCCCTTATGCCATACCTTGTCGAAGGCCTTTGATATGTCAAGAGCAATTGTCCTCGAGTGTAAGCCTTTGTCAAGAGATTCGCTAACCCTATGAGATATAACAGTTAGCACATCTGCTGTAGATATGGGAGAACGGAAACCATATTGCATGTCACTAAGAAGGTTATTTCTGCTGAGGTGGTTGACTAATTCTTTATTTAATATGGATTCCAGCAGCTTACTCATGACACACAGGAGACTTATTCGTCTGTCCTGAGAGGGAGAGGACTTATCACCTGAATTCTAAAATACAGGGCATACTGATGAGGTTTTCCAGGGTTTTGGGAAGCACTTCTCTTTAAGACAACGCTTAAAGAGTTTTGTAAGTATGGGGGCAAGTTCTGGTTGCAGCTTTTTCAGCACAATGATTGGAATGCCGTCAGGGCCAGTTGCTTTACTGGAATCAAGGTTCTTGATTAGCGTGGCATTGGTTTCCCTGCTATATTTCTAGTCGGAATTATTTTTAGAAAGACATCGGAGGGACAACTTGAAGATTGTCAACATCTTAAGTGAAAGTGATTTTTTGTGGAACGAACAAGATTCGAACTAAAGACACACAGGTCGTTAATCCTTGTTGTTAATACCTAGACCGCCGTCAGCTTTCAGAATTCTTAGTGAGAATGACTTACAAGGCAGATAGGAGTTCAGTCAAGCACCTTATATATATATATATATATATATATATATATATATATATATATATATATATATATATAATCGCATATATACGGGATAATCACGTTGATACACCGGTTCTCGTCAGATTACCGAAGTTAAGCAACATTGAGCCTGGTTACTTCCAGATGAGTGAGAATTCTAGGCGCTGTATGTGCTATCTGCTTATCTTGGCATTTGTTTCTAGTTGTCCTGTACATACACTTCACTTGCTACTGGTATTTAACAATGTTGACTGAGGAGAGGTGTGGTTGGAGATTGCACACCTTCTGCAACAAAAATTTCACCCGCAAGAACCCCTTTGTGGGTATCCATAGTGTGTCAAAGACTGAAGGAGCCCCTTTATATATATATATATATGTATATATATATACAGGAAACACTATATATATATATATATATATATGTATATATATACACAGGAAACACTAGTCACTTTCGATATTAAAATATTGCAGGATTAAGAATAGATCATATAATGTTATGAATTAAATTTTTAAAAAAATAATGCTGCAATATTTTAAGCTATAAATTTATTATATTTTTTACTTGTCCTTTTCTTTTCCAGTTTAAGCAAATAGTCCTTTACTTTTCATGCTCGCATTTTTCTATTTTGTTGCCCCCATAAACACATATGTAATGATAACAATGTACGGCACTCGTCTGCTTTCAATAAAATACCCGATTATCTCCCTTTCATGCTTTCATTCTATCTGCTGTACGTGTTACGTGCCTTTTCGCGACGGCAGTAAATTAGTAGCAACAGTAGTCGCTGAATTGACGTGATTGCTATGGAAACCAGTCGCTCACCTCCTTACATATTTTTACGATTTTGAACACAAGAAAATTTATCATAACTTTTGTTTTGCTGAACGAAAATTGAATTTTTTTTCACGATATAGCTGAGAAGGTGATCTATAAACTGCAATTGTTTGAAATTTAGTCGAAAAATGAGTGAGTGGTGAAGCTTTAAAGCAGTTCTAAATGACTAAATCTGTCATATATGATATGCACAACATATATATGTGTGGGTGTATGTGTGTGTGTATGTGTGTGTGTGTGTGTGTGTGTGTGTGTGTGTGTGTGTGTGTGTGTGTGTGTGTGTGTGTGTGTGTGTACTAGCGGGGATGAGCGCTCGGCGCAACTCAGTCGTAAAATAAGGTTAAATAATAAAAAAACGGGACTTGGATGCTATCAACCAGAAGCGAAACCGAAGGCAATCTTTTATAAGCAAAAAAAAAAAAAAAAAAAAAAGAGGGAAAACAAAAACAAAAAGAAAAAATTCTGCATGCTGGGTGCAAACTCACAAAAGTTAAGTTCGTAAGAGAACACGTTATCTACCGGACGCCAACGACATAGATGTTATGACGTGGAAAAATGTAGCTTTTAAAAACGAAAAAAAGAAACGACAGTTCGCGCATGCGCGATTTATAAACAGCGTAGAAAGCAATTTTTTTTTTTTTTACCTGATACCCGTTTAAAACATTACGACAGTTCTACATGTAATAATCGACGATTTCTTCTAATTTTTAGATAATATTTTTCCGTTAGGTCGCTCTTCCTTATGGGGCATGGGTTGTGCAGCTTTGATGTGGATAACAAAAGTAGAAACATAACTTTGCTTGATAATTAACAAGATTAGATGAATTATTGCCTGGAAATTTAGTCGACCCAAGAGACAACAAGGAAAATATACTTGAATACATTTAACTGGTCAATTACGGACGGTGAAATTAAAATATTAACTTTTTACTAACTCTACAATTTAGACGTAAAGGATATTTAGTGGAAGATTAGAATATGATTGAAATAGAATTTTAAAAAAACATCCAACGGAGGTGAAAAGACCTAAAAACTCCACGACGTTTTGCCAAGGTGTGAGCATTTTACATTTTTACTCTTGAAAAAGCCCGCAATAAACGGGCGAAACGTTGTCGAGTTTTTAAGATTAGAATATCTAGGTATCTTAAATAAAGATGAAGTGTCATCCTCTAGGTTGTTGACCCTTGATTCGACTGACGTACAATGAAACAAAATTCAAGAGAACAGTATGATTATTTGTTCTTGCCAGAGCTCCGTCGGCGTAGGAACACGTAAGCCTCGTGTCATATTCATCTTAGTTTTGTAATAGTTCTCTTTCATTTTACTGAACTTATGCGTCCAAACATAATTAAGTAAACAGAGTAGGGCCACGAACTTAAAACACACACAAAAAACACTATGTAAGCATCGTATAGAAAATTAACAAACAAAAGAAAGGCAAATAAACCTTACTATTTATAAGGAAAAACGCGACCTTTATGTCTATATAGAAGAAAAACAGAGCTCCGAAAACATTGCAGTAATTCTTCTGTCACTGAAAAAGCAAAAAAAAGGCTATTTATAACCTTGTTTTATATTTACTTTCCCGCTCTTTTTTCATCTTTTTCTGCCCTTCTGTCTTTCTATCTATACGCGCACACATATATGCTTGAGTTGATTAGAAAAGAGAGTGAAAAGGTAACAACGCACCGAGGTTGAATGTACTCTATAAAAAAAAAGATGCTGGAATCTTGGAAAGATCTACATCATCCCAGTAATTATAGAAACAACCGGACTTATGAAATAGAACTTCAAAAAACTACCTGGCAAATATAGCCGTTGAACAAGTACAAGAGAGATGTAAACAGTTGCATTTAGAAAGGCCGTTAGAATATCTTAAAGTTTCTCCGTTAAATTATATGAGATATCAGGTGACTGTTTGGTAAGATGTTCTTCATCAGCTACAACAAAATCATATTGAAAAGTGATACACGAATTACCATTAGCATATAAGCGACGCTCTTTGTGTAAACCAATCGAGCCGAGGTATTTCAGACGATGTCAAAACATCGTTAAACTCACTACTCGCTCAGCAGTCGTCAATAGCGTAAAGGTTAGGAGACTTGAATGTCGTACAGACGGTCGGGTTGAGGTCTAGCCGCACTGATGAGCTGTGAAACAGCAATACAGTACTGTATGTGGGTGACTATATATATATACACGCACATATATATTCACACACGCACACACACGCATATATATAATATATATATACATACATATGTATATATATGTATTAACAGAGACACAAGAGCTCGTAGCAGCAGCAGCCCTATGACACATATATAAATGAGCAAGCCAGTGCGCGAAGTGATGTTAAAGCAGAGAAAGACTACTGAAAGAAAAAGCGAGGAAAAATGAATCACGTAGCGAGAACCAGAAAAAAACTGGTTCTTACGTGATATGGACATGTCACCAGGTGTCGAATGAGAGACTTTTAAGCCCGTGTCGAGAAGGCAGAGTTTTATAAACTACATGGCAGACAAAACGAACCTAGAAGATTTTTAAGACCATATGCAATATGTTGTGGGAAAGCACTTATAATAAATACCTTTTGTTAAAATCGAAAAAATAAAAAAATAAATAAAATAAAAACGCTGAGTCGAATTTCTTTCTCATTGTTTGTTTTCTTGCGACTGTATCAGAAAAAACGTGTTGAGTTCGGGTGTTGCACAGACATTGTCTCCCTATCTCACTCTCACTCTGTGTGTGTGTGTGGGTGTGGGTGTATACATTTATATATGTATATGTGTGTTTTATATATATAAAGAGAGAGATAAGTAGGGTAAAAACGAAAACGGTATGCCAATATATATATATATATATATATACATATATATATATATATACATATATATATTATATATATACATATATATATACATATGTACATATATATATATATATACATATATATGTGTATATATACATATATGCATATATATATGCATATATATGCATATATATATGCATATATATATATGCATATATGTATATATATACATATATATGTATATATATGTACATATGTGTATATATATATATATATGTATCTATAATAAATATTTATATATATATGCATATATATATATAAAGATGGTAAACTAAAATTCTTAAACAGTGTCTTTTTTATAAGAACCCTATGTACACGATCACTTTTTGCATTTTAATACTTTATAATATTAGGCTATAATTTGGTGTGTATGTTAGTTGTTATTTAGAACACACTTATGTAAAATACATACTTATATAATTAGAAACACATCTCTGTGAAAAACATAATAACAACACAATTATAAATGGTATATTATCGTAGCAATAATTTAATATCATAAAACATAAATACTAACTCACACTTTAAAAATAATGCAACTGACATCCTATATCTATCGGCTTCCAGCAAAAACGCACTCCAATTGAATAGCTATACATATGTGCCTTCTTTCCAAAGATGAGGAAAACTTGTAAATTATAATTTTTACTTTATTAGAGGGTTATTTAAATCCTTCAATACTGTCAGTTTTCTGTTAATATCGTCTCGAATCCAGCGCTGTTCTTTAAAAAACGGCATTATTATAATCTTCAATCATAACTCTTCGCACACGTATGCGCACACACACACACACACACACACACACACATATATATATATATATATATATATATATATATATATATTATAATTAGTTTTTTGGGGGAGTGGGGAAGAAATCCAGCAGAGTGTTCAACTATAAGGAAAATCCGAAAGTAGAAGCGTATTTATATTTTGTTTACAGAAAGTTTTTAGATGAGACAAGTTATATACCCTTATTGGCTGAAGAAAGTTTGATACGGATGTCTAAAACGGTCCAAATTATCGGGTTTGAAACCGACGGTTCCAATGACTTGTCCCATCTAAAAACTTTATGTAAAAAATATATAATATTATATATAGTATATATATTAGATATATTATATATTTTTATATATATTATATAAACTATTAAAACCAATCCTAACAAAAAATACAATTAAACGTCCACATAATAGTATTCTAGACTTGCATTAACATATTAAATATATTTAACAATTTATATGTATAATATGACAGACATATACATTCAACAGTAGATATTTGATACTAAATGAATGTTAAAGCACAATTGCGGCATGATACTTGACTTTTACATTTTAAAGTTTCATTCAAGCCATTGTATACATTTTGTAAAATAAAAAAAGGTTCTCTACAATGCAATGTAAACTACAATATATTGTGGACTAAGTCGCTACTGGGGAGGACATGTGAAACTTCTTCCCGGTGCACTACGATGGGTCCCCAACTAGAACAGGCACTCAATTGATTTGATTGACAAATGGGCGATTTCTCCGATTTTAATGACAATAAAAATATGGGAGGGTAAATATTTGTTGATCATCATTCAATCTCGGGCAACGTCGGATGTGTATACGGCATAATCAACGTCGGATGTATATACGGCATAATCACGTTGAGACACCGGTTCCCTTCAGATCACCGAATTTAAGCAACGTTGAGCCTGGTCATTACTAAAATCGGTGACCAATTTGGAAAGTCCAGGTGCTGTATGTAGGAGGGCGTCGACGCCTCCCTGCAAAAAGTTGCAAAAACATAACGTCGTCATCTCCCCTAACGACTGGGGGCCGCTTGTGAATTTCATACTCTCATGAAACTTCCTCCTTTTTTTTTTTACACAGTGATCACCACTTATCAAGGCCCGGAAGCCACTCAGGGGGATGCCCTTTTCTCTACCCTGCACCCTCTCTCCCACAGAAGAGACGTTGCGAGCCTATCCTTGTTTTATCGTTATTTCCATGACAGGTGCTCGTCTGAACTCCAATCTCTGGTCCCTCCTCGCCAATCTTTCACGAAAAACACCCGTCTAGCTGAATCCACTGTGAAAAATTTCCCCCACTCTACATCTGTGCCTAAATCAAAACGCGGATTCCATGAACAAAGCTTCTTTCTTAGAACTGCACGCCTGTGGAACTCTGTTCCGTCTGCCTGCTTCCCACCGGACTACAACTTGGATGTCTTCAAGTCCAATGTTAAAAAATTCCTAATGAACCGCCCCCTTAAGTAAACACTTCATCAAATCTCCCCACTAACGTAATGTACTTGCAATAACCCTTATCCCTGAATGGCTTCCGGGCCTTGATAAGTGGTGATCACTGTGTAAAAAAAAACGGATAAGGGTTATTGCAAGTACATTACGTTAGTGTGAAAATTTGATGAAGCCGGAGGAAGCCGGTTAAACCTTGAATAGGGTTGGTGCTGACTGTACACACACACACCGTCAGATGTCCTTGCTTGTTGATAAGAACGAATTTAATCGTACATAAAAATAAGAAAAAAATTCCAGTGAGTTATTATCGTATGTTTGAATGAGAAGTGATTGCTAGCCAGGCACTCACATCTGCTTTCACATCTGTGATTACGCTGTATCATCCATTACATTAATCTAACCAAATTAAATTACTCTGTAGATGAATTGTCTAGACTCTAATTAATGCTGTCAACCCTCATCACAAGACAACTAAACGCACTAACCATTACCCTTTCAATTTTCTAAGTGAATTTTATTTTAGTTGGACTGTTTGATGAAAAACCAGCACGTATTATTCAGTCATTCTTAATGTTCCTTTTTACTGGCTTATCTCAAATCATGTCAACATCAATTTATTACAATAATAAACAAAACGGTTATTTCTTTATTCTAAGTAATACGCTCCCCCTTCTTAAGTACAACACAACGTGCACTATAAACCTCCCGTACATTACTGATGCTCTTCCAGTGTTTTGGCATAAAACACCAGTTGTTGATTAACACAACTATCATTGCGGGTCATCAGAAAAAATAAATTTCAGCATTGTTTGGATTGATTAGCAATATCCGTCTGAAATGTGTCGCACTCGTGATACTACGATTCTTTATATTATTCATCAGAAAAAAAAACTTTATATAAAGACCAAATGTTTGCAAGACCAAACTGGAAAGGTGGGTAAAGACAAATTGTTAATATATGTAGTTATTGGATACGATTCTTTAAATGATTCATCAGGTAATAAAAAACTTTATATAAAGACCAATTCTTTACAAGTGAAAACTGTAGCAAAATTGTTGAAGACAAATTGTTTTTATATGTTGTTATTAGATATTAGTTATTCACACGATTAAATATTCGATGGAAACAACATGATTTTCAAAAAAGTAACTTTTTTCTTTCATTTTGCATGTTTTTCTCATTAAATTCAATAAAAAGAAAATACAATTTTCGTTGGTATTCATGAACTTTTAATTAATAAAAATAAATGCATTAAATTCACCGAATGAAGTAACTATGTAATTATCATTAATATTAATTAAAATATATTAAATACTGATAGTGCTGATATCAATATATCAATTAACATATATTTAATGTTGATATTAAAGTTATAGTGTTGATGAAAATATTTCTCATTTATGTGATCTATCGTTGTCAATATTGTGCGCTGGATGGTCCTAACACCTTCAAACCCGTTACTATAATAACCATTCAGATATTTAGTAGTACGTCATTTAAACAGACAGATTAAACTCACACAGGACAACGCTATTTAAACGGAGAGATTGTTTAAAATGGCGGTGTTCCATTATGATTGGTGTGTTGCAATCAGCTGAATTGACATGTATAAGAAGAAGGGAGAAAGATAAATAGGCGAACTGTAAAAAGTGAATACTATTGTTATATACTCGAATATATACAAAGTTCAAATGTAACAAATCTCAATAATCACAATCGTATACACAACGCAAAGTCCTATTATTTTCCAAACACACAGAGGACACACAAATACACACAGATATATATACACATATATATATATATTTCTGTAGAAATATATTTTCTTATAATATATATCAATCCTTATTTAAGAGGCTCAATGTAATTACAGAGCAATACAGAGAATAAATGACAAAAAGTTATTTTCCAAAATTCATAATGTTGAACATCTTGTAATCTATTCTTTTAATTCAGTTGACTTATACAATTCTTGACAGTATCTGTTTCGTAGCGCAAATTAAATCACTTAATTATTATATCACTCAGTGAATCTATTATACCCTTAACTCGTATTACCTACCATCACTGCCTTGCCTATTGAACTTGCTTCCGTCGCTAAAAAGCACTTTTGACCAATATGAAGAGTCGTGATCTTCATTGCATCTGACAAATCCAGAGGCACTTTTTGTTCTTTTTGTGGCTTCCCTCTTGCAACATATCTCCGAAAATTAAATTCCTTTAATCTGTTCTTGACAGAAGAAAGAGAGCACTTTTTAACAAGCTTGCACTGTTGTTGGATTCAGGGAGCCGTTTCAAATATATTTCTTAGGCTTTAAATCTTGATAGCATTGTCTTCCCTGTTAGAAATAACTCTAGTACGACCAAATTTCGGGGCATCACGAACACTTCCGGTATTTTGGTGCTTTTGCACAGTCTTTCGTACCGTTTTCTTATCACATCTCATCTGCGGCCGATTTCTCAATTGGATAAACCAAAAAGCTCCTGACGATCACTAAGAGAAAATGCTCCTGACGATCACTAAGTCGTGGCATATGGACTAAATGTTACGTTGTCTAACGTGGAACAACAACAATTAAGATTAGAGATGCTTTGTTGCCCGTTTGTGAATGTTTTAAACTGATTTAGGGGCGATAATTTAAGTGGTTTTAATCGAATTTGTTGCTGCGGACTCTCTTTTTGGCTCCTCAATTTGAAGTTATTATTTTTTTAATTGACGTTGATACTAGAATATCTCAATGTAAAGTCAAATATAACCAGGTAAAATTATAGATGAATGCAAGGCGAATCAAACGAGGTATGGGATGTTTAAACAGTTACATTAAATTTCGCTTAAATTTTCAGTTTTTGAAAGAATTACAAGAGCGGACTTTGCCGGCACTATATATATATATATATATATATATATATATATATATATATATATATATATATATATATATATATATATATATAATATAATATAATATATATTATGATAATATAAAACACAAATTGTATTGCATTCAGTTTACATCTTCCGGTTAAAAAAAAAACTGCGCATTCGTAAATAAATAAAAACAAAACCATGAAAACATTTTCTTTAATCGACAATTGGTCTTAGTTTAAATATCCAGATTAAAACATAACTTTAAATGCCATCTTCCTTTTTTTACATCATCATTTTACGAATTTTCTCTGAACTTTTGATTGCACGTTTTACGTATTATACTTTAATTATGAATAAAAAGTCTGCCTTTAACGATTGAAATAATAAAGTTGTTTTTTTAACCTCCGAAAGAATCATGAACGAGTCCTGCTAGTTTTATTCAAATTTAAAAAGCGACGTTACAACAAGGACAGAGAATCGAAAATGCATTTATTCATTATTTCTTGGATAAATTAGCATTTAATTTAGAAAGGTATAAAGATAAAAATGTACAATTATAGAGGGAAATAGCGATCATTCTTTCATGCTCTCACGGTTCGACGATATGTTGCAATTTTTCAAGAAGGTGTCAGAAAAAATAGTTCTTAAATTCAACAATAAATTCCAACATTTATTATACAAAAAGTTTGGGAATACCACCAACTCGAATATTGGCAAGAATGTCTTAAACTTACTATCCCATTACTTGTCTCCTGAAATTTTAATACTTGATTATGGTTTGGAATTTCGTATTCCATTGCCCGGTGTTAAACGGGAAGATGTATTTTTCGAATTTGAAATTCTCAATCCTCAAGCAGAGAGACTGTCACCAGTCTTTGAAATTAAAGTGGAAATTTAACAGCAAGATTAAACAACCTTGCTCATAGTTATTCAAGTACACCAACATCTCATTCGGCGTTTAAATGGCACGAGGAACATTACGTAGTTATTAAAACTCTACGAGAAAATACATCGTTAATTATTACTAGATCAGATAAAAGTTCAGAGGTTTTGTCAACAAAATATTTGTCATACTGAATGACACGGGGAAATTGTAAAATGTGGCCATGTTGCAACTCATGGTTCAATAATTTCTTTTTAGAATCAAAATTCCATAAGAAATTAGTTGAGTGGATTAAAAGTGGTGTACTTTCTTCTGGCATTGCTAGTAGGATTGGACCCTCAGGATCTATCCGTTCAGAGTATATGCGTAAACTAAAACTCGCAAAGCAGTTATCTCGTCAAAGCCCATTTTATGTATGATAGGGTCATCAACATAATGTTGCAAAAAGGATTTTTAATATTTAACAACTAGTATTAGAACGTCACAGTAAATACTGTCTTAAAGATTCATTTTATTTCGCGGACTTTATTCAAAAGTCACAGGTTATTAATAAATTTATGTGTTCTTATAACATTAGCAACCTGTTTACTTGTGTCCCGATTTTAGAGACTACATATATCAGTACAGTTTTTTTTTATATCAAACCAGATGGTTCTTCCTCCCATTTCCTAAAGCATATTTGTTGAGCTGTTGAAATTTGCTACTATGTGTTGCATTCAGTTTCAATGATGTAATGTATCGACAAATAGAAGGTGTGTCCATGGGCTCTATCCTGGGGCCGATAATGGAAAATATTCTCGTGGGCTTCCCAATAGAGCAATTATATTCTGGACCCATGAAACCATTAGTCTATTTTCGATATGTGGACGATACAGTTTGCCTGTGCAATAATCACACGGAGGCAAAACAGTTGTCTCCCTACGCATTAAAATGCATTTCGTGTTAAAGTATACTTATGAAGGAGAGTGTACTCGTCCATAGCTTTACTTGATGTATTAGTAAATATAACACTATCTAGTTACCTTACATCAATATACGGCAAATCTACATTTACGGTACTGTATACAAGCTGGGATTCATTTTGCCCCCCAAAACGTAAGGTCAATATAATTTGGACCCTAACACATCGTGCCCGTATGATTTTTTCAAAAACAAAATTGGACGAAGAATTTTAAATGATCATTGATACCCTATGCAAGAATGGGTAGACTCTTGGGGTTTGTATTACTGTACACATAGATTCGAAAAAGTTGTCAAAAAACAAATATATAACAAATAAATGTTATCAAAGGCAAGATAAGTTACTTTTCTACCAAACTGGATATATTTTTGTGTTTTTATTCAATGTAACATGTTTATTCAGCTCGAAAAACATGCAGTGTTTACCGATGTATTGGAAAATTCAAAATGGCCGCCGACTCTCTCTTAAACACGGTAAGTTCAGGAAAAGGTGTTATAAATAATAAACTAGACAAAATACTGTTAGAAATTCGCGCAATATATATTACCGTGACATAGGTTGACATATAGTCGGTTTTTTTTTAATAGTATGTTATATAGTTTTTTTTTATTTATAACACCTTTTCTCGAACTTACCGTGTTTAAGAGAGAGTCGGCCGCCATTTTTAATTGTCCAATACATCGGTAAACACTGCATGTTTTTCGAGCTGAATAAATATGTTACATTGAATAAAAACACAAAAAATATATCCAGTTTGGTAGAAAAGTAACTTATCTTGCCTTTGATAACATTTATTTGTTATATATTTGTTTTTTGACAACTTTTTCGAATCTATGTGTACAGTAATACAAACCCGACTCTTAATGTGATCATGTCAGTTACGCACAGAAATATAACTGCGTTTTCTGAAATTAAAGTTCAGACAGTGAGTAAATGCCCATTATAGCTTCGTTTACCGTGGTTGGGGACAGTAAGTGAGAAATTCGCCAAACAAATATGTTCCACGGTTCGAAAATGTTACTTTGCTCCGAAAGTGCGCTTTGTATTCTCTGCGAAAACCATAATGCCGTCCTTTCAAAAAGATGTTTTACCTTCTTCCATCATCACTATAATTTAATTTACAATTTTAAGTGTAGTTGCGTTGCCAACTATGTGGGTCGAAAAACGTTGAGATTGGGTGGGAAAGTCGAAGAGCGCGGACCTAGCAACATCCGAAATGGGAAATATTAAGCAATTGACGTACTTGCAAACACATATGGATCTACAATAGCTGGCCATCTACTTAAAAGCCCTTCATGTGCCGCGAAGTTCAGCATGTTTACATAATGAGTCGTATACACAATTTTTACATAATGAGTCGTATACACAATTTTTACATAATGAGTCGTATACACAATTTTTACATAATGAGTCGTATACACAATTTTTACATAATGAGTCGTATACACAATTTTTACATAATGAGTCGTATACACAATTTTTACATAATGAGTCGTATACACAATTTTTACATAATGAGTCGTATACACAATTTTTACATAATGAGTCGTATACACAATTTTTACATAATGAGTCGTATACACAATTTTTACATCATGAGTCGTATACACAAAATTCTATCTAAATACTTTCGAGATTATTCACATTCGGTTGAGGCGATTTTCTCTCTGTAAGCAGAGGGAATGTCTCTTAGGTTTGAGCGTGATTAACCACTAGGATCTTCGAAAATAATATCATAACGCTGCTTTATTTTAATCGCTTCCGTGTTGTTGTTGTTTTTTTTTCAACCATAACGCAACGCAACGTAACTTTATTTTAAGGAGATACACATTTTTGATTTCTTCTTTTTAAATTCCTCGATACAGCGTCGGGAAAACGAGGGCGAAACCGGTCTGCTTACGCTCCCCTATATTTTCTTCATCTCCCTCTTTCATAAAAAACGTGATTTACATATACTTTAATCATGATTAATAAGTTTTCCGTTAATGATTGCAATATTACAATTTTCTACCCCTAAAGAATCATGAAATACACACACGCACACACACACACATATATATATAAACACACACACACATATATATATATATAAATATATATATAAACAAATATATATAATTTGTTTACAATCCTATGTACATATATTTATATATGTCTGTATATTTTTTATATAAATTACATTATATGTATATGTATTTTTCCTAAAATGTATTTTACTATTATATTTCCCTCTTTGTGTATGCCGTATGTAAAGTATAAGAAGAGATCCTACATAAAAGAATAAGAGTATAGTCACATTCGAAGATCCAAATATAGATTTTTTTTATGTTAAACATCTCCTGCATACTAAAATATCGATACATTTTTTTGAGATGCGTTTCGTTATGAAGACTGTGTTGACATAATAATAACCCTTTTTTTGCTTTTTTTTTACAAGGTGGTCACCACTTATCAAGGCCCGAAAGCCACTCGGGGATAAGGGTTATTGCGTGTACAGTACGTTAGTGTTGAGATTTGATAAAGTGTCTTACTTAAGGGGGCGGTTCATCAGGAATTTATTTATGTTGGACTTGAAGAGGTCTAGGTTGTAATCAGGTGGAAAACAGGCAAACGGAACAGAGTTCCACAGGCGTGCACTTCTAAGAAAGAAGCTTTGTTCATGGAACCTACGTTTTCGTTTTGGCACAATAAACGAATCTGTAAAAAATGTGTCGAAATGGTAATATGCTGGAGCGGCTGTTTTGCTGGAAAAAATAAATACTTGGATCTTGAAATGTAACTATCCTGTAATATTCACACACACACACACACACAAACACACACACAGTCATACATATATATATATATATATATATATATGTATATATATATTATATATGTATATATATATATTATATATATATATATTCAAGTTTGAGATGTTAAAAATCGGGACTAATAAAGACAACGAGGTTGTTAGATAGTGCTCAATAAAAAGAGCAAAATATTTTTATTACTTCGGGTAAACAGTTACATATGGTCGCTACAAATAGCCATCTGTTTTAGTCAATGCGACTTCCTCAGGCGATCCTAACCCCCTCGACGTCACAATGAAAATGGAAAAAAGAAAGAAATTGAAAAAAAAAAAAAGAAAAAAGTGAGCTCTTCAAAAGAAAACAACCATAAAAAGTTGTGAGCTCTCTAAAAACAGAGGGGATAAAAAATGGAGAGGCTGCGTTGCAACCTATTTGGAGATTATTTAAAAATAGATTAACAACTGGATATAAGTCTGAAATGATTAAAGTGGGTCATAATTTTACTGGAGTTGCGTATAGGGAGATGTTCTGTAAATATAATGTTTTACACGTGTCAGGAAAAGAAGCTTGCAAATGTTTTCGTTTACATCATGAGTCGCGTGTCGATATAAGTTAAAAGGAAAAGAAAAACAGAGCTGTCGCTATGATAGAGAATGAAAGGCTAATAGACTAAAACAGACATATTCATACCAAGACATACATCCATAAACGTACAAACGCACAAAATATACGCATATGTACATGCGTGTGTACATACCGACAGACACACAAATATGTATACATACAAGAAAATACAACCACACACGAATACATATCTATACATACACATATATATGTATATACAAGAAAATACAACCACACACAAATACACCTCTATACATATATTAGATACTGTCAAGAATTGTAAGTGTCAACTGAATTAAAGGAATAAATTGTAAGATGGTCAACATCATGAAATTTTGAACATTAACTCTTGTCATTCATTTATTATATTGCTCTGTAATTATATTGAGCATCTCAAATAAGGGTTGGTATATATAAAAATGAAATATTAGTAAAAAGAATATTTCCACAGAAATATATATAATACATAATATATATATATATATAAATATATATATAATATAAAGCTGAACGTATGTGTGTGTGTGTGTCTGGTACCGAATAGGCTCCTATATGGTTGACTATTTTTAAAAAACTGATTACATATAATGGTAGAAGATGTATCGAGGATCAGGAATGGGTATGTTTGATCTGGCAGAACGGTGGTTCATAACACTTGTGGGGTCTGCGTTCGTGTCTTGTCCCCAAAGTATGGAAATAAAAAATGAAAAAAAAAACGTTACAAGGGTTTTTGATATAGATGTACATAAGAATCCTTCGATCACTATGTTTTAACTTAAATAGGGGTGGTATAATAAAATTGTGGGGTCTGCGTTCGCACCTGGCCTCCATAGAATGGAAATAGGCACAAACTTTAATAAAGACTTTTGATATTTATATGTGATAATTATGTTTCAGTTTGAAGAAATATTGTATAATAAAATTATGGGGTGTTCGTTCGCGCCTGACCTCCATAGAATGGAAATATGTCACAAAGTTTAACAAGACTTTTTAATATAGATCCACAAAATAGTGTGATAAGTGTGTAAGTGTGAACAGGTATGGTATAATAAATTATGGGGTTTATCTATCTTATTTTTACTTTCATTATATTTTGCTTTGGTTTTGATAACCCCAAATTATAAGCTAGCTCTTTACAACCGTTCCTTTTCATAACCTATCATACTTTCATAAATCAGAGTCCATTTTCTGTAGGCTGTTTATGAACCCAGTCAACGACGGGTACTTTTGCTAGTATATATATATATATATATATATATATATATATATATATATATATATAGATAGATATATATATATATTGAGCACAGTGATGTATGATGGCTTTAAACCAACATATTTTAAAAGCTTTTTGATTGATATGTTAATTTTTTTACTAGGCTTATTTCTGGTGGCATTGGTAATGAAATTTCCTCATTTTTGTTCTTTTTCGTTTATTATATACTAGTAGACCGCCCGGCGATGTCCAGTCGTAAAATACGCAAAAAAATTATATTTAATTTATAAAGAAACTGAGACATGTATATGCACGTATTATGTTTTTTCTAAACAGTTCACTTCTCGTAAGTAAAAAAGAGAAAAAATACTCGAGCTGAGATCTAAACCTACACCTAAAAGCAGTGAGTTAAGTAAGATAACTATTAGGATAGTTTGACACATTTTATGTTAAGAATAAATAGGATTGAGTGTACTCAAACCTATTTATTCTTAACATAAGTAATCTGTTATGGGAACCGTTAATGCATGCGCATTCGTGAAATGGTGTCGTAAACAGATAAAACTTCGGGGCCTTCTATATAAATAACATTTTTTTTTCAATTTTGACCCCCTTAGCAGGTCATTTTTCGGAACAAAAGAGATTATAAAATTTTCCACATATCTAAATATTCTATTTACCAAATTTGAAGTCAGTAGATTAAAAATCCAATGAATTGAGAAGTGTTTTTCAACACACACAGATTCGTACGTTTATAGATATACAAGCAGAAGACCCGACGTTGCCCGGGATTAAATACGGATGAACGAATGTTTAACATTCTTATATTTTATTGTCATCGTAATCGGTGAACGCACCTTTTTTTTTATAAATAAAATTAATTAATTAATTACCTGCTCACTTTGGGGACCGATCGCGGTGCACCGGAAGGAAGCTTCACATGCCTCCCCCAAGCGACTTTGTCTACAATAAATTGTAGTTTAAACTGAATTGTGTTGATTTTATAAAAGTATGTTTATATAATGGCTTGAATGAAAGTTTAAAAATGCAAAAGCCAAACATCATGGTTGAATTGTGTTCTAAAAGGAAGCCTTAATTTCAAACACACTCATGTCATACAAAAGAAACTACTCTTAATTATATATGCCGGACCTTTCTACTTGTCAGGCGATAAAAGCTTGAATAAAAGTTTAAAATGAAAAAAAAATCAATTATAATAATTCAGTTGTACTCTAAACAAAGACATGGATTCCATGAACAAAGCTTCTTTCTTTGAACTGCACGCTTGTGGAACTCTGTTCCGTCTGCCTGCTTTCCACTGGACTACAACTTGGATGTCTTCAAGTCCAACGTTCACAAATTCCTAATGAACCGCCCCCTTAAGTAAACACTTCATCAAATCTCCACACTAACGTACTGTACTTGCAATAACCCTTATCCCTGAGTGGCTTCCGGGCCTTGTTAAGTGATGACCACCGTGTAAAAAAAATTCATTTCGGACGCGTCCCTATCATATCAAAGAATCTACTGCTGATTTTTCTCCTATTCACTTATGATGTTTGGCTGTATAAGGCGTTAACTTTAGTCAAAATCGACTGTTCCTTCGCTCATCAGATTTATTCGATTAATCGATTATCGATAATTATCGAAGACATTACGATACAAAACTATCTATAACACTGCTAGAGACATAAAGTACATTTGCGTGTAATTTCATAAAAATCGGCCCAGTCATTTAGGAGACCATAGGAAACGAACTCACACAGACAAAGTTTCTTTTATACAAAAGTGGTTATAGAGTTTTAGTTACGATTGTCTCGTAAGTAAATGTTTATTGACAGAAGTCTAAGAATTCATTTCCAAAACTTTTTATTTAAAATGTGTATATAAAATAGAGGGCTATAAACGATTACTCTGAAAGGGATTTGCGTGATTTCATTTGCCTTCCGTATGAACTGTGATATATCATCATGTTTTAAAATTCCGACGTGTCGATTTCGTTGAATATTAACATATATACAGTCGTTTCAAATAAGCTTGTCTCATGAGGTAACAAAGTTGTGTGTTCACTGTTAAAACGATCACATATGCGCCCACTTATCAATATATAGGTATTTACTCACAGTCAATTTCATCTAAGAACAAGGAAATCAATCTAAAAAAAAATAGGAAATGATTCCTATGGAAATCGGACAATGCAATTTTCGACGTCATTTCAATTTGCACATTTTTACATACGCTTATATTTTCTAACATTTTATTGAGTTGCCCGTATTACTGATTCGCGTACAATTCGTCTAGACAGGGAAGGAAATTATGCTTCAAGCAACTTATGAATACAAAGCACACACACACACACACACACACACACACACACACATATATATATATATATATATATATATATATATATATATATATATATCACCTTTTTCTTCGCCATATTCCCTCTGCTTCACTTTTTGTTATCAAGTAAGATCTTTGACTTAGTTGCAGTTTCATCAAATATTTTTGTATTCAAAATCTGATCCCGCATTTTGCTAATTCCTACTCTCTGATCAGAAGGAAAGTATTTCTTTGAAACTCCGCGGATTAAGGACTATCAACTTATTAAGTGTTTCCTTTTCAGATTAAATATGTTTTTAAGTCTTTTTCAAAGTGTTTTTAACATGTTTTATTAACTATTTGCTCATATATATATATATATATATATATTTATATATATATATATATATACAGTATTCAATTTATCTCTCCATAAATATATAAAGTATATATATATATATATATATATATATATATATATATATATATATATATACACTTTATATACTTATGCAAAGTTTCATGTATATATATATATATACTCTTATAAATTTCTTGTTATTGTTTTGGTGTATTAATATTTATATTAAAACACTTTTTTACTATTTATTTAAAAAGGAAAATACAACATTGGTATATATGAATCGTGCAATTGCATTCCTCTGCAAAAGATCTAACTAATTTCAATATTGTTTTAAACATTAATAAATTCCCTATTATTTTTCTTCGTTTTTTTTTTTGTGTGGAAAATCTTTAGTTAACTATTAGGTGTAATTATATTCATGCAGATATTCTACATGATGTATACATGCGTAATATTTGCGTAAAAATGTTATAGTAAACACAAACCTCTTTCTATATAAATTTATTCATGCATATATATAATTGTTTAAAATATTTTGCCTACGAAACTCCCCGTCCTGTTTTTGCTCGACAGACATGAAGTATATATAAAGTAATCACACAGATGGGAAGATTTATATTTGGGTTTTAGCCGTGAAAAATCGGTGGAAAAGTGTGGACATTTAAAAAAAAAATGAAATTTTCCAGGTGAGGGTCGAACGAATCTATAGGTCTAACATAATAGCTATTGGTTCATGTTTTAATTTTTAGCCTTGCAGCAAACATGTTTTCATAACTACGGCTTTACGTTATCCCTTTGTATAGATTTTAAGTCTATCGGATAATAATAAACTTGGTTTTCACTTGATACAAACAACTTCCACAACAATAAAACAGACATTAAAAACTACCAAGCACTCTCCCAAAACCCTCACATACAACGCCGGTATATATTCCATCCTATGTAACGATTTCCAACAAGCATGTATAGGCGAGATATAACGTAAATTGAAACTAAGACTTTACGAACACAGAAGAGATATAAGGAATGGTAACACCCTAAATGCACTCTTTTGTCATTGTGCAGAACATGATCATTCATTTAATTTAGATCATGCGAAAATTATAAAATTCGTGATGGATAGAGCCAAAAGGAGACTTTTTGAGTCAGCACTGATATTAAATACTAATACTATTACGCAAAGAAAGGGCTTCTACCATTTAGCCCCTAGTATAGGGAAAATAATAAATCTCCACACTAACGTAATGTACTTGCAATAACCCTTATCCCTGAGTGGCTTCCGGGCCTTCATAAGTGGTGATCACTGTGTAAAAAAAAAATATATATAGTCATCCACATACAGAAGTTTCGTAATATCACAACTCACCAGTGCGACTAGACTAGCATCTTTGCTTAGCCTTGGATTGAACCTACAACCATCGTGCTGATAGTCGGCAGTTAGATTTCCTTTCACGTATGCTTGTATGTGTATTTATGTGTGCATTTACACATTTTATAATGTATGTTAAATGCATACATGAGCTGCTACAAATACACCTGTCATAAGAGTCAATGTCCATCCTTTTAAATCAGGTAGAGATTCGCTTCGAGTAGACGTAATGTGAAAACTAAATAATTGGAAAAAGTTCTGAATGGAAATTGGACAGCGTAATTTGTTCCGGGCCGAGGCATCGAAGCCATGTCAATCCTTCCATCGTTTTTCTGATGAGCTCATTTTCTTTTCTGCTTCCTATCATTATCACATAAAATGCAACCAAGCAACACGTGCGTGTGAGTAAGAGTATTACGTGTGAAACAGAATCAATATATCAGCTTTTTTTTTTACTCATGTTCACCCCTTACAAACTTGGATGTAAGAGGCTACTATTTGGGGGTCATATCTAGGAAAGATTAACAAGATATTTGTTTATGTTACATTTAAACTTCTGCAGATCAGTACAGCCAGCGAAGCAGGCAGCAGGAAGAGCATTACAAAGTCTAGCTGTTCGAGGGACAACAACAGTGGAGGGGTAAGATCTTATTGCTAAGCAGGTTGTCGGGGATATGTATGTCGAGGGGGTACAAGGGAAACAAGTTCATCAGAACACATTCCATTAAAATGTTTGTAAAACAAGCACAGTGATACAACATTGTGGCGATGAGACAGGGGCTGTAGCTTAGTTGATAAAATGGGACCGATTAGATTGATAACTCTTTTTTGGACTATCTATCTTTAGCTTGAAGCGAATATCCTGTCTATACTTTTAGGCTTAGTATAATTTTTTAAAAGAAGTTCCTTTTCTAAACGCTTGATTACTCTTCGTTTTTTTTTATTACCTCTTTCCGTGCACTACTGCGGCATTTAATCACAATTTCTTAAATTGGCTTCGATTAAAATAGTAATGGATCGTTTTATACTTTTTAATCACGAAGCAAATGTTAATCGACTAAAATTTTCTTTTAAATTTATGAACAGCTGGTAATTTGTTGTTGTGAACTACAGAGATTGTGGTGGGTGAGACGACCTCTCCATGTATATTATTTAGGAAGTGTTTTGTGCAATCTGAATACCAGCGTTGGCAGGGTGACGTATTAGAGAAACCAACGTCTGAAGAGCTGGTAATCTGTTGGGGGGGATGCAGAGGAAGTGGTGGATGAGGCATACTACTCTTTGTATATTACATACAAAGTGTTTTGTGTAACGTGAATACTAGTGTTGGTATAATGGCGGATCAGAGAAACCACACGTAACTCTTTTTCAAATTTGAACAAATTTACTATATCTTTCTAAGTTTAAAACTAAATAATATTAGTGCGCTTTCGTATTTAATTTATTGTTTGTTCTCGGACGCAAAGACACAGCCTTTAATGAAGAGCAGGGTCTAATACGTCATAGTGCAGCTTTGTTTTTTTAAAATGTGTAATCAAAAACGCCTCACACTTTCTTTTCAACACCAGCCACTGTCGAAACACCACGTGTTGTATCCGTGTGTTTTTTTTTATAAGTACTGCAGCGAGTGTGTTTTGATCAACAAATATACCCTGACCTAACCGACTAGCGACAAAATAGCTCTACGCTCATCATAAAGCATCAACTGAAAAATACCATGGATCTATTTAGAAAAAAAACTTATAAACAAAAAATAATGAAATCTAATAGAATATATTCATTTCTTCCACTTAGATGGGGGTCACCGTTTACCAATGCCCGGATACAACTCTAGAAAAAAGTTTAAGCCTTAAATAGATAGTGTGACAACGTGATAAGTAATGGTGGCACTTGGGTAAGGTTGCATTATTTAAGAGAATGGCCTTAGTGGGAACTTATGTTTCCAGACTTTTATTGACAGTACAGACATGAAACTATAGCCTCCTTCGAAATAATCTCCCCCAGGTGTAATGCACTTGCATTCTGGAAAGCCATTTTAAATCCCGCTTGTGTGAGCGTCAATAATGCTCGTCACAGCCTCTTTCGTCTCCTGAGTTGTTTAAAAACGACAGCCTCTAAGGATTTCCTTAAGCTTATAGAATGACCTAACGTAACAGAGAGCAAGGTCTGGACTATAGCGAGGGGGAGAAATTGTTTTGATGCCCATATTGGTACAATAGTTTGACCTTCTCTGAGCACCGATGGGACAAACTTCGCGAATAATTATGTGTACAGTTCCCACACTGACATCAAACTGTGCACTTATTGTCTTTATAAATTAGCGAAGATCATAGTTACAAGACAAAAATGTAATAAAATATAGATAAAATAATAACCCAATCCTAACACGATAAAGAAAATACTAAACACGTTAATTCTATATCAAACTAAACTAATTATGTGCTTATATGTACTAATTTTCCTACCCACTGGAAAAAGACAAAAAATATACAAATCGTAAAATCATATCCACGTTATTCATCTGGGGTAATTGGATACCCCAGAAGGATAATTTAACATCTACCTCCAATGGAAAGTGAGATATAACTACGTCATATCACGCATGCTATACCCTTACTGAGCCAGGAGAGTACTAGGAGGGAGGAAAAGAAATAAAATGCTAACTATGGATTATGCGCAATTAAGCAAAACTGGAGTGACAAAGCACCACATTGACCTTACGCAGGGTTAGGCTGTGTGTAAAACATCAGAGAATAATACTCCAAGTGGCCGCCTGAGAATTTCTACAATTTCACCAGTACTAAAATCTACCTCCATAACCATCTTTCATTCTTTCCCGCCACGTAAAATGTAAAACTAGAGTCGAAAAGTAGAACTGAAAAGTCAGCGCTCCAGGAAAAGGAGCACTCTGTTCTGCAAATAATGCCCGTGAAGCCTCGTCGGCATTCAGCGGTTGAGGCGCCCCATGCAATTAGCAATAAACTAAATCTTTCTCAAAGAGAGAAGGCAAAACCTGAGACGGTGGACCCCCTAGCACAGAACCAGTATTATATCGTTATCAACAAGGAACAGGTCATTATAGGAATGTTTTCAATTCCGTTGATATTAAGAGCCAAGGGAAAAAAATCCCCAGATTGCAACTCTAACGATTGTTAAGAGTATGGTATATGAATGACACTGTCTGCCCGACTTGCAACACTAATGGCAAGCTGATTACCAGGATTAACCTAGTGATAAGGCTTATCCCGCAGGAAACCGTAAAGATCATGTGATACAACTTCAGGTTCCTGTTGGAGAACGTGGTAGAGGGTACCATTTTCGAGTAAGTTATATTCCATAAAAATCATTTAACGAACGCACGTTGAATTTTAAACTCAACAATATATAACCTGTTGTCTCCCACTTTTAAAAGTATAAAAAAATTTCTCAAATATTCAATCTCTAACTACCTCTCCATTTATCTTTCTCTCCATCTCTCTCTGTTTTCTTTCTCTGTCTACCTCTCTCTATCCATCTATCTATCTATCTATCTATCTATCTATATATATATATATATATATATATATATATATATATATATAGCGAGAGAGATATATATAGATATATAGATATATATATAGAGAGAGAGACAGACAGACAGAGATAGATAGATAGATAGATATACATACATATATGCGTGTGTTCTATTCTATGTATCTACATAACATGTTACGTATCTATTTTCAGTATTTACTTCACCAGTGCTCAGTACTTAAGAAGAGCCAATTAGTAGCCTGACGAATTATCAGGAGAATGAAACACACAAATTTCTGTGATGCTTAATTTACATACATATGTTTACACACTTACTATATATATATATATATATATATATATATATATATATATATATATATATATATATATGTATGTATGTATAGGCAGAGAGCAGAATTCCGTAATATGTAAATATTTTCAGCATTAAATGATATACAACTTTGCATATATGTAATTAAAAAGTGATGGCGTTAACTCATTTTCTAAGCATTAATTAACCTTTTACTAGATGTGAACTTGACCCGTCATCTAAAATTGACGGACGAAGTACGACAGATAAACAAAGCTTTTCGGGCAGCAAATCAGTCAATATCCATTAATCCCATGAGGTGTTCGTGCCGAATTTTGCCCAATAAATTACATTTAGATCAGTCGTAAAGATATCTGCTGACACAAACGATTGCCTTGGAAGACCCGAGGGTTTTTTGTTAGTGAGAATTGATATCTATAGAAACTCTTTGAACGCTATAGAGGTCGAATGACAGCTACGGAAAAGTGATTAGTTGGCCAGAGAAACGGTTTGGATATGGGCTCGTATGGAGGAGAGACGCGGTATGTAAACTTAGACGCGGTGTCTTTCGTTTGAACGTAGTTTTACTCAGTCAATTATCTAAAGCACACGTAAACAAACCGTTGCCATTCCGGTTGACAATGCCTTATAAACGACATGTGTAATGTCACAAAAGTTGTACTTTTTTCCTTTAAATCTATTTTGTATAGTCAAAAAATAGAAACCTTTCTTACAAGTACAGAATTTAAAGGGGATGAATGATAAATTATAAGATTTGTTTTCTGTCTGAATATTTCAAAATAAAAGTTTGACTACGTTTTAAATAGTTTCAGTCTTCGCAATATTTAAATATTTACTGCTATCCGGATATTGACAATCTCCCTTAAACTAACAAACTCTCCAAACATGTTCTCTTTTTCATCTATGCCGACAGCCGAGAAAGACACCACTGTCCATTTGTATCGATGTAAGCATTTCAGTAAAGGACAAAATATAGGGCTTATATAGGACTCAATTGCAAAACTATACGCACATAATCATGGCAAGTATTATAAAATAAGACATATAAAACATTTAAAATATGGCAGTTTCTAAATTAATATGGTTTCTTAAACAATCTAATTTTAACGTGTTTTGCCTTTTTAAATGGCATTGGTTATTCTTATTATTTTAATTATTCGGACTACTGTTCTCAGCTTGAGTGTTATTTCCACAACGTTTCAGTTGATGTAACCTCTAACCTTCTTCAGTAGTATCTTATCGAATTCAGAAATCTTATTGTCAAAATCGGGAATCTGCACGGAATTTTGAACGAAATCATTTACTTAATTTACAGAAGTAGCATAATCTCGTTCTATAAACCACGACTGGATAGAAGTAATAAGTAACTGCCGATTCTGAATGTTGAAGGTGCACTCCTCAGTGTTGACCGAAAAAAAAAACAATTGCAGAATTACTTAGGAACTATATCCAGTCATGGCTGACAGAACGAGAATATGCTTACCCCGTGAATTAATTAAAGTTAATTAACTCGGTTCAAAATTACGTAAAGATTTCCAAGTTCGACAGAGAGATCCCTGAGTTCGACATAACGTTGGAGTTTACATCGACCGAATCGTTGTGAAAATGGCAGCAAAGATGAAAAAAGTCTTCAGAAAAAAATCAAAATAATAAGCACTTGATCTACCCGACATTCTTTTTAAATAAACCCTTGACGCTGAGCACACCATCCTCTTATTTATTCCAAGAAGAACCATTAGGGACAATTGCGTAGTTGATGACACAATCGAAAATGTCTAGAGTAATTGTAGCTGCAAAGAACATCCGCGCTTTTATTTCGCAATGCTTCAACCCATAAAAAATCTACCTCGGAGCGATCCATCCATTTTTCATAAAAGTAATGTTCGCGCTTCGAGATGTAAGGATAGAAGCTATTTAGAAAACTTGCCACAAGCCAAATTGTACGAGTATTAACAAGAACTAGCAAATAGAATGTCTCTTCATGAGTTGGAAAAAATGTTGCTGTCATCTACGAGAGAGATTTGAGTGTGGTGGTCTTTTTTTTTTTTAATTCTTTACCTGAAACAAAAACTACGCCTTCTTTAAGAAATAGAATCATAGTTGTAGAAAGGTTAACTGAAATTAAAGAAAGTATTAACGCACTTCGTACACGTAATCTATAATATAAATCTCATCTCTCTATTTAAACATATGTATGTATTATGTATGTCTGCCCAAAACATTCGACAGAGGCGACGGATTTTCAGGAAATCGGAATCGTTTTGAATTTCCATCTTTCGGACGACAAATATTGAAAGAATGGCTAAATGCATTAATGCCCTCATCTTTAACTGGGCACTTTTCTACAGGGATGGTTCGCTTTTTTTGCCGATATTTTCGAAAGTCATTCCCTCTTTTCGATTGACTAGCCTTAATTTAAGCATTTTTCACTTCCGGTTTAGTGATTGGCGCAACATCAAAGACGTCACGTTTTTTTTATTCATGTTCTTTTGAGTTTTGAGCTTGCCTGCCTTCTACCACTTTTTTCTTGTAAACACCTGGGCAACGCCGGGCACGCAGGCTAGTATTATATAAAACGATAAACATTTATTTATAAATATCAAAAGATATCGAGGATTTAAAAGTTTGTGGCAGAATAAGTTGGATAAGGAATATTTCAGCTGAAATCAACTCAAAAACGTTGAGGAAGATGCCGATTCTCTGCATATGAAGAATCTGTCCTGTATTTAATTTTCTAGCTGTAGTGGTTTTAAATATTATTCTACGCAATATATATTTTGTCTTCAAAACAGTTGTATTGTTGATTAGCAGGTAGACCAGACGTAGCCCGGTATTTAATAATGCAAATTTATTTGCAAATGGTATTGAAAGAGGTGGAGAGTACTGGAAAATCTGGAGAGACTTGTTGTCACTCAGCTTTCACATGATGTATTCAATGAGATCTTTGATAACCTGTGTGAAAGCTCCGTGTGAACACATAAGTAGAAGAAGAAGAAGAAGAAGAAAATGAACAAAATAATAATAACCGAAATGAAAATGAAAAGAAGAAGACATTTCATCTGGTTTACCCCAACCGTATAAACAGAGTCCAAGAATAACAATTGGGAATAATTTTTGTAAATAATGCCTTAGATTAATTATTCAATAAAAATTGCTGTCGCTTTCCCGACATTAGTTCCGAAAATTTACAAATGTGTGATCGCTGCCTACAATAAAAAAATATAAAATGATATTAAAAAATCAAACAAAATATGTAAACAAGGGAGCAGTATAACAACTTTAACAATAATGAAGACATTAATATCATCAAAAGAAATAGTAATAATCCTGAGTACTTATCAAAATGGAAACAAGAAAATAAAAATGAAGTGAGAAAACTGTGTCTAATTCGCCCATATGCAAAATAACTGCATAAGCAATTCCAACGATCACCAAGCCACAATAATTGTACATTAAAATCCGGATTAGATCAATAAATTATATACAATTAACGACAAGAATGAGAGTTTAATAGAAACATTGTTTTTATTTGAATAAAATAAAATACTTATATTTATTTTATTCAAATTAAAACAACGTTTCTATTGAACTCTCATTCTTGACGTTATTCTCGCGTTACCTACACACAGTTCAAACATTTCAAAATACAACCGCTAGATACAACGCGCGGCTCTATACAAACAGATTTCTTGCTCCAAATTTACAACATAGGAAGGAAGAAGAAAAAGAAGAAAAAAAGAAACAACACAACACACTGAAGATGGAGTATACCTCCGAAATATATTTGTGATAAATTTCAAACAGTAAAATATTTGTTTATTTTCCTAATGTTATTGTGATTTTGTTTCAAGCGCATTTGATACGTATTTTATTTTATATATAATTAATCGTACTAAGATGTAAAACTAGGCACTACAATTTGAAAAAACATGGTCAAATTCATATTTAAAAAATCTCAATTATTGAATCTTCTTAACTCCTTCTCTCTCTTTCTTTCTCTCTCTTTCTCTTTTCTAAATCCCACTCTCTTTCTTACTCTCTCTCCCTCTCCCTCTCTCTCTCTCTCTCTCTCTCTCTCTCTCTCTCTCTCTGTTAGATTTATACAAGTAGTCATCGATGGGCAGAAGCCAGACGCTCAAATCATCAACACTGGTCTGCCTAAAGCATCCATCCTAACCCTTACTATTTTACGTGATCATCATCAATGATCTCCCGAATCACGTTTTGAATTCATTCGTCCTATACGCAGATGACACTACGATCTATGGCAACACTTCAAACGCCAACAATTACCAAGCTCTCTCTTAAATTCTTAAATTATATAGATAAATAGAAAGAATTAAAGATATATATATATAGAGAGATAGATAGATAGATAGATTGATAGATAGATAAATAAATAAAGAGATATGAATAAAGATAAGCCTCTGGAACGTAAATAGCACCAATCATGTTGTAAAGAAAGATAAACGATCTCATTGGCTAGCATCTAATTCTTTCTGGTGAGTTTTGCATTCTTTGATCTTTTTTTATTTATATTTTTTTTTGGTCTTGTTTTTTTTTTTCGATAAAATCCATTTGATTATGAAAACAAGGTAGTTAAGTATGTATGAACTTCGCCTGGAATTATTTGTCAGCCAGTGACCACTAACACCAAAAGCTCATAAATCTGATTCCAATTATAAATTAATGATATTATTTCTCGCTTAAACGATATATATATGTGTGTGTGTGTGTGTGTGTGTGTGTGTGTGTGTGTGTGTGTGTGTGTGTGTGTGTGTGATAGGTTTCACAATAAATTAACTTCAATTGAAAACTAAAAATAAATGTCTGGTTTACTCTCATAAGTTGGTCAGAGAAGCAGCGGAAGTGAATGTTGCTTTTAACCTTCAACTCTCGATTGGGATAAAAAAAAAAAAGCTCAAATCAGCAGGGTTTTTCATTCAATTAATCACAATGGAAAATACTTGCATATTTCTATCGGTCCAGAAGGTATCGCATTCCCGCGGCAATCCTGAAATATCACGCGTAGTATAAAATCTTATTATATACACTTATTATTACTTACACAATATATTATATCATCACATTTAAAGATAATAGCTGTATATACAAGACATAGTAATATATCTATTGATGTAAGTTTATAACACATATGCACACACACACACACACATATATATATATATATATATATATATATATATATATATAAATATATAAGTAATGAACAATTTAGAAATAAATACTGCACATATATAAATATACACATAATATGTATCAATTTAACATATATATCAGTATATGCATGAAATAGTAATATATGTGAGTGAGAGTGTGTGAGTGTGTACATATATTGCGTGTGGTGTATTGGGTCTGCTTGTATGTATATATAGGGAGACATTCGACTGGTCTCGCTACTGAGTTATTGTTCTTGGAATATCTTTGTAATAAAATCTCCATGAGACTGAAATAAAATCCATTCAAGAAGCATTTCAGTTTGTCACTCTATTAAACCCAAAATATTACTTTCTCCTACCATCACTTGCGTAACAAGTGTCTTTGAGACTGCCAAAAACCTCCTCAAGCAACTCACATCCATCAGTCTGAATAGATGAGTCTTCCCTCGGGATTCCAGCCTTTCTTTTGTCTTGTCATTTTAAATGAATTTTCATTGCAAAATTTGTTACTAGTTTCGAAGACAGAATCCATATATTCTTATGTTAGCATTCAGCTGCTTTACGTATTAATGAGTTATTCGTGATTTACCAACGTATCTCTTAAATTTTAAACGGTTTCTACAGTAATTCAATACATTTTATAAGGCATCTACCTGCAATCCCCGCCTTTACATTTCTCACGAGTTCTCCATCTTCCTCTCTCTTTATATATATATATATATATATATATATATATATATATATATATATATATATATATAAATACGTAATCAGATATTTATATATGTGTGTGTATGCGCGTATGTTTATAATGTATATATTTTCACACACACACACACACACACACACACGCACGCACACACACACACACATATATATATATATATATATATACATATATATATCATTAGTAAACAATTTCAATACCATAACTATATTTATATAACATTGATATTATTTTATTAGTTGCATCGTATGTCTTACTCGCGTTTCGTTGAATAGTATATATTGACCAAATAACTCATATGAGTCACATATAAATCCATGAAAAAAATTAAGGTTGAAAAAATAAACAGATTTTTTATCATCAGGTTATTTATAGGTCATCACACACACACACACACACACACACACACACATATATATATATATATATATAATTTAGGAAAAAGTCTTCAAGCAAAGTGCTCTATTATAAGTAAAAAATTCAAAATAAGAGCGTGTTACTTATATTTTTATTTACAGAAATGTTTTATGAGATAAGTCACTGGTACCGACGCCTTCAAACTTGATAATAGGGAACGGTTTTAGATACCGATATCAAGCTCTCTTCAGCCGATACTCATCTGTTACGTTACGCATGCATATTCTTTATGCCGTCGTTCAACTTTCACCTTGCAAAATTCATTTTTTTTAAATTTCTACACTTTATGAGTATCGGCTGAAGAGAACTTCGTATGGGTATCTAAAACGGTACTCTATTATGAAGTTTGAAACCGACAGTACCGATGGTTTATCTCATAAAAACTTTCTGTAAATAAAATATAAATATATGTGGGTGTAGGTATGTGTGTCAGTTTTTTGGTCCACAGACATAAAAGTTCATATATAAGATATTCGAAGCCATGTGGAAGTTTATATTTGGTTTTTAGCCAGGGAAAGTCGGTGCAAAAGTTTAAAAACATTTTTAAAATTAATTTTTCCAGGTTTAACGACAACATAACGAATATGCATGCATAACGTAATAGCTATTAGTTGATGTTTTAATGTTTAGCCTTGCAGCAAACATGGGCCTCATTGCATCGGCATTAACATCAAGGGAAAAAGTAAATGGTAAACTAAGCGTTTTGGTTTCGATTCTCGGGCGTGATGCACGAGTCATTTTTTTTTTAACATTTTTAATCATTACATCTAGTGTCGTATGAATACGAAATCTGCATTAATCAAAATATCATATAAAAACATATTTTACGACCGGGCCATGCCAAGCGGCCTACTAATATATATATATATATATATATATTACACAATGGTCTCCACTTATCAAGGCCCGGAAGCCACTCAGGGATAAGGGTTATTGCAAGTACATTACGTTAGTATGGAGATTTGATGAAGTGTTTAATTAAGGGGGCGGTTCATTAGGAATTTTTTAATGTTGGACTTGAACACATCCAAGCTGTAGTCAGAAGGGAAGCAGGCAGACGGAACAGAGTTCCACAGGCGTGCAGTTCTAAGAAAGAGGCTTTGTTTATGGAATCCACGTTTTGATTTAGGCACAGATAAAGAGTGGGGAAAATTCTTCACAGTGGATTCGGCTTGACGGGTGTTTTTCGTGGAAGATTGGCAAGGGGGGACCAGAGATTGGAGTTTAGACGAGCACCTGCCATGGAAATAACGATAAAACAAGGATAGGCTCGCAACGTCTCTTCTGCAGGGTAGACTGCAGGGTAAAGAAAAGGGACTCCCCCACTAAGCCACGAAGTCTATTTTGTACTCCGTAAGGGCAGGATAGGCTGTTTTTAGATATGGCAGCAGTATTCCATCCTTGGACGTACTTGGCTTTTATATAGATAGAGAATTGTATTAGTAGTGAGATATCTTCTGGAGTGGTAGAAGGATCCAACCATCTTTCCAGCGACCTTGGCAACAGACTTGATGTACGTGTTCCATTTCAGATCAGGAGTAAAGGTCAAACCCTGAAGCTTGTCAAAACACGGGCCTCTCCCAGACGAGAGCCATCCATCCCAATTGATGCCAGATGGGGATCAGAGCGTTGATGATGTAAGGATAGGAGTTTGGTTTTAGATGCATTAAAGGTAACCAGCCACATCTTCCCCCACTGAACCACGCGCTCGAGATCAGAGGAGAGAGAATCAGAGAGAACTTTGTCATTTACAGCCTTTGATGTGTTGCCGTAGATGGTTGTGTCATCAGCATAGATGTCAACGAATGATTTAAGTATGTGTTTAGGGAGGTCATTGATGTAGATCAGGAACAGAGTTGGGCCCAGGATTGACCCCTGTGGAACTCCAGCATTAATACTGCAGGCCTCTGATTTTCGTCCATCGACCACTACTCTTATGAGCCCATCGGAGAGAAATGATTTAATGATTGAGAAAACATTTCCAGTTATACCGTAGCTGGAAATCTTGTGAAGAAGACCCTTGTGCCATACCTTGTCGAAGGCTTTTGATATGTCAAGAGCAATTGCCCTAGAAAGGAAGCCTTTGTCAAGAGATTCACTAATCCTGTGAGATATCACCGTCAGCACATCTGAGGTAGATCTTGCAGAGCGGAAACCATATTGTGTGTCATTAAGAAGGTTGTTTCTGCTGAGGTGGTTGACTATTTCTCTATTTAATATGGATTCCAGCAACTTACTCATAACACTCAGGAGACTTACTGTTCTGTACTGAGAGGGAGATGACTTATCACCTGAATTCTTAAATATAGGGCAAACTGATGAGGTCTTCTCCTTAATGCAGCGCTTAAACAGTATATATATATATATATATATATATATATATATGTGTGTGTGTGTGTGTGTGTGTGTGTGTGTGCACACACGCTGCCTGGTCGTAAAATACGCATGAATATTATATTTTTATTTATGCCGATTTCGTAATCTACAGTGGATTACAACAAATAGTTAATTTATTTTATCACACGAAAACAAAAACAATAACAACGTGCTATTCTAACGTATTTTCGTATAATAAATACAAATCTTGTATTAAAACTCATATAGAATAAGGCATTCACTATATAATTAATGTTCAAAAAGTATCTTACATAAAGAAAAAATGCTTTTAATTTGCCAAATATTTGTCACGTGAGTGTTCACAGTGTTACGTAAATCGTTTGACGGCGTATTCTTTATGTTGATCAATTTACTCGGACTGTTTATACAATGTCTAAAACTGGAGAATTGCAGGAAAAGACAAGAAACTCGATTATTTAGCTTCACATTAATGGTTCAGAGTAAGAAATTTTCAACAATTTTGAATATCCTAATTTCGATTCGTAGATGGAATTCTCACCTGTGCAGTTTAAATCTACCACGTTCAGGGCGTCCTTCCAAAATTTCTAACCGTACGGCTCAACTTCTGGTCCGTGAAGTAAAGAAGGATTCATGACTAACTTTTTTCTGAACTGCAGAAAACATTAGAAGCATCTGGGACACATGTATGCAAGCATACAATTAGGACGGTGCTTCGAAAGAAAAGATTCCAATCGCGGAAATCAAGAAAACACCCTTTGTTGAAGCCGATTGAAATCAGTAATTGTCTGAAATGTTACAAAGGGACATTTGGAGAAACTTGAAAGCTTTGGAGATAAAATATGATCAGACGAAATGAAAATCGAGTTATTTGGTCGAAAAAGTGTAAGTCATGTCTGGAGACAGAACTCAGAGTTTGACCCAAAGTTTACCATTCCTACAGTGAAGTTTAGAGGTGGGAGTATAATAGTTGGCGATTGTTTCTTTTCAGCCGGTCCTGGAAAACTTCACATCACGTAAGGGAAAATGAATTCTCAAATATATCGGGCTATGCTTGACGATAATATCTTTAAGTTTGCAGAGGATTTTAGCTTACCTAATAGTTATATATTCCCGCAGGACAACGATTCCAAGCACACAGCTAAGACAACTACTACATGTAAAATTTACTTTATGCATAAAAACCAAAGACGCGAGATATACCACGTTTTGGAGAAACATCAGATATTTTGTAACTCATATGCAAAACTAGGAAAACACATGACTATGACTGAAATATTGGTAGTATCTTTCCACCCACGAAAAATCTTACAGTTATCACTATCATAGGTATTCGATGAAAACGAAAATTACATTAAAAATCGCAGGAAACGAGTAGTTTTCAATGTATGAAGAAATTATAAAGTAGGGGATCACGCTTCTAAATTAATTTAACGTAAAATGAACATCTACTTTATAGACAAGGTGGTCATAAAATGGATGCTCATTTTACGTTAAATTAATATAGAAAAGTGATACCTCACTTCTTGAGACATTAATATGCGATCTTCAGGACAAATGTCACATAGCTCCCGACACAATTCAGGTCACTAATGGGCTTTCATTTGTTACATTTTCATCAGTAGTTGCTGAAATTTCAAACATAAAATGGCCCCAAAAAGTGGTATACCTATATACGGATACATCTATACTGGTCGCCGAATTGAATATTGAAATGCTCGTTTCTTGGGTTCTATGGGCCGAAACTACATGAAAACTTGCAAACTTTTACAAGATTCTAATACCATTCTATTGTTAAAATCTTATGACAATTGGTAAAAAAGAACATATTTTCAAACCAATAAAATATGCCCAGATTGGCATACATTTATACAGGCTGACCAAAAAAAACGGGCCCTAACTCTAATTAGGCCACGTTTCTTAGTGTGTTGTCCGAATGAAATGAAACTTTGGTCATAACTAGTTTATTATATTCAAAACATCACATCAAAATACTAGGGTCTTTGGCCTTTTGTTCTCCGTTGACTGTAAACTGCTCAGAAAAATAATTGAATGTCCTCTGTTTTTTAGGTCATCCTGTATATATATGCATAGTGTCCTAGCAAGTCAGATTTAATTTTGCTACTTTGGAAAGAATTTTCAGATTTTTGCTTAGTTGCCCCCCCCCCTGTAGTCTTGCCAGGTCTCTAATAAATACATGTATGAATATATGTACAGCATATATATATATATATATATATATATATATATATATATATATATATATATATATATATATATAAAGGCAAAATGTGTGTGCACATTTTTTGTGTGTCGAACGAAGGCTTTTTTCGGGAGGGGGGGATTATTCGTGTGTTACTTTAAGAACTTTTTATATACCATTCTCGCTATTTCAGCACCTCTCGTATTGGTTCGGCTTTTTCGTATAAATCAAGTGAAACTAAAAATGATACCTCGGTATTTGTGCCGGGAACGTCCAAAAAAAAAAGCTTTGATCAATGCGGGGGAAACCCCTTATATCAGACAACTGCTATTCATTTGGATAATCCTCTTTTTATAGGGAGCTGCTTTTTCCTCCCAACGGGATTTCTATTTAACCTCATGTAATTCTGTCTATTCAGTTTCTAATGCTTAAATATATTCCAACGTTTTTCTGTGGCTCATCTTTGCTGACCCAGCGGTAAAATGTTATGCTTTTTTTTTTTTTTCACACTTTATTTTCTACGTTCGTTTCAAGGCGTCTGGTTCGATCCTACCTACCTACCTTTTTGGTACAGGCATTAAAAACAATTATAAAAATAAACAATAAATAAACCATTGGAACACATATAGGAAATGTTAGATTCACATATGGTAATCTATATTAATGTTTCCGCCAGTGTGATATTTTATTTACGTATTTTTCGGATGTCATCAGTGTCAGCTGCACGGAAATATTGTCCGTTATAAAACTCCGGAACATCATTAATATTCTTTTCTATTCAATATGCCAGGTGATTTTATCAAGACAATTCTATGAACGTCAACACACGGGACACACGTACAGACCACAAACAAACATATATATATATATATATATATATATATATATATATATATATATATATATATATATATATATATATATATATATATATTCTAATATCTGTGAACCGGTAGATTAACTGGATTGCATAAGTCCTTCCTTCCTCTCTTTATTACAATTCCGTTCTGTTGCTATGAACGGTGATTCACCTTTCTTATATACCCAAGGTTGCACATGGCATTTCGAAATGGATACACCCTTTTTATATATGCCAGGTGATTTTATCAAGAAAATTCTATGAACGTCAACACACGGGACACACGTACAAACCACAAACATACAAACATGAGACGATTCTTATGTTTTCCTCAATTCCGAAACAATTACCGATTCCGTACTAAATTTCCGATTCCGATACAATTACTGATTTCGATTCCGATTTTTTATAAATCTTTAAATATTTTACTATTAAAGTGTTATTTTGTCCTGATTGCTGCAAAAACGCACGTTAAGTGTGCATATATTTTTTCAAACGTAGAAACACACTTGTGAGGAGGAGGATCTAGAGATTTTAGTCTTAATGGGAGTTAAACTCAATTAATGTTCTTTTTTATTTTATGATTATAAACAGTGGAATATTTTTCTTTAAAAAAAGATAATAAAATGGTTAAAGTATCGGCATCGGAAAATAGGCGCAAAGTTTTTCGATTCTGATGCCGATTTCGATACTCCAAAAATCTCCGACTTTTCTGATTCCCGATTCCCGACTTCCGATTCCAATTC
>NC_136508.1:45102749-45122749 GCF_053919585.1 Euprymna scolopes | reverse complement strand
TGAGCAAAAAGAAAAAAAAAAGTGGTAGTGATTAAAAAGCTTGCCTTATCTCTGAATACCCTTTATATAAAATTTCAAATGTTTAGACTAAACATTTTCTGAGTAATTTGGTAGAGACCCCAGAGGTCAATGTTATTAAAGTTTGACCCCTATTATGCCTTCTAAACATTTATTGTTTGGGGCTCAAATCAAGTTATTAAGTTAGATATATGTCGAAGAAACCTATATCTAAAATTTCATGTGTCTATAACTAAAATTGTCGGAGGAGTTTGGTAGAGTTTTCAAAGGTCAATTCTAGCGATTTGGCCCCTTAAGAGCCCAATTCCTGGGCGAAAACCAATCACAAAGATTTTCTCAACTCTCAATATCCTGTATATCAAATTTCAAGTCTGTAGACTAAAAATTGACAGAGTTATTGCGTAGGGAAATGTACACAGACACACAGACACAGACAGACACACAGACACGTTCACTTTTATAGATACTAGCATTTCAGACTGGTATTTACCGGGTGTTTGGATGTGTCTTTGGCAGTCTCGAACCCGTACCGCAAAGGAGAAAAAGAAAGGGAAAAAGTATGACGTCTTTGCTGTTACGACCACTGAAAAACTGGAAGTGACTTATGTTTAAATTAAGGCTAGACAATCGAAAGGAGAGGATTACTTTCAATAATATCGGCGAAAAAAGCGATACCCCCTGTAGAAAAGTTGAAGGTGAAGATATTAATTTTTTTAGCCAAGTTTTCGATATTTGTCTTCTGAAAAGTCAAACCTCAAAATAATACTGATCTTAGTAAAATCCGTCGCCTCTGTCGAAAGTTTTAGGCAGACATGCAAACATACATACATACATACATATTTATATATTGGTAACTAAAAGTTTTCGACCCAAATCGATTCAAAAGTTTGACCTATCTCTGACTACCCTTTATGTAAAATTTCAAATGTTTAGACCAGAAATTGTCTGAGTAATTTGGTAGAGACCGCAGAGGTCAATTTTTTTAACTTTGACCCCTATTATCACCCGTTAAAATGTATTGTTTTGTACTCAAATCAAGTTATTAAGTTAGATCCATATCCAAAAAACCTATATCTAAAATTTCAAGTGTTTAGACGCAAAATTGTCGGAGGAGTTTGGTAGGGTTCTCAAAGGTAAAATCGTTGAACATTGACCCCTAAACAGTCAAATTCTTGCCGAAAACCGATCACATATATTTGCCCAAATCTCAATACTCTGCATATCAAATTTCGAGTCTTTAGACTAAAAATTGACAGAGTTATTGCGTAGGGAAATGTACACAGACACACAGACAGACACACAGACACGTTCACTTATATATATATATCTATATATATATATATATATATAGAGAGAGAGAGAGAGAGAGACAGACAGACAGACAGACAGTGAGAGACAGAGAGACACAGAGAGACACAGAGAGAGAGATATGAATAGATAGATGTAGTTGGTATCGTAACTCTAATCAAGCAAAAAAGGCCTTGCTTTTTTTATGAAAGTTTTTAATTTCTTAAAGTCTAATTATCCTAAATTGAAATCTATATATAAAGTTATTTATGTATGATGTCACACATGTGTATGTAAACCAGTAGGACCTGACAACGTTACTCCGAAAGTGCTGAAACGATGCGCTCTGGACGACATGGACTATGAAACGTCTGCTGGAAACTGCTTCTATGGTACCAGTTTTCAAGAATTCTGGCGGAAGAACAGACCCATCAAATTATTGCCCCATTAGTCTTCTCCCGCTTTTCGTCAAAATATTTGAGTCCTTAATTAATCATGCTCTTGTCCATTACCTTACAGCTGCTGAACTCCTGAACGATAATCAATATTGATTTAGGCAAGCCTGTTCAACAGCAGATACCCTAACTGTAATCTCTGAACATATATATCGTTCACTGGACCAAACAGGGGAGGGTAGAGCGGTAGCCCTCGATATATCTAAGGCTTTTGACAGGGTATAGCACGATAGGCTTCTGAGAAAAATTACATCTTATGCTATCACTGGAAGAACACATAATGTAATTAAATCCTTCTTAAGTAAAAGAAGAATCCAGGTTTCCCTCGACGGTCGTACATCTAAACGATATGATATGAATGCGGGAGTACTTTAGTGGTCTATCCTTGGACATTTATTATTCTTGATATCCATCAATGACATCCCTGATAATTTTTTTTCTGAGATGGGAAACATTTGCTGATGACACCACTCTTTATAACAAGTACAAGGACACATATCTAAGGACATGGCAGAAACGCTAGAGAATGACCTTCAATCTTTAGTGCAATGGGGACAAAAATGGATGTAATTCAATGCTGCCAAGACTAAGTTTGTTCCTTCAATCATTACAAGAAACCTTCTCTACCAGCGATAGCAATGGCCAAGAGCACATTACCCGAAAGTACTTCCTTTAAACTCGCCTGCCTAGCGTTTACAGGTAACATGAACTGGGCTAGATACATTGAGAACATTGCCAAGGCTGCTACAAAGAAGATGAGCTCTCTGTACCGTGCTAGAAAACTACTTACGCATGGAAATATCCTGTACCTCTATAAGGCCATCATTCACCCATGTATGGAGTACTGTTCTACATTTTGGGCTGTTGCATGTGCTACTTGTCTCTCACTTCTTGACAGGGTTCAAAAGAAAGTCGCCAACCGGATAGGTCCGGAACTGTAATCTAGGATTAAGCCTCTGTCTTATCGACGAAATATTGCATCCCTCTGCCTGTTCTACAATTACTTTAATGGTAAGTGATCTGACGAATTACAATCACTTGTACCTCCTCGACGTGAATATCCCCGACAAACACCTAAATCCCATCCCTTCACTGTAGAGATCCCTAGTGTAAGAAAGCGTTCTACTTCCTTTAATAGTTTCTTCCCCAGAACTGCTAGAGTTTTGAACGCCCTTCCGGGATTCTGCTTTCCCAACTGTACTGACATGCAAAATTTTAAATGTAATGTGAACAGACATCTGGCTACTCATCTCTCTTCATAATATCCCTACAACTTATGTCCCCGATAATTGCCCCCTACTTTAAACTGGCACTATGCATTGGTTGGGGTGAAAATTGAATATATATATATATATATATATATATATATATATATATATGTGTGTGTGTGTGTGTGTGTGTGTGTGTGTGTGTGTGTGTGTGTGAGTGTCTGTGTGTGTGTGTGTATGAATTAATTCAGAAATTATATATAAAAGCAACATATGTAAGAAAACGATATTGGTTTTGCACCAAGCTTGTAGTACTTACTTACACACTGAAATCAAATTGAGCTTAGTTTCCTTATATAAAGCTGATTTACGATGATGTCTCTCATTGATATGCATCAACGCTTCATTTATAAGTATGTTCGCCACATTATTTTAGCCATAAGTCTTTGGTGTATGCAATTATTAAGAATGCAAAGTGCACTCACCTTTATCCCGTTGTTGGCATATTACTTCATTTAGTTAAGTATTAGGGGATAGCGTTTGAACTGGTGTTGAGGAGTTACAGAGGCTATTATTTCCTTTATTAAGCTAATTTATTTATTTTATCCTATACTACGTTTTTCGATAAGTATAGTTTTCACTGGTACTGGTTTTAGTAAGTATAGTTATTAGTTTGTAGTGTACCGGGATAACTTTGTATCTTTTTTGACTCTCCCCTTGGTTCGTTTATTAATTAATTAAGATATTGAGAATGAGGGAGTATGCATGGTTGTATAGCTACCATGACGTGAAAAGATATTTGTGTTTTTTTGTGTTTTTTTTACATTATATTTAATAATGGATAATAAAGTAGATGCTAAGGACACATCGCTCTCGGTGTATTATTGGAATTTTATCAAAGCGAACAAAAATACGTAGAAAGGTTAAAACCTGTAGTTCACTTACTTCACCCTGTTATTTATGTTTAGAGGAGAAGCTTAAGAGTATGAAATTTAAGAACCTGTAGAAAAATGACAAAATGTAAAAGTAGAATCTACTATGAGTTTCAAGAAATTTCGAGTCTTTGCTTTAAATAAGATGGAAAAAATCTTATAATCACGCGGGTTTCATTGAATTTACGTCTTGAAAACTATACAACAACTATAAACACACACACACACATATATATATATATATATATATATATATATATATATATATATATATACTAGACTAGACTACCCGTGACCCGTTGGGTCAGTATGTGATATTAGCTATGGAATTCATGTATGAGCGTGACACTTGTGACGTAAAGAAAATAGTTTTTTGTTACATAATAGAAACATTTCTATGAAGATATATTTAAACGAAAAAAGAATATAGATAGATTTCTATGAGTCGTTCTTTTTTTGATTGTTTATTAAAAAAAACCTACAGCCATTGAATTATAAGTGGTTTGCCATACTTATAGGTAAATGTGCACTGAACAGATACCATAATACTTTAAGTTAAATTCAAATTTTGTAATATCTTAATTTAAATGCGAAAAAAAAAACAATTGAGACGCTGAAAACGTACCCATAAAAATACGTGTTATTTTCGCGTTGATTATTTATTTGTAACGCAAATTAAAAAAAAAAACATATTTTCTGGGTTATTTATTTATGTTGGTAGTGTACAAGAAAATGTAACGAATGTTTTTAAGAAAGATGTATTAAAAAATGGAGAATAAATCAAAAAGTAAAGGCGGTGAGTTAATCACCGTTGAAAAATTCTTGTAATTGTCAACGGGTTAAGTAGATTATTTGTAAGTAAAATTGCGTTAAAATAACTTAAACGTAAAACATAAATGAGCGATGTAAAAAATGCAGAAAGTATTAACAATTGTCTATTTGAATAATTTAAACGCGAAAAAAAAAAACAATTGGGACGCTGAAAACGTACACAGTAAAACAATACGTTTTATTGTCGCATTTTTTTATTTATTTTTAAATACGTTTTTTTTTAATTGTCGTTTAAATAAATAACCAACGCGACAATAAAACGTATTATTTTCCTGCGTACGTTTTCCGCGTCCCAATCTTTGTTCGCGTTTACATTATCCAAATAAGCAATTGTTAATACTTTCTGGGGGTTTTTCACATCATTCATTTGCGTATTACGTTATGGGTTTATGTTTATGTACGCATGCCCAACCGGAAGTCGTAAATTAGATGTTGGGTTACAACACCCGTTACAAGGCCATTTAAGTTTTATAATTATATATATATATATATATATATATATATATATATATATATATATATCTCGAGAATCACTACATAAAATAGGTGCTTTAAAACTAAATATTTCGCCTCTTTGAGTTGTACAAGCGGTTAATATTTGTCAAGGTTGAAACATTTACATACTATAATTAACGTTGCATAGATATCAACGCATTTCATAAACATGATCACAGTCAATTCCTCTGTGCATCTATCCCTTAAATCCAAACATTACATCTTAACGCTTATTGACACCGTCGTAACATCAATCATAGGTTATCACATGTTATTACTTTAGCATTTAATATGAATAAATGATTTTCAGGCGTGCTACTTTCATCTTAATGGTTGCTCTCATATATGGCTTTCTTTAGCTGTGCTAATAGAAAATTGAATTATGGGCTTTCGGCTAAAAGATGATTTACTCTTTGAAGTTCAATTAGCCAACAGCTAAATATTTGTGGATAAGATTGTTTCAATACTCAAATCAGCTTTGTACATTATTCCTAACCTTAGATAATAGAGTAATTTTTATTATTTCTTTGTTATAGAATAGTTTGTTTGTTTTTATTTCTATAGCTGTTATAGCTATAACGCTTCGACAATTGTTCTTTCCTCCGAAAATAAATTATTGGATTGAAGCAGTTTGTTTACGAATTGTGGTAGACTGATCTCGTTGCCTGTCATTAAAAATCTTTTCTCCAATTTAACCATGCTTAGTGTAATAAAACTACGTTAGACTTGTTCACCAAGTTCGAACTATGAATTACCAACAGTCTCCTATTTATATTTCTGATGTTTTTTTTTAGATGCGGATTGGTTATTCGTATTATTTGGATTCTTCGGGTTACTGTGATTATCTCGAGTGTTACTTTCAAAATGTTTCGGTCGATGTAACCTCCGACTTTCTTCAGGTGTGTCTTGTAAAACTTATGAATGTTTCTGTCGAACTTGGAAATTTTGACAGAATTTCGAACTGAACCCTTTATTTACTTCACGGGGGTAGCATGGTCTCTTTCTGTCAGCCATGACTGGATAGAGGTCATAAGTAATTCGCAATTGTATTTTTTAATCGCCGACACGTAGAATTGATCCTTCAACCTCCAGGAGACTTATATTTTTACAATTGATTTTCACAACTCGAATAAACTTCGCGCAAATATTCTGCATTCTCAGTTCCTCGCGAATAATCTTGCGTACAGTTCCTACACTGGCATTGAACTGTGCACTTGTTGTCTCTATAGACAGACGACAGTCCTTATCCATGAAATTCTATATTTGACCAATGAACTCTGGTCTTCTTGCTTCCTTATTTCTTATACACCTCCCACCATCCCTCACAGACTCTCTGCCTTCCGCTCTTGCCACATCAAAAAACCGATGTTCAATTCACGCAAGATGGTTTAAAGGATCTCAGGAGCATTTCATACGTTTCTGTGGCTTTTTTTTCAAGTTTAAAACAGCATTTAATTGTATATCGTTCTTCTAAAGAGTCCTATCGTCCATATGGTATTTTTGTAATTCTGCCGGCTGTGACAATCAGTCCTTAGTAGGGTGTATTCCAATTCCTACTGTAGCTGTACATTTGAACTTAGTATCAGACGGAACACGTGGGACAGTGATTATATTATTTAAGGTATGTAGATTATGTCCTTGTAACGAAATATATTTTTTAGTCGCTGTTATAGACATAACGTTTCGACAATTGTTCTTTTTCTGCTGAGAATATGGGACTGAAGCAGGTTGTTTAAGCATTGTGGTAGACTGATCTCGTTGCCTACTATGCAAACTTCTTTCTGCCATTCAACTATGTCTAGTACAATTAAACTTTAGTTAACGTTAGACGTATCCGCAAAGTTTCAACTATGAAATGCCAACATTCTTTTAGTTTTCTTCCCTTTAATGGTAAGCACATCTGTGAAAAATCATCAATCGTTTTTGCTTACTTCTTTCGTGAAACTGCCACGACTTTGACCGTGATGATTCCCTTTTGTTCAAGGATAGTCTCATGATTGTTTTAATAGACATTATATATAAGAAAGATTTTAATTTTTCGTATATTTCCATTCCAAGTAGTTTTATGTATTTTTAAGCGATTCATATGACTCCCCATGTGACTGACTCATCATAGACATTTTATCTCTGGTTCTAACTTAAAAGATTTTACACCGGCTGTGCACTGAACTAAGAACCGCTTTAAAATAAGTTAAAACACTAAAAATATCAGGATAGATAAAAGAGTAAATTCGTCGGCCTTTGTTTACATTGTTCAGTTTATCGATAACATAAAAAAAACTAATGTAAGCTATATAATGATATCCATGGGAAAAATATATCAGCAGGACTAAACTTTGGATAGTTGAGCTCTAGTTTGATCCAACTGCTGAGCCATGCATTTTACTAAAGAGTCTATCACGAATATCTAACCAATATGATTGAACACCGATAAACGACTTGCATTTTAATGATTGAACCATTTCTAGACGGGCAAGGCATGAATCGAAAGTTATATGTACAAAATATGGTCAGTTTACTAAAAGAATCGTGTTTAATTAAGGAAGCTACATGTGAATTTTTTTATGTGGATTCTATATCTTGCATTAAGTAATATCTATTAAGTAATATCTTATTTAGAATTGATATCGCATACTTTTGATTTCGTACGAGATGCCTTCAATAAGTTTCGAGACATTTTTTTTCGTATGGCCACTTTTATTGGTAGTACATACATGAAACCCTAGTCTCCTTTCGGAGTAATCTACTCCAGCTGTAATGCATGTGTTGTACTGTTTCAACAACATCTGAAAGGCCTCATAGAAGTGCTTTTGCGTGTGCGTGTCAATGACCTTCGTCATAGACTCTTTCATCTGTTCAATTGCCTCATAATAACCGCACATAAGGTTTTTTCTTGAGCTTAGGGAATAACCAAAAGTCACAGGGGACAATGTCTGGACTATAGATAAGTAACTGCTTTGATGCTCATCTTGGTCAAATAGTATCCGACAAAGATGGAATTGTGGATTTCACTCTTGTGGCAAACTTCGCACAAATATTCTGCATTCTCAGTTCCTCGCGTATAATCTTGCGTACAGTTCCCACACTGAGATCAAACTGTGCATTTGTTGTCTCTATAGACACACGCGGGTACTTATCCATGAAATCCTATACTTGGCAAATGAATTCTGGTCTTTTTACTTGCTTACTTTTTCTGCACCTCCCATCATCCCTCACAGACTCTCTTCCTTCCTTGAATCTCTCATGCCACATCAAAAACCGATGTTCTCTTCATGCAAGACAGTCTAACGGCTGTCAGGAGCGTTCTATAGGATTCCATGTCTTTTTCACAAGTTTAAAATAGAATTTTATTGCATATCGTTCTTTTAAATTGTCTTCTCGTCCAGATTGTATTTTTATAATTCTACCAGCTGTGAAAGTCGGGCTTTAGTAGGGTGTATTCCAATTCCTTCTCTAGCTGTTCATTTGAACTTAGTATAATATTAATTAGTCGGTCATCTAACAAATTGTACAGCAATAACATATTGAATTTTCAAGAGACTACGACAGTTTTAAATGCCTGTACAAAAAAGTCGGGAAACTTATTTAAGGCACCTCGTATTGTCTGCTATATATTCTATAGTGGTTTTAATTGGGATCTCTAGTGACTGGACATACAGACGCGGAACCTTTATTTTTATACGTGTATCAATAATTTATACATCCGCATTTTTGTGAACCCAAGTAATTGATAAAGAAACGCTACCTGACCTCTATTCGTAATCTCTTGAATCGGTGCGCGTCGTCGCCGCCATCATCATAGATTAAAACCAAGACGAAAATGGGTTGATTTATAAAGGTTTATTTAAAAACACAGGAACATAAAAATGTCATACGCGTGAGATGAAGAGAGGTTAAGAAACATATAGATAGACGGATAGATTTTGTCTCGCTGAATATAACTAGACTGTATGCGAGCGTCCTATCCCAGCTGGGATTTTTCGGGACCGACGCCATTCTCTTCCTCTTTCTTCATTTGTAAGTCAAAAAGATACTGAGGACACTCCGTGGTTTCTTCGACTGCCACTTTTAAGTCAACTCCAATTTTTAGTGCGTCCCTAAAACCTCGAAATGACTAGACGGCGACTGCTGAGAGATCTAAAGTAATTTCCGTTTTATAACTAATATATATTATCGATTTGAAACAAATCACTTCGATGGAGATAATAACTACGTGACACATAACAATATAAAGTAATACCACGCATACGAATCTTGATCGGCTTTTTACTACGGATATTGTAAAGGGGATTCCGTTATTTACTTTGGTGAAACTACCTTTAGGAAATAAATAAAAGACTGTGATGTATATGTCTATTCTCTACGTTAGAAAGGAAAGAGTGAGTCATATTTTATTCAATGGAAATCACTTAGGGCAAAACATGAAACCATTGATGTAAGGCTCCAAAATAATTCAACGCCAAAAACTTCCTAACGATAAGTGTAAGACTCAATATATTCTGCCTCAGAAAACAGCGATTTATCTCTGTTCATCGGAAACATCGCTCAAAGAATATGAGAACTAAAGAAGAAAGCAAGAGAAGCAAGAGTTACGAGGCTGCCGGAAGTAAACCCAAGGTCTACTTGGTAATCTTCTTATAATATGAAGCTAATATATACACTAGATCGATAACAAGTGTATTAAAATCTTTAAACATTATTATATTACGTTTTGTATGTAAACGTTACATTATTTCGTTACAATGTGAACGCTACAATATTTCGTTACAATGTGAATGTTACACTATTTTGTTACAATGTGAACGTTACATTATTTCGTTACAATGTGAACGTTACATTATTTCGTTACAATGTGAACGTTACACTATTTCGTTACAATGTGAACGTTACACTATTTCGTTACAATGTGAACATTACACTATTTTGTTACAATGTGAACGTTACATTATTCCGTTGCGTACAATATAAAGGCGCAAATATAATGGGATCATTCTTTATATTCGAGACTGTAATAGAATATTTTAACTGTAATGTTGTACACAGTGCAGGTCATTTTTCGTAGACTCGTCCGAAGTTGTTTCACAATGGAAATAAATGTGAATAGATACATAGAAAGTAGCACTATAAATAAATGTGAATAGATATATAGAAAGTAGCACTATAAAAGTGAATAGATATATAGAAAGTAGCACTATAAATAAATGTGAATAGATGTATAGAAAGTAGCACTATAAATAAATGTGAATAGATATATAGAAAGTAGCACTATAAATAAATGTGAATAGATATATAGAAAGTAGCACTATAAATAAATGTGAATAGATATATAGAAAGTAGCACTATAAATGAATGTGAATAGATATATAGAAAGTAGCACTATAAATAAATGTGAATAGATATATAGAAAGTAGCACTATAAATAAATGTGAATAGATATATAGAAAGTAGCACTATGAATAAATGTGAATAGATGTATAGAAAGTAGCACTATAAATAAATGTGAATAGATATATAGAAAGTAGCACTATAAAAATGTGAATAGATATATAGAAAGTAGCACTATAAAAAATGTGAATAGATATATAGAAAGTAGCACTATAAATGAATGTGAATAGATATATAGAAAGTAGCACTATAAAAAATGTGAATAGATATATAGAAAGTAGCACTATAAAAAATGTGAATAGATATATAGAAAGTAGCACTATAAAAAATGTGAATAGATATATAGAAAGTAGCACTATAAATAAATGTGAATAGATATATAGAAACTAGTTCCTCCGCCACTGAACAGGTTCCAACAGAGCAATCAATGTAAAAAAATATTTGAAGATATAGATAATTTGAAGTCTAAATACTTTAATCAAAATGGTTGCATTCGACATTCAATAACCTAAAAGGGGTTGATATGCTGTAAAGCAGAACAACTAAACCATTTGCTGAGATGCTGCCCACTTTTGTGAGTTAGAAGGGTTGGTTACATGTATGCCATGCACGTGGCACAAAAAAAAAACTTCCTGGCATTCTCTTATCCATTCAAACCTATGAACTATTATACATGGATTGCATAAGAGAATTACACAGATCGTTAAAAAATTATATTCGCTCACAGAAGGCAACCCAGAAGGAGGAGGAGGTTTCATGGGAAGTCGCATATATATCCAAGTCAAGAGATATGACGTCCTTAAGCTTGTTTTGCAAAACTTGCATGTAGGTGTTGACGTCCTCCTAAATAGAGCACCTGGTATTCTAAAATGGTCACCTATCTAGTACTAGTCATACTCAGCGTTGCTTAACTTCGGTGATCTAACAACAACTAGTGTTTATTATGTCGTATATATACTTGTGTTCAATCGTCTCCTGTAAAGTTCCCGCGCTCTAGTTTTAGGTCTCTGCCTAAATCAAAACGTGGATTCCATGAACAAAGCTTCTTTCTTAGAACTGCACGCCTGTAGAACTCTGTTCCGTCTGCCTGCTTCCCACCTGACTACAACTTGGATGTCTTCAAGTCCAACGTAAACAAATTCCTAATGAACCGCCCCCTTAAGAAAACACTTCATCAAATCTCCACACTAACGTACTGTACTTGCAATAACCCTTATCCCTGAGTGGCTTCCGGGTCTTGATAAGTGGTGACCACCGTGTAAAAAAATACCGTGTTGGTAGCTTATAGCAAGTTCTTCGGGTGAACATTAGTCCGCTATCAATCGTTTACGAGACATAAGTTTAGTTTTTTTTTTTAAATTTATCAATTATTGGTTAAGATGTGGTGTCTATTATTTTATTTTCAGTGTCAAATATAGACAGAGTACCCTATATCGATCGCAGTATCCAATTAAATCATTTATTTCATCCCATTTCATTTGGCTCATATGTAACCCTGTTTTGAGCGGAGTTCTCTTGATTAATTGATTAAATTCTGTTTTGGAAAGATTAAATGAGATTAAATATTGTTAAACCATCCTTTTCATCTAATAAAGTATAAAGCAAATCATATACAAGGATATTAGAAATTAAATTCTCGTTTTCTTTTATGTGCTTTTAAATTGTTAGATTCAAAATGGCGCCTAGATATTTCGGATTTGTGTGTTCAAAACAGTTTTAATTAAGATAACGTTTTTATCAATATTTGCTTTTTACGCAATATAAAATAATAGTAGAATCACTTGAGAAAGGTCCCATAGACGTGTAACAGAGTTGCTTACGCTGAGTTAGCTGAAGCAGATGACCAAACCGGCTTCGGGGATTGACGTCAGAGCAGAAACAAAAATTTGTGTGGCCGGAGAAGCAGTGGTGTTCGTAGAAGCAAGAGTATTCGAGTCGTATTTGGAGAATGCTTCCGTTCAGTCTTGAAAGACAAAGGATACCCCTTAGAGGAAGTAGAGTGTGTAGTTGTGAGGCAAGGGTTGCGCACACCTCTCCTGAATCGGCACTGTTTGAGCCCAGTGGCAAGGAGAACACCAGGACGACTGGATACAATGCCTAGATAAGCAGAGAGCACATACAGCACATGAAAGTCCTAAATGGTCACTCATTTAGTACTGACCAGTACTGGAGAAATAGAGGTGTAAAGAGATGTGGTGTTCGAGTCGTGACAGGAAACGCCCGTCATTGGGTGGCATGGCTGATGACCCACTAGAGACAAAAAGTGTCAAGAGGAGAAATCTACTGTTTAAATATTTAGAAAAAAATGCGTTTTGGAAAAAAACAGATATAAAGACTTTTGTACGAAAATGAGAGTGACTCGAGGTGTTTTCCTTTCTTCTGTTTCCTTGCGACAAAGTCTACAACGTATTGGGTCCGTTAAAATGTTACGCCATTATTATATTTCACAGATCAATTTCGCTCATGTGTTTTCTACAAGGAATCACCACTTATCAAGGCCCGGGGGTAATTCGATGATGAGTGTATAATAGTCAACAGGACAATATCGTAGCAATCGTTGGTAGTGGCAATTTGGTGAATTGGATTACTTAAAAGGACGACTCATCAAAAACTTGTTTATGTTGGACTTGAAGGCAACCATGTTTAGTCAGCTTAAGAAGCAGGAAAACGCAAGACAGTTTCACAGGCGTGCAGTTCTAAGAAAGAAGGTTCGTTCATGAAATCTACGTTTAATGATCTTCCAAATCACATCCTTACATCATTTGTAGACATCTATGCTGACGACACTACCATTTATGGTAGCACATCTAAGACAGTAAACGACTAAGTTCTCTCCAATTCTCTCTCCTCTGATCTTAAGCACGTAGTACAATGGGGTAAAGAATGGCTGGTTACTTTTAATGCATCTAAAACCAAGCTTCTCTCTTTACATCATCAACATTCTGATCCACATCTGACATCAATTGAAATGAATGGCTCTCGTCTTCTGGAGGCCTCAAGTTTTGACAAACTTCTTGGCTTGACCATTACTCCTGATCTTAAATGGAACACGTACATCAAATCTGTTTCCAAGGCCGCTGGAAAAATGGTGGGATCTTTCTATCGATCCAGTAGATATCTCACTGCTGATGCTACTCTCTATCTATATAAGAGCCAGGTACGTCAAAGGATGGAATACTGTTGCCACATCTGGGCAGGAGCTGCTAGAAAGGACTTGGCCTGCCTTGATAGAGTTCAAAATAGACTTCGTAGCCTCGTAGAAGATGTCCTTTTCTCTTCCTTGCAACCTTTATCTCACAGAAGAGATGTTGCGAGTTTGTCTCTGATGTATCGTTATTTTCATGGACAGTGTTCAACTGAGCTTCAATCTATGGTCCCCCCTCGCCAAACTTTCACAAGAAACACTCGTCTAGCTGTAAACACTATCAATAATTCCCCCCACTCTTTATCTGTGCCTAAACCTAAACGTAGATTCCATGAACAAAGCTTTTTTCTTAGAACTGCACGCCTGTGGAATTGTCTTCCGTTTTCCTGCTTTCCGGCTGACTACAATATGGTTGTGTTCAAGTCTAACGTAAATAAGTTCTTGATGAGCCGTTCGATATAAGTTATCAAATTTACCAAATTTTCATTACTAATGATTACTATATTGTCCAATTTCTACTGTACACTCTTTAACCCTTATCCTTGAGTGGCCTCTTGGCCTTGATAATGTGGTGATGTCTATGTAAAAAAAAAAGTCTAGGCATAGATAAAGAATAGGAGAAATTAGTAATAGTGTTTTCAGTTAGATGAGTGTTCTTGTGAGGTTTTGCGAGCGGGGGGGGGGCATAGATTCGAAATCAAACTAGTATTTGCTATAAAAATAACGATAAAGCAGAGACAGGTTCACAACGTCTTTTCTGTGGGAAAGAGGTTGCAGGGAGGAGAAAAGAGCACCCACCACTAGGCTATGAAATCTATTTTGAATTCTGTCAAGGCTAGATAAGGTATTTCCTGCAACTTCTGCCCAGGTGTCGCAGCAGCTACCCATCCTTGGATGTAATTGGCTCTTATACATTTAGAGAATTGCATGAGAAGTGAGATATCTTTTGGAGCAATAGAACGATCCCGCCATTTTTCCAGCAACCTTGGCAACGGATTTGATGTACGTGTCTCATTTTAAATCAGGTGTAAACGTCAGACTCATACGTTTTTTAAAAACATCGAGCCTCCTCAAAACGAGAGCCATTCATTCCAAGGTATGCCGGACAGGGATTAGAGCGTTGATGATATGAGAACAATCGATATTTGCACGTGAATATTCGACATTTCCTTGTGAAGTTATCAGATGAAAATAACATCAAATTAAAATAATAGTGATGTATATCGACGCAACAGATAAAATCCAGAAAAAAACGAAACATTTGTAATTTATTTAATTGCTACCAAATATGTGCAGGCGTCATATATATATATATATATATATATATATATATATATATATATATATATATATAATTTGATGTTGTTATTTTTCAGAAACGGGGTAACCAGTGAAATATGACGAGGTTAATACAAGAGTGCTCAATACGAAAGTAGAGCAAGTAACATTTTAATGTGTATGTATGTGTATATATATATACACACACACACAAACAAACATACACATATATATGTATATATATATATATATATATATATATATATATATATATATATATATAGGATTTTTATGTAGTTTGCTTGAAGCATTGTGTGTGGTAGGTATGTAGTGGAGATTTAGAAGGCTATCCCAATGCGAGGAATGAAATATAGTCGTTGTTGGTGAAAGAAGAGAAAACAAGTGGCGATTTACAAATCAATAAGTACATACATATATGTTTATATATACATATAGTTATTCAGTTGTATTAGATACAAATGGCTTACTTGTTATGTCTGCGACATTATCCATTATTAATTTCGGAACAAAATTCCCTTTTCAAATGGTAGATGTGACAGATCGATTCAAAGCATGCTAGATGATGGAGCGGAAGTTGGATAGCTGTGTGGAGCCTCGGAGCAAATGTAAGGAGGGGATTTATGTATGGTCTGATTAGGTGATTAACATTTTTTTTGTTCCTATTTTATAAAAATAATTTTTGTGTATATATATAAATTATTTATTTTTATTTATGTATTTTTTATAACTTGTTGCTTTAGCGTGAGCTCTTTTTAATTTTGCATATTCCCTGTCTATTTAGTTGTCTTTATTATTATTATTATTTTTTCTTGCTGATATGTATTAGGTGGGATGACTAGATACAACAATATTTCATTCCTCGCATTGTGATAGCCTTCTAAATCTCTACTACACGCGCACACACACATATTATATATATATATATATATATATAAACATATTGAATTAATTCAAATTAATGGAAAATGACAAAAGGAGCTTAAAATATGTTTATATATTCATCGACGTATTGTTTATATTCCAAGACTACTTTCGAGATAATCTATTTTGAGCAAAGCCATAGACATAAAGATGCGTAAATATATGCTGCGTCCATGACATAAAATGAATGATCTTATTTATTTTTGGAAATTAAATATAAATATCTTAAATTGAAAATATTTTCTGTTTTACAATATGGATTGTTTTCATTTTCAAGTTCACTTATGAATGTTGTCTAAAATGACAAGATTGGATTTAAAGTTTGATTTTGTGTTGATTAGAAAAAATAGAAGAAAAGATCGTAGAAGCCGATACGTTGTTTAGTTGTTTCACAGTCACTAGGAAATAATCGAATGAAATAAACTAGTTTTCTTACTGCTCTGATAAAACCATTATTGCAACCTCGGTCGACAAGGATCGCCGACCCCAACGCTGTGTTCCGTGGATTGCTTCTCTGTCTTGTTCTCTTTTGGCCATGTCATCGTCTCTCATATTGGCGGCTGCCGAGGAAAGTTGTGCACCGGTGAACAAATAATTACAAATAAAATTAAACAAAACACAAAAACACAAACTTCCACATATTCTGCAAAAATGGGTGTGTATGTATCGACTTTTTGCACACAAAAGTCCATATCTTAGTAGACGTCTGTCGATGTCCCTTTGTCGATGGTTAACTAATTAATTTTTTCATCTGCTCCAAGCTACAACCTGTGTTCTACATTTTCCATACCACAACTGTCCTCAAATCTTACTGTCGCCAACCGTCGCAAACGCATGACTGTCCGCATCGGGTCACTAACTGTCTCAAAACTCATTAAACGTTATATTTGGTAATTAGTTTTTCTACGATTTTTTAAACAATCTTATTTTAGCTTTCTTTCATATTCCAGTGTGAACAACTTTATATCGCTTTGTTCTACTGATAAACTTATTTCCTCATTTTATGCCGAATTCTCATCCACTTTCCTTCTTGATTCCTTACATTTTAGGGTAACATTGATAGTATTTGCCTGTAATTATAAAGGGGAGACTTTTCTTCTATTTATGATTAAAAGTGCGAAAAAATGAAATCGACCGGTTTCACCTCCACTATGAATGATTGTAGCTAAAGTATGAAACAAGAATTATCACGTAATGGAATTTAAAATTATCAGTTGGATGAGTCTGTTGAATGAAGTAGGTTGTAGAAAACAGCATATGGGTAAAGAGAGAAAAAGGGGGAAAATAAGGAGAAATAAAAAGCAATAAAAAGAAAGAGTGAGAAAAAGAGAGAAATGGATGGAAGATGGGGAAAATAAGAGTGAGAGAGGGGTGGAGGGAGAAGGAAAATGAGGCAAGAAAAATACAGCATATGGGGAGGCAGAAAACGATAGATGAATAAGGAGAGAGGGAAGAGCGGGTCATCCGAAAAGATAGGGAAAAGGGAGAAAGTAATAGTAATTAAAGGAGAGGGGATAGATAGAAATAAAGATAGAAAGAGCAATGGGAAATGGCGAGAAAGAAACCGAAAGTGAGGAAAAATGGAGTTGATATATAAAAAAAGCATTTCGCTTAAGCGTATTGGTGTATTTAAATATGATGGGTGCAATGAATTTCAGCAGTGATTTATTTATGATTTTGTGCCGTGCTTTCTGGTTATTAAACCTCATTATTTTGGTGACTATCTACGTTCGTGTATGATGGTCTCTCTTTTGTAAAAAGCGATTGTTTGATAAGTCCGGTTTGAGACACACTAACCCTTGTTTACGAATGCCTACTAGAGAGAACTAATACATACTGGATAGAATTTAGATTCATAGCAGATATTTTCCTCGAGTGTCTAAGATCTGTCTCTCTCCAAGTATTTGTAAGGACAACCTAACATAAGGATACTTCTACCTACAATTAAACCCTAACTAAATATCCAAAATAACATTTTATTCGAAGGCCAAATGAATTATCCTATGTATGCTTTACCTACATAAGATCATACGAGGATTAATACACCATCTCTACGTGATATTGCTTTTAGTAACAACACAAAGACTTGATGAGTTCTTTTCCTAGAATCCATCTACAACAATAGATGTAAAGAACATATACTACAGGTTGTCCGAAAAGAAGCTGACGGATTTTAAATTTGATTAACTTCCTCAATATTTAAGTTATGCTTACCAATTTTTATATGTAGGTAGATGAGTCTCTCCGTGAATATGTAAAATATAGTAACATATCATAGTCGACCTATTTTAATTTTATTTATACAACTTAATCTATGATATGTTTTTTACAAGGTCTAATTTTAGTTTGAAAAATGATGTTACTCAAATATCCACCATTTTAATTTTCACACTCTTGTGCTCTCTGCAGGGCATTGTCCAGCACATCACTTAACGTTTCAGGGCTTATGGCTCTAATTTCCTCTCCTTTTAAGGGCATTTATTTTGGCTGCTTTGTTTGCGTATACTCGCTCTTTGAGGTAGCCCCAAAGGAAGAAATCTGCACACCTGAGATCTGGCGAGCGGGGTAGCCAATTCATCTCACAGCCACGAGAAATTATTCGGTTGCCGAATATGTCCCGGAGCAGATGTAATGTTTCTCGTGCCGTATGCGCCGTTGCACTGTCCTGCTGGAACCACATTGATCGAAAGACCTCAATTTGACTTAACCCTAACCCTAACCCTAACCCCAATTTGACTTGATCTCCTTCTTACTGATGTGGATAGATCTTCGGCCACACTCTCTGCTAATTTCTGACGATTCTCATCACTTCTTGCTGTCCGGGGTCTACCAGATTTAGGGAGGTCACATACAGAGCCTTGCTCATGAAATCGAGCCACCATAGTTTTTATGGCATTGGGAGTAGGGGAATTTCTTGTGTTGAAGTTTCGTCGAAATTCTCTTTGAGTTTCTGATATTGGCTCATTCAACCGAAAATACGACTCTACGATGAATATCCGCTCCTCGATCGTGTACAGACTTATGATGACCTTGGAAGGGTTACTCTAGATGATCTGAAAAATAAAAGGAAAATATAAAAAGTTATGAATTTATTTTAATTCTCAGCTTCTTTTGGGCCACCCTTATAACCTAGTTAACTGGTCAATAAATAAGAGGAAAAATAATGTTCATATTTTCTTTATTAAGTACACGTTTGAGCGATAAAAGAGAACAGTTATGGATCATTCGAATATATAAACATTCCACACAGGTCCAGATTTAGCTACAGGAAGGGGGTCTCCTGGATTTATGGGAACTTCGATCGAAGTATCATGAAACAAAATGAAAAACATAACGCTTTATTAAAAAATTTTATAGTTTGTTTCTCGATTCACGTTCGTCACTTTAAAGAATAAACAAAAAGGGGGATAAACGTTAGAGCTAATACTATATAGAACTGTTTTTGCAGGAAAAAAATCCATAATATCCGACACTGAAAGGTGAATTGCGCAATCAAATTTCTCTTTAATTTCGCTGTCGGTTTTGTTATCAATAACTCAGGTAATTCAGTTCCTTGGACTTTCGAGGTCAAATAAACTGCGACCTGATACCATTCATCACGAATGACTTCTGTTGATCTCTCTCTCTCTCTCTCTCTCTCTCTTTCTCTCTCTCTCTCTTTCTCTCTCTCTCTTCTTGTTCATCATTTCTCTTTCTTTCGTTTGGACTTATCTTTTTCATTTTAATGATGAGAGAAAGGAAGAGAGAGACAATTGTCGACAACTCAACGTACAGAAAAGACCCGTTCTATCCAGTACCAGTGATTCTGGTTTTGTGTTTTTCGATTTGCATTCGATGTTTTAAATCTCATAATTGTATTGTCTTTATTTCTGAAATCCACATGATTAATACTCCGGAGAAATTAATAAGACGTTAACATGACATATTATTCGGCTTGTCAGCACAGCAGACCGTGTTTGTGTGTCTGTCTGTGTACATTTCCCTACGCAATAACTCTGTCAATTTTTAGTCTACAGACTCGAAA
>NC_136508.1:45067749-45092749 GCF_053919585.1 Euprymna scolopes | reverse complement strand
TAAAAAATGAAGGTAGGTGTATACAACGTCTTCTAGCATGGTGAGTTGATTATTTGTGTTCCTATACGCATCTATACTATCGGGAAGAATATAAAAGTGGATGTTTATTTGATCATATGTATTCATGCGTTTTAATTAGTGAAGGAGTTTACTTGAAATAGGTGACTTATGCTAGGTTCGTATGTATTAGTATGGGTATCGGAATTACAACTTAGTAGTTAAATGAAGTATAAATTATTATAAATAATTAATATAATAACAGAACAAAAGGTAAAGAGATGACATAAAAATATGAACGAATAAGATAGAGGATAAACAAATTTAGTACTTTAACGGTGAATGCTCCGAAGAACTGCAAGCACTTGTACCCCCTCGACGTAAATACCCCTTACAAACGCGACCAGCAGCTAAATTCCACCGTTCACAGAAGACATCCCTAGATGTAAGAGAGTCTTCTACTCCAGTAGTTTCTTCTGCGGGGCCGCTAGACTTTGGAATTCCCTTCCGGGTCCCTGCTTCTCCAACTGTACTGACGTGGAGAAGTTCAAGTGTAACGTGAACCGACATCTTGCTGCCCAAATTCCTACATAGTACTCCTGTAGTTTATGTCCCTGATAGTAGCACCCTACATCAAAGTGGCAATGTGCCTTGTTTGGGGTGAACATCTAATAAAAATATCATAGACGAAAGGGATGAAAATACAAAGGAATAATAAGTATAAAATTGTATACAGTTATAAGAAATAATAAGTATAAAGTGTACAAAATTAATAGATATAAAAAGAATATAAATTAAATATAAAAAAATAAGTATAAAATCCAAGTAAAATTAGATTAAATTAAATTAAATTTAAAAAGTACGAGAATAAGGAAAAATAACAACGATAGAAAGTTCCCAAGTAGCAAAAAGTAGAGGTGTATTCGTCCAGTAATATCATATGATCTTATTTTCCTGATGAGATAGAAGTCTTAGATATATCTAGAGCTACTGTCCTACCTTTCTCCGTTTTATCAAATGCATGGTATATACGTTCAGCGATTACATGTAGGATATCTGCAGTAGAACGGGCATTTCTAAATCAATATTATTTGTCGAACAGAAGTTTAGCAACTGAAAGGTGATGGGCTAAAGCTTGATTAATTATGGACTTAAATATTTGGGCGAAAAAAGGGAGGATGGTAATGGGGCGATAATTTAATGGGGCAGTTCTGTCGCCAGGATTCTTGTAAACAGGTACCACCGAAGTAATTTTTCACCCATCAAGAAAGCAAGATTCGTCAAAGCATCTGTTAAAAAGTTTGGAGAATTGGATCAATATCAGCTGAGCAGTTTTTGAACAGTACAGCATGTATGAGATCAGGTCCACATGCTTTTGGAGTGTCTGGGCTTTTTATAATAGCATGCCCTTGAACAGGAATGATTTTCAGATCATCTAATGTGGTTTCTGTCCGCAAAGAAAAATCAGGGAGAAAGTGTTTGCTGGGCCCAAAGTAGAGTTGGAAGTTTGAAGCAAACCTACTGGCAAGTATGTAAGATTTCTCGGTTACTGCGCAAATGACCTCATGATTGGTGAATAGTGGAGGAATTATTAGTAACCTATTATTTACTACACTTTGGTAGATTTTTCAGAAACCACGAGTTCCTAATTTCTGCGCTTCAATGCTTTTTCTGGTAGTTTCCGTATATTTTTGCTTAGATGTCGCTATTTCTTTCTGACACTTACATATAGCTTCTAAAAAATCTTTTATCTGTTTAATTTGGACTCATGTCGAATAAATATGCGGTATGCATGCTGCGTTTGCGCAATGGCGGCTGCGCAAATAGAAGTAAACCATTGTTTGCTATAGAACTTCCGTGTAGGAACATGTGCAATGGTTGCAGCGTTGAACGGTTCAGTGATCTCGTTTGCGCACTGTTGTGCAGGAAGAGAAAAGGTATTTCCCCATGAGGCATCTCTGATGAGATCCCTGATGGCTACCCAGATAGCCTTCTTATGGTAGCTTGTCGTTTTGAGCAATGGCTCTTCAGCTTTTGTTGGAGAGTTTAGGGTGATTTCTACCATTATCACAGCGTGATTAGCATACCCGAATTGTGTAGAGACATTCCTTACATAATAATCAAGAATCGTAGTCAGAAATAAAATTAGAAGTGAGGCTTGTTGTTAGTCTAGTCGATCTAGAAGATAGGGCGGAAACGTAACTGTCTGTGATAGGGAATGGGCTACAGAGAGGCTATGTATTATGCTACCAGCTGTGTCTGTGTAACTAGAGAAACCAAAGCTAATTATTGAGGTTGACATTAAAAGCAACAAGTACAGTATGAAGGGAAAGTGCTGTATCCATGTTGTCAGAAATTTGGTTGATTATAGTACAGTCCTGCGTCAAGGGAGAGCGGTAGAGAAAATATAAGTAGCTAACGCTATATTGCAGGTTAAGTCTAAAGCACATGAAGGCCTCGACGTCTGATTCTAGTTTTCATTCTTTAGTAAAGGAGCGGGTGTTTCGAATATACACTCCAAGTCCGTGCATATAACTGTCTGAGACCTTATGGCAAAGTGAGAGATTGCCAGATATGTTTAAGTGGTTCAGGGGTGGTTGCTAGAACAAATGATTCAACATTATCTAAATTAGTTCTAAACCCATGGATATTCGTGAATGCAAACCTCAAGGGAGGGGGCGAATTGTTTGTTTGTTTGTTTTTGTTTTTTTAAGTTACGCCTGGTTTGATCGTAATTTTCGATGGAACTGTTATTTTATTTCCTTAAAAAGTTTAAGTTTTAAGGTGAGCGGTGATGGGCAAACTGGTTGTGTAGAATACCAAACAGGCAACACAAGTAGACCATCAGCCGACTCTTGATCTACTGGATTATTGCTTCGAGAAAAGCCCACCGGAGATTGTTGCAGAAGCTCCTTTTTCATGCGCGACATGATTAGCTGAGTTATAGATTATATATCTACTGAAAAGGTACACTTCTCAAAATAATTGAAAAGAATTGTACCTTGCTTTCCATTTCATTGTTAATGGAACGGAAGGGCTCAGTAAAAGACATGCGGTGGAAGCATCTACATTTGCAACTGGTCTATTTAATGAAAGAAGTTAATATATGGTTAAAATATTATCCATATATTTGTTTAAAAATAGAGTAAAATGTTAAGTAAGATTCAAAGTAGTATTAGGAATTAAGATAAAATTTCATGCATGAAATCTGGATATTTAAGTCGATAAGAGGAAAAAATGTAGATTTAAGTAACGATACAACTATGATTAAAAGTAAATTTTAGAACAGGAAGTAAGGTACAGGCTATGGAAAATTCAGTATGAATAATCTTTTTATAATTTAAATCTCACCTGTTTGTTTAAATGTATGTATACATGTATGTATGTCCGCCTAAAACTTTCGACAGAAGCGACGGAATTTCACGAGATCGGTATCGATTAGACGGTGAATGCGCTGGAAAAGTCATTCTGATTAATATTTAAATTTAAAACTTGCAAACAAAGAAATGATTTGTTGCGATTTTAAACGGCACTTAAATTGAACGCATTAATATAAGAAAAAACATTAAAATAAAATGGTAAGGAACAACTAGGCTTGAACAAGGGATAATTCGATCTGTAATCGGTATCGATTTGAAGCTCGACCCAAATATCGGAAAATTGACTGAAAACATTCAATCCTTCACTCTGAACTGGGTACATTTCTGCAAGGAGGGGTCTTTTTTTTTCGCCGATATTTTCGAAAGTCATCCGCTCTTTTCGATCAACTTGCTTGAAGTTAAACCTTCGTCACTTCCGGTTCGGCGATGGATACTTTTTTCTCACGTTTTTATTTTCCTTTGTGGTACAGGTTTTAACTTGCCTTTCTACTACAACTTTTCTTTTTTTCTTTGGTCAACACACAACTCCAAACACCAGGGCAACGCGGGCAGCCAGGCTAGTCTATAATATAAATCTCATCTGTCTGTTTAAATATATGTATGTATGTATGTATGTATGTATGTATGTACGTATGTATGTATGTATGCCTAAAACTTTCGACAGAGGTGATGGATTTTCACGAGATCAGTATCGTTTTGAAGCTTGACTCTTCAGGCGACAGATATCGTAAAAAGTGGTCAAAAACATTAATTTCTCCACCCTCAACTGGGCACTTTTCTACAATGAGGGGTCCCTTTTTTCGCCGATATTTTCGAAAGTCACCGCCTCATTTCGATTGACTAGACTTAATTTAAACCTTCGCTACTTTGGTGATGGGCGTAACAGCAAAGACGTCACGTTCCTTTTTTCACGTTCTTTTCTTGCTTCGTGGTACGGGTGCGAGCCTGCCTGGCTACTATTACTTTTCGTTTTTTTTTTTGCTCAATACACACCTCAACAGTCGGGCAAGCTGGACGCCTAGACTAGTCTATAAAATAAATCTACCCTGTCTGTTTAAACCTATGTATGTATGTATGTATGTATGTTTGTATGTCTGACTAAAACTTTCAACAGAGGCGACAGATTTTCACGAGATTGGTATCGTTTTGAAGCTCGACCCTTTTGGATAAAAAATATCGAAACGTTGGTTAAAAGATTAATTTTTTCACCCTCAACTGGGCACTTTTCTATAAGGGAAATCGCTTTTTTCGTTGATATTTTCGAAAACCTTCCCCTCTTTTCGATTGACTAGCCTTTAGTTAAACCTTCGCCACTTCCGTGGCCTGTCTGATTACTCCCACATTTTTAAAATGTTTTTGCTCAACACACACCTCCAAATATCCGGGCAACGCCGGGCACCCAGATTAGTAAGATATGAATAGTAATGTAGCAATTTTGACATATTTAGAGTAGATCGACCGGACCTCCCACTTAAAATATTTGGCCATGGTGTAAGGGTGAAGGATTGTCCTTCAGCATGATTATGTTTGTGTGTGTGCATTTTTTTTTTTAAATTTACCAAGTTACAATGGGGCATTTTATTACAATTTATTGTAAAATGTGTATAAATAAATGGCAACTATAAGGGGTCTTTTTGTGCGGGAGCTCTATATTTGGGGGGGTCAGGTGAATTTTAATCTAAACTTTAAGTGAAGAAATACATGGGGTGGTGTTACATGAAAGGGATGTCCCCTTCTCATGTAAATAAAAAAACAGACAAGATAAGTGAAAATGATATTAGCAAAAGGCTAGAATCGTAGGAATGCTACTTCTTTAAGAAATAGCTAAATATTATTTATGTCGAAAAAAAAGCAATTGTCCATTCCTTTAGAATAACTGGATATTAAATATGTCAGTTAAAAGAATGGACAATGCGAGTTCAAAATATTGTTTAAAAATAGGTTAGATATAAAACAATTAGAATTGAGGATTTTTTGTTTGCCAAAATTGTGTTTGGACAGATATATGTAAATCCACGTAAAAGTTAGTCACGTTGGGAACCACACTTCTGATGTCATAAACAAAGGATATTTCTCAATGTAGGAATCGAGGGTTCGAAGTTAGCCAGTAGGATTAGGATCAGATAATCAGAGCAGATTACACACGGTGATAGAGTCAGCTGTAGAGTGGGAGTGCCTTAGAAGCGAAGAGAGGAGTAAACTATGGAGTTTAAAAGGCTTGAATTCCTGACATCATCAATCGGCCGATTGACGAATAAAGAAATCATCTATATTTTGTAACTGTGTTGTCTTCGTGTCGTCTTTACAACTTAGAAGGTAAATGTGTTTTGTATATTCATCTATAAACGAACTCTTGTATGAATCCCTTACAAGTAATGTGCCTCCTCCATCATAAGTGAAGTATCTCCTCCCCTCTATATGTGTTAAGAATCGCTGCATCATATGTCCCATTTCCGTAAAATTAATATCAAGTCCCGCTCAGTTATAAATGTCTCCCTCATTATCATCGTCATCTGTTCTGGGTCCCCTGATATACATGTCCCGTTGTGTGTCCCAATATGAGCCCCCAGCTATTTAACAGTGGTGATTAAAGGGTATCTGGGAGACGGATTGGGGAAATGACATAAGTACTGATAAATATATTAAGAGGATATATACTGATATTTCGCTAATATTTCATATAAATGTTGGTATAGATAAGAGGATAGGTAAAAGAGAGGGTGCATTTTGAGTCTCATTCGATCATTAAAAATGAAAAGAAAAACAACGTTCAATTCCCAAAAGTAGTTTATTATTAAACAGCTGTTTGATTTTATTTTTTTTACAATAGAAAGTCTGTTCTATGTTGAATATTGAGGAAACTGAGAAAAATTCTAGGCACCGTGGTAAAAAAATTACAACAGCACATTGTACAGCAACAAGATAATTACCAGCAATTACAACAGATTTACAAAAACAAACTGTAAAACCGCAAGACATTTTGTAATATTATTGTAAAAATTTTTCTCCATGAGACATATTAAAATTTTTCTCCATGAGACATATTAAAAATTTTCTCCATGAGACATATTAAAATTTTTCTCCGTGAGACATATTAAGATTTGAATATAAATTAAAAGACGGTTTATCCTTAATTGCGTGTTTTATAGTACAGATGATTGTTTTGTAAAAAGGTGTCAGTCATAGACCGTTGAAGAAAAAACTATGTTAGGACTACAGAAATAAAACACTTAAGACAACACAAAATACATGAATTACTTTTATCTGAATTAACCGGAAGAGATATCGTTTGAATAAGCTATAGATACTATATCCCAAATGTTTATAGATCGGGATAGTTTATTTAACACTTGTCGTAAATATTTCAACATAGTTAAACAAGACGATGAATCAACATTCCCTGGCGTACGCTGAAATATTGAATTCATATGGTATATGGTTAGGCTGATGTTTCTATTCTGTAGTTAACACAAAGTATAGTGATGGAGAGTTGTAGTGAGAGTAGTTCCCTATACTGACATGCTAGAAAACGCAAGTTGTGGAAGTGTTAGGTAGGAATTTCCTGGTTGAATTCCTATATAAAAAAGGGTGTATCCATTTCGAAATGCCTTGGGTATATCAGAAAGGTGAATCACCGTTCATAGCAACGGAATGGAATTGTAATAAAGAGAGGAAGGAAGGACTTATGTAATCCAGTTAATCTACCGGGTTACAGATATTAGAATATATATATATATATATATATATATATATATATAGTAAATAATCTCACTCGCTACTTAATTTGGCTGAAAAATGCGAAGCTCGCGGTTTGTTTACAAACAAGCGTTTGAGCACTTTACGAGTGACGGACGGATGTTTATTTAAATAGGCATTCGGACAGATTACTTCCGTGGTCGAGGGGTAGAACTGCCGACTATCAACACGACGGTTCTAGGTTCGATCCTCGGCTTGGGAGAGGTGCTATTCTAGCGGCACTGATGCTGATGAGTTGTGACACAACGAAACAGGACTGTAGGTCGATGACTACAAATATATATATATATATATATATATATATATATATATATATATATAGTAAAAATAATGGAATTTCAACAAGGTTGTTGACAGGACTCATTAAAAAGCGCTGGATATTATTATACCCATTTCGATAAACAAAATTACCATAAATCGCTACGATAATTCTACTGTTTCAGGCAGTATTAGAGTCGAATACACCCGCAGTTTTATTGCCGCCTGACGGTGTAATTTTTGACTGAAACAGTATATTTATTGTAGCGACTTTAGTTGATGTTGTTTATTTAAATTGAATGAAATAATCTATTCCGTACATATTAGAAATTATTCTTTAGTGCAAGAACAATGTAATTGAAGTTTTGAAGCACAAAAACCTAGATATCTATTTTAATTACTATATATTTATTTGAAATTAACTATTTTGTACGGCATAGTACTTTCTTCAGAAATGAAAACACTTTTTCCTCTGCTTTTCCGTCATTATATGACTAATAAAATCCTTAAGAATTTGCAACTGTGATTTTTTTCAAATATTTTAGGCATAAATTGGACGTGAAAAATACGTGTAATAAATTGAAAATTGCTGCGCAGAGTGTAGAGTAATTTTCAATTTGTTAAGGAGCCAAAGAAACAAATATATTTTTTTATAAATATTTATTTCAGTTCTGAATTATTGGGATAAGGGATAATTATCCCTCATTCCAAATATTTAAAACTGGACAAAATATTTATTAAAACAATTTTGTTTTTCATAGATTTCATGAGTTTTTAATCATTTTTCATAACTTTCATAACATACTGACTGGAGGTATCGATCTAACAAATCCCATTGAATTTATAAAAAAAATGTTATTTCTAATAGGAAGAATTATATAGAAACTAACTGATAGGCAATATTTTTGAATTATATAAAAAAAAATCTCCAGATATAAATATGTGTAAGAAAACCTACCTATCCTTGTTATTCATATTCGGTTATCTATTTTTATCCACATTTCCTTCTGTTCAGGGTTAAGACATTGTCTGATAGGGTGAGAGCCCAACTTCTTGTTCATATGGCTCAGTAAACCAACTATTCTCAAATTCTAACCTTCATAATTCTATCCATTTTTTTTTACACAGTGGTCACCACTTATCAAGGCCCGGAAGCCACTCAGGGATAAGGGTTATTGCAAGTACATTACTTTAGTGTGGAGATTTGATGAAGTGTTTACTTAAGGGGGCGGTTCATTAGGAATTTGTTAACGTTGGACCTGAACATATCCAAGCTGTAGTCAGGTGGGAAGCAGGCAAACGGAACAGAGTTCCACAGGCGTGCAGTTCTAAGAAAGAAGCTTTGTTCATGGAATCCACGTTTTGATTTAGGCACAGATAAAGAGTGGTGGAAATTTTTCACAGTGGATTCAGCTAGACGGGTGTTTTTCGATTTTTCAATTACCTTGCCCAAAGCTTCTCGGCATGTCAACGTTCCTACAAACGTGAAAATCTACAAATTTTAGTTTGCATTTAGTTTGACTTATTTGGGTTAATCGCGCTTATGTTATCATCTTGAGTAATATTTTCAGAACGATTCGGTCAATCTCTTCAGGTGTTAGATCCGCCATGTTTGGTAATGGAAAAGGGGTTAACATATCTGGTTTCTTATTTAGTTTCTAGTTTAAAATAAGTTTCCAAATAATTGTCAAGTCAATAAAAATATCAAGTAAATAGTAGGCGATATTATTTCTAAATTATTTTGAAACAGTAAAGTTTAATCAGATCCATTAACCAATTTTCACTTCTTAAAAAAAATAATTTTATGAAACAAGAATGGCGCCGATTATGAGCGAATATGAGCTACCTAAAATAAGTTTCCAGACATTTTTGTATAGACATTTAAAATTGTCGTAGACTCTTGAAAATTTACTATGTATTACTATATATCTTTTGAGATGACTGACCACTTATTATGATCTCAGGTTCGAATAAATAATTACAGCAGGAATTGCAATACACCATACTAAAGCTTAATTATCACAAATCGTATATTTCAAAAATACAATCTAGACGTGAGAATACTTTAGAAGAACAATATGCAATAAAATTCTATTTGAAACTTGAAAACATGTCAAAGAATCGTATATGATGCTTCAGACTGCTTTTTGATTATTTTGCATGAATCGAGCATCAGTTTTTGAGTAGTATAAGAGATTCAAGGAAGGCAGGCAGTCTGTCAGGGATAATTAGAAGTGTGTAAGGAGTAAGACAGTCAGAACACTAAAGGTGATTTGCCAAATGTAATGAATAAAGACCGTCGTGTGGTCTATATAGAAAGTATGTGTACAGTTTGATCTTAGTCTGGAAATTATATGCGAGGAACTGAAGAGCCAGAAGATTTGAACGTAGTTTTGCTCAGAGAAGATCAGAAAGAAATGCGTTGTAATGACAAAAGGGAGATATTTGAGCTGATCTATCTAGATCTCGTGATTTCGATGGCCCAGTAATTTGCAATGAAAACTGAATCTACTGCTGTGATCATGATGCAGAGTTCCCAATCGAAGCATGATGCTTCTTTTTTATACCAAAGAAGTCCAGGCAGAGTAAATCCACTCAAAATCTTATGGTTCTCCTTTTTGACAGCATGGACATGATGTGCGTGCTCTGGGTCCTCCAGCTGACAGAAAAGGAATACTGTGTTGAGGTTTTAAGGGAGTTCAGGAAGAAATTCCATCGGAATAGGCCAGCAATCTTCAAAACGGGTCAGTGGCATTTCGACAAAGGCAATATACTAGTCGACAACTCCATTGTTGTCACAGACTATTTGATCAATGCGGACATAAAGACAGTTTCCCACAGACCTTACAGTCCAGACCTTGCTCGCTGAGACTTTTACTTTTTTCCTAAGCTTATCGAAAATCTCATATATATATATATATATATATATATATATATATATATATATATATATATATATATATATATATATATATATATATCGCCCTATTAGCCTCCTCCCACTTTTCGCCAAGATATTTGAGACCATAATTAACCATGTTCTAGTTCATCACCTTACAGATACTAAACTTCTGACTGACAAACAATACGGATTTTGACAAGCCCGTTCCACAGCATACATCCTCACTGTAATCTCTGAATGTATATACCATTCACTGGACAAAGCGTGGGAGGGCAGAGCGGTAGTTCTAGATATATTTAAGGCTTTTGGCAGGGTATGGCATGAGGGTGTCCTCAGAAAAATTAGATCATACGGTATCACTGGTTGAATACTTAACATAATTAAATCCTTATTAGATAAGAGAAAAATCCAAGTTGTCCTCGACGGTCGTACATCTAAACAATATGATATAAATGCGGGAGTGCCTCAAGGGTCTATCCTTGGACCTCTATTGTTCCTAATATTCATTAATTACCTTCGCGACAAAATTGCCTCTGAGATGGGTATATATGCTGATGACACCATGCTCTATAACAGGCACGACAGGAAAACAAATGAACACATATCTAAAGAAATGGAAAAAAAAAAAGCACTAGAAGAAGACCTCCAATCTGTAGTGGAATGAGGACCAAAATGGATGGTCAAATTCAATGCTGCCAAGACTAAACTTGTTTCCTTCAATAATTACAAGAAACATGCTCTCCCGCCAATAGCAATGGCCAACGACTCTTTATCTGAGAGTACATCTTTCAAACTGCTTGGCCTAACGTTCACAGGAAACATGAGTTGGAACAATTACATTGAAAGTATTGCCAGGGCCGCTGCGAAGAAGGTAGGCTCTCTCTACCGTGCTAGAAAACTACTAACACCCGAAAGTGTCCTGTACCTCTATAAGGCCATCATTCGCCCATGTATGGAGTATTGCTGTCACATTGGGGCTGATGCATCTGCTACTAGTCTCTCGCTCCTAGATAAGGTTCAAAAGAGAGTCGCCAATCTGATAGGCCCTGAACTAGCATCTAAGCTTCAGCCTCTGTCCCATCGACGAAATGTGGCATCCCTCTGCCTGTTCTACATTTATTTTAATGGTGCATGCTCTGGGGAACTGCAGACACTTGTGCCCCCACGACGTAGATACCCTCGACAAACCCGACAGGCAGCTAAATCCTACCCCCACACAGTAGAAATCCCTAGATGTAAAAGATCTTTCTACTTCAGTAGTTTCTTCCTCAGAACCGCTAGACTCTGGAATTCCATTCCAAGTCCCTTCTTCCCTAACTGTACTGATATGCAGAAGTTCAAGTGTAACGTGAACCGACATCTTGCTACCCAAGTTGTTGCCCCTGATAGTAGCCCCCTACACCAAAGTGGCTATGTGCCTTGTTTGGGGTGAAAATGTAATATATATATATATATATATATATATATATATATATCGGTGTGCTAGAAAGTTTTTATAATAAATGCCAGGCAATCATGCAGAGTGTAGAAATTATGTAATTAAATTACATAATTAAACGAAATAGTTAAATGAACCAGTCATCTAATAAGAAATGATTAAAAAAAATTACGTAATTAACGCCCGTTCTTATAAATGTATATGCAAATGCGTACATCTTCATATGTGTGTGTGAGAGAGAGAGAAAGAGTGAGTGTGGGTGTCTTTTAAGGGAGATGGTGTTTGATCAACACTGTAGTAAAGCCATGGTTTGATATACGCTTTGTTTTTAAATCCCCGAAACAGTATTTCATTGTAAACAACTGGTGATACCTTTAAGAACAGTGGTACTATTGTTTGTTCATGTAAGTAACACTAATCACCGATATGGAGGATTAATTGACTTACTAACAGAATAATGTTCCAACGAAGGACATTTTTTTATAATTTAATGTTCAGATTTTTAAAAAATATATTTAAGGCTTAAAAAAAGACTTCTAAGATTATATATGCATGCACACAAACACACCCACACATATATATGTGTGTGTGTGTATGGGTGTGTGTGTGTGTGTATGTATATATGTATACTAGTATTTAGTGGACAGTTCTGACGGAATTAAATAAGACCAAATCTCCTTAATATTTACTGTGTTCTCACTGGCGTTAACAATTAGCTGAACTGAGAGCTTGATTTCTAATGCTTAATATACTCTTTCAAACTCCTTGAAAGGATTTCTACCATCGTTTCTTGGACGTTTTGGCCATTCGCCTAGATGCCTCCAGTTATTTTTACGCCTTTCCAAATCTTACCAAAAAAAAAATGTATCCACTTTCCGAATAGACGTTGTGATCGATCGCCAAGATATTCTAAGTTTTCTAATCCCAAGATTCTCAAGCATTATCAATCAAAGCAGTAGTCGGTGTTTCTTAAAAGCTGGGCGGAAGAGACCGGAATCACCTCTTCTCCCATCTTCCTTTATGTATAGGAATTCATAGGAAGATTGATAAACGCCTTCGGCTTTCAAGTTTTACGAACGCCTCGCGTGTTTCTCGTCATATTTATATGAAAAGAAAAGAAAGAAACATGAACAGAAAACCTTAAGATGTGTCTAGTACAGGCTATCAGGTCAGGTGAAAGGTTATGCCGGAAAATCTATTTTAAAAATACTAGTTTCAACGTCTGGTTATAATCAAAACACCTTCTCAGCATAGCCATTGTCTTGCTAATAACACTGCGTAATATTGACCTTTATAAATCTGCTCAGCTACAATGAAAGAAGATTATCTATCTGTGGAGGACGTTACCGCAGGAATATTTCTTTACGAATTACAGCATGATCGTTTCTAAGTTTTCTGTAAACGAGTACGTTTGTCCTACTGGTTTTCAATCCTTTCATTGTTCTCCCTTATTGTCTAGTTGAAAATCTCACTTCGTCTGGTACTCGAGTGTTTTTTGGCCTTAATAAATATGGATGGATTCAGTGTCAAATAGTAAGCGCTTAACTCTAGAGTGCCCTTTCATAACATAGTGATTGGAGATATAGATCTACAAAACTTTTTGATAATTTTTTTATTACTTATATTGACAGGACTATTGTTCTCATCTTGTGCTGTTAGTGCAACGTTCGGTCGGGTTTTCCTTTGACCTTCATCAGGCATGTCGGTTGTTTTTTTGGAAAAGAAAATAGAAAGTTACTGGCTTCATAGATATTTTCGTATTTCTGTGAGTCAGTCCCCATCAGAAAATATGAGTCAATCCCCTGGCAGAAAATCTCATGACAAAAAAAAAAAAAACTGTAAGCTGTGACATGGAGAGAGGTCAAAAAGTCGGGTCTATCTGAACACATGTGGAAAGAAAAAACACGCTTCCCTTTATGGAAGGAGGTCAAAATAATTGACAGGGATGCAAGGTAGAGGGTCAGGAAATTCAAGGAAGCAGTACATATGCCCCCAAAAAAGGAAATATAACTAAGCAGACCAAACCTGGAATTTAGTCACATTTGGAAGCCTTTAATTGGAGAAAAAAAATGTATACCCTTTAAATGTCGGCGACGAAAGGGAAATAATATGCACGTCGATCTTTATTAGAGTTACCTCCCCTTTGTCAATCATTTTTTCCTGGCAGATTCGAAACAATGACCAAAAAAAAAAAAAAAAAACGGAGACTGACTCGCAGATATGATAAAATATCTACAGAGCCGGTAGCTTTTCTCCTTTCTTTTCCAAACAAAAGCCGAAATGCTTGATGAGTGTCGAGGAACAATCCGACCGATAATTTTAATTAAAAAGTCAAATACAAACAGGTACAATTATAGAAGAATAAAAGACTAATCAAATGAGATATAGTTTGTTTAAACATTTATATTGAATTTAGCTTAAATATACAGTTTTTGAAAGAATTACAAGTGCGCACTTTCTTTTTGCCGCCTGTGTATGTATAAATATATACATGCACACAAATATACATATGTATATGTATACATGAAAATACATATATAACGATTTTTTTCTCATAATTTATTAATTAATTTAGATTAAATTAGATTTATCTTTGTGGCTTAACTCTCCGTGTACTTAGTTGTAAGACCGGAAATAAGAGAATGTACATTGAAACAGAACGAAAAGGTTTCCATATTTAATTTTCCAACTCCATTGTATATCATCGTTTTTTTTTCTCACTACACTTGTATTAGTGAATTTTGAGGTTATATATAACGAATAGATATACGAACTATCATGCACGTCTAGTCTATAAAAATATACGTGTATATAATACAGATGCTCGTGTAACGCCTAGTGGAATATAAATGTTCGTTGTGTGTGTGTGTGTGTGTGTGTGTGTGTGTGTGTGTGTGTGTGTGTGTGTTTAAACATATTCAAACAGAGTTCACGTAACATGGACAAGGTAGCACGCATTAGTTCATGACACTAAATCACACAATGGCCGTTTGATAACGGTCTACAAATCTCAGGTTATGGCTCTCTTAATCTCTTACCCACTGCAAGAAAATATTTCACTGTAAAACAGTAATAACAAAACTGAGTACTTAATGCTTCGCCAAAGATATCAAGGGTATTTTTTATCGTGAAGCCATCACCAGATGGCGTGCCAACCACGCCTCAAGAGAGTCCCATCTACCCTCGAGAGGATAGACCGCGTCAGTTTCTCAAGCTGGTATTTTACCTCGCGGTACATACAGCACCTCGCCTTCCCAAATGTGTGTTCGTCTGGTACTAACCAGGGTCAACGTTGCTTAATTTCGGTGACCTGGCGAGATCCGGTGTGTCAACGTGATTGTGCCCTATTTCAGTATTTAATTACCTATTAAATCAATAATATTTGCCTGTCGTGCATATTGTATGAAGTATCCAGGATATTATGCAATGGAAATGTTGATAAATCAATAGGTATTTAGCAGAACAAAAATTATTTTTTCATGGTCATTACTGTTTTCAAAGAGCATCTAACCCATATATCAATTTTTAAAAGAAAAATCTAGATACGTCACAATTCCGATATAGCGTAAACTACTATAAGTCAAAAGAAAGTAAACCATCAAAATTTCGATCTAAATTAGCTATTTCAACGGGACTACAATGGCTATAATATGAACCAAGTAGCGAGGCACTACGATGAGGAGAAACACGTGTGACTTTGACGATTACCCTAACCGTAAGCTTTGACTCATATTTCTCCGATTAAAGGAAGTTTGTTAGCCTTAAATTTTAACCAGTTTCAGTGATAATTGGTCAAGCAATATAGACGTAAGTTGGGCACGTGTATATTAGCTCTGGTCAATATCTTCATCCCTTCTTTCGCTGTACATTTGCATATCTCCCCATTTCCCTCGGTCTTTCTCTTTCCTTACAAAGGCTTATGTATGTGAATGGGTGTGCGTATGTATATATGTATATGTATGTATATATATATGTGTGTTTTTATGTGAGTGTATGTGTATATTAACATGTATTTGCATGCATACATACATGTATATATATATATATATATATATATATATATATATATATATATATATATATATAACAGCGAACGTAGTGCCATGATTAATTGCTGAGGGTTTAGTTTGTTTTCTTCCCCTAAAGTTTAAACATAAACCATTAAAAAAAAGAAGACCAAAATACACTTATAAAGTATATTTCGCCTAAGCATAAATTAGATAAAAGGGATAAATAAGGAGTGGGGCAGAAAAACACCATATCGAGAAATCTTTCAGCCAACCCTTTTCAAGATTAACGTGGCAACGAGGGGACAAAGAACCGTTTAATAGTGAGGGTAAAAATAGGAAAGAAATTGTATAGGGGATAGGAGAAAAAAGAAACAATCTCAGCGAATACGCATGAGTTCTAAATTATGGGTATACTATCTTTGCTTACACAGAAATGGTTGGTGCAAATTAATTGATACAGCCTCGATAATTTTAAGTGAATTCTCGAGCGCGCTCTGTGTAAAACCAAGAAAGTTTCATCAGTGTGTCCATCAGTGCAAATTTGACACTGTAATAAATGTTCACCAATGGCCGACTTATGAGCTGGGAAACGCCCAGATGTTGGCCTTTTTGGTGCCTAGGTATCGAAGGGCAGATATGTTGGAAACTTCTAACCTCCAAACGTAGTAAGGTTCACACTGAACTATAGGAAAAAAACTAAACCCTCAGCAATTAATTATGACACTACGTTCGGTGTTCTTCAAAAATGTTATAAAATTATGTACCCATAAAAATCTTATATATATATATATGGATTTAGTTTACAAACAAATGGCTACACATAAGCATACATGTTTCAGCGAAAACCCAGTACGGGAATCGCTTCGTCAGGCCAAGGACATCTGTCTAAACATTGAGCACTCTTTTGGTGGACACAATACACAAACAAATAATTACTACCAATACAATATATATATATGTGTGTGTGTGTGTGTGTGTGTATTTATGTATGCATATGTATGTGTGATATTCAAAACATATTTTGTAATCTTTTAATCTCGTACATATGTATCTCTCTTCTCTTGTCCCCTTCTCTCCCTCGTTATCCCTCTCTCTCACTCCCTATATATACTTATGTATATGCATATGGCTGTGTATGTATAAGTATATATACATGTATATATATGCGTACAAGTTTATGGTTGTATATATGTGTGTATATGTATATGCATGCATATGCATGTGTATATGTGTGTGTATGCATATGTATGTGTGTATGTATACCCATGTGTATATGTATATATGTATATATGTATACATCTATATCTCTCTATATAAGTATATATATCTTATGTAGATATATATATGTGTGTGTGTATGTTTGTGTATGAATAGATATGTGCATATAAATGTATAAAATCATAAAAAAGAGGGTTTTGTATCTGAAATTTTGTAGTTGAAATTGGAAGTGATGTTTGTGTTATTATTTCCGAACGACAAAGTAGCCGTTTATTTACAAACAATTTTACAGTGTCTCTAATCCAAACGTTTTATATCCTTTTTTTTTTTCGTTTTTTTTTTTCCTTTAGAATAAATATTGTCGTTGGAATTCAAAATATTAGACAGTTAAATGCGCGTGTTTTATCTTTATTTACTTTTTCATTTTTCTTTTACACACACACACACACACACACACACACACACACATATATATATATATATATATATATATATATATATATAATATATATATATATAAATAATTAATAGTTACGCGATTCCTTTGGAACTTACCTGTTGGATTGGATGTTTTTAATTCGACCGTGTTTGGATTTTACCATTCTTGGATTTTTACCCCTCACCGGACTACCCATTCATGTGAAATCTGTTTATCATTTTTTCTTTTACCTCCTATTCGCCTTACCTCACCCTTCTTTTACCAAGTAAGATCTGTGACTTACTTGTGGTTTCATTAAATACTTTTACATGCAAAATCCGATCCCGCATTTTGCTAATTCCTGCCCTCTGATGAGAAGGATTGTATTTCTTCGAAACTCTGCGGATTAAGGACTATCCACTTATCTTGTGTTTCCTTTTTAAAATTAAATATGTTTTTAACTCTTTTTCAAGATGTTTTTAACATGTTTTATTAATCATTTGCTCATATATTTATATATATATATATATATATATATATATATATATATATATATATTGTTTGTGCACTGTGTTTTTTTTTTCATACTAATATGTATGTGAATTTAAGACTGGCGTGGCACCTGCTCATTGGCTATACATTCTGCTCCTACCTCTTCCTGCCCCTTCCCCCGCACATGCACATCTTTTTTCACTAAATTGAGAAAGGCCGAAGGATCGGTCGAAAATATGTTCTTGCAAAAAAAAGTATTTTTCTCATTTTTCCTATATTTCGTATTCCTTCACGTTGTCAACAGAAAACGAATAAAGAAAAGTTATAAACTTTTATACTTTTCGTATTCAAGTCTTATCCGTTTTCATATATATATATATATATATATATATATATATATATATATGTATATATATATGTATATATATACTCATTTAATCACATAAATGAATATACGAAAGTATAAATTAATGCGTAAACTTTAAGTATATACAGTGCTCAATACGTAGGTAGAGCTAGGTAATAAGTACTTACTATATATATATATATATATATATACATATATATATACATATATGTATATATATATATATATAAACGTATAAAACTTGAATACGAAAAGTATAAAATTTTATAACATTTCTTTTTTCCCGCCTTTTCTCTCCCTCTCGCTCCCTACCCTTATCACCTCCAAATGTCTTGCTGCTGATTTCTGATTGGAGATCCTTTTCTTTGTGCTTTTTCTAATATCTTTTTCCTATTTATAATAATTATTTCTGTAAAGTCTGATGAAGTTATCGGATCCTTTATACGATTTGTTAATCGAAACATGTGTATCTAAGCAGATAAAGAAGTAATATAAATATTTATATATTTGATCTACAATAGTATTAGGCACTCTCCTATTTTTTTTACTAATTTCACTTTTTTCTATATATATAAATATAAATGTATATATATAAATGTTTATATACATATATATATATATAGTCTTAGAAGTTTTTAACATTTATAACTGTATAAAAAAAATTATGTAATTTTTATATTTTTTTATTATTCGTTAGAATACTATTTAGTCAGTAATCATTTAACCACATGCAATCAATTCATCAACTTGCTCCCCCGAATTCACTATATTACTAATGTTAATTTAAGGGACTATCAGCTATTTACCATGGGACTTGGATTGAAAATAGTGTATAAAATCATGTCTCCCCAGCAGTGTTGATCAAACACTACCTCCCTTAATCTCAAGAACAAAAAAAATGTTAGTTATCAGATCAAGTTACTTACTCTTAATTAATTTTGCTAGCCTATTCATGTTATGAAAATGTGTTCCTCACCAGTGACATTCGTAGGTTTTCAAATTCAAAACAGATATATTTGTTTAATTTGCCAGTGTTGCATTTATAAGGTTAGGATTAATCCGTTTGACTACCTATGACTACATATTCATATATATATATATATATATATATATATATATATATATATATATATATATATATATGAATATATATATATGAATATATATATGAATATATATATGAATATATATATATATGAATATATATATATATATGAATATATATATTTATATATGAATATATATATTTATATATGAATATATATATATATATTTTATATATATTCATATATATATATTCATATATATATATATATATATATATATATATTCATATATATATATATATTCATATATATATATATTCATACATATATATTCATATATATATATTCATATATATATTCATATATATATACTCATATATATATATTCATATATATATATTCATAGATATATATTCATATGTGTATATTCATATATATATTCATATATATATATTCATATATATATATTCATATATATATTTATATAAATTTATATATATATATATATATATATATATATATATATATATACACACACACTTTTCTGTGTATAATACATTTTATACATTACTAATATATTTTTTGGATATTCTTTATCGATATATTCTGGTTATTTTTATACGATTAAAAAACATCAGGATAACAAACAAATGCTTTACTCACCTGTTTAAATATTTTAGTTTTATACGCACCGTGTTTTATCATCCTTATTACTAAGTGGTGGTATAAAATCTAATAATTTTAAGTAACGCAAGCTAGTCTCAAAAACTGGCAGGTACTATTCTTATGCAGCGTACGAACTATTTGAATGGGGAAAGAGTTTTTTTTATCAAACGTTGTATAAAGAAAAATCCCATCCTCACACACACATATATGTGCGTGTTTGCGTGTGTGCGTGCATGTATATATATATATATATATATATATATATATGTATATATATATATGTACATATATATATGTAAACAAGTTAGTTATTTGCATTTTCTTTGGATTCTTTGAATTTTATATATATATCGTTTTCAATATGTAATATACTTTCAATATATTTTCCATTTATAAATAGCCAAGATGATTCGATTCTAAATAATACAATAAATAATTATATTTTATACGTTTAGACACTATTGCTTCATCTTTTTGGAATCATCAGTGTAGGCATTCACGATTGGGGCTAGTCGATGGTTCGAACTCAGCTGCGAAGCCATGTCTGATTCCATAAGCAAAAAACATAACCCCTAGGCCATCGTTAATCGCAACAAGAATGAAGTGAAATTTGACATTTCTTAAGTCAATGCGGGCGTAAACGTTATTAAGACGACCAATGGTGATCAAGTGACCGGGAAGTGGCGATCTCCCACGAACGCCAACTGGCTGACATTTTATTTCACGAACAGTGTTTAACTGCTAACAAATTAGTTCATAAAAAATAATTATAATTATAAATAATGTTCTTTTATAGTTTGATTCATTCGGGTCATCAGTCCGGTACTGCTCGTCGAAGGATTCGAAGGAACCCAATAAGTGAAATTTAACATTGATAACGCGAAATACAGCCGTGAGATACTTTTGATCAATCGGTATTTATTTTTCAATTAACTTCTCACGCTTTAATTAAACCATGTTGTTTTATTTCCCATATAAACTGTGTTTCGAGTTGGTATTTTTCTGACAACCTAGTGACAACCTCACTGATAATTGGTCTCTTCTTTGCCAGAATTTTGTATTTATAAGCTCGAACATAGATATAACGCAGTCTTAAACATCAATTTTTATGACTCTGCCGTCTAGAAAAATATATATTATTACAGAATGAATGACAAAAATTTATATTCCAAAATTCATGATGTTGACAATCTTATAGTGTATTCCTTTAAATCAGTTGATTTATACAATTCTTGACACTATCTGTTTCGTAGCTCAAAATCAATCACTTAATTATATAGATAATTATATATATATATATATATACATATATATATATATATATATATATATATATATAGAGAGAGAGAGAGAGAGAGAGAGAGAGAGGGGGAGAGTAATAAATAGGTAGCTTTATATCTAGAGACACAAGTTTTTCATGCTTTGGCAATCATCAATGCAGAAAGTGACGATTGCTACTAGTCGAGGGATTCGAACCCTGCTACAAAGCTACCCTTGACTCGCAGTCAACATCAAGCACCAATTAATGGAAATTCTAACTTATAAATGTCAAATACAGGTACAACGTTTAGACAGTGATAATGATGAAAGGACCGGATATCATGATGTGGCGCAAGGTCAGTCGACCTTTATTTTCATGACAGTGCTCAATATTAAAAACTTTATGTATAAAGCGGTTAAATAATATATATATATATATATATATATATATATATATGTTTGTGTGTGTTCGAAAGAACAAACCAACAAGGTAACAGATATCGCATTTTATATCTTTCAAGGGATCACATTTTAGTCCTTCTTCGATACATATCGCAAATCCATGTACTTATTAACATACATTAAATCAGACTTCGTATAGCAGCATGGGAGATGTGTGACTTTCAATATTTCTAAATAATTAGTTGAATCTGCTCACGACTATGACCACTACTGTAGTAGAAGTACAGTTGCTGAAACGAATCTCAAATTCGTTGATAGGAGGGAAGGAAGTTGAAGGCAACCGAAACAGGTGTTTCCGAATTCTGATATAATCGTTTAATGGAGCTTACATGACAATGTTTCATATCAAAACTCCTAAATATTGATAGCTACATACGCAATATCCTTTTCTTCTTATCCCTGATCAATAAAACATAACAATACTCTTAATATGCTTCCTTTAATATGCGGTATTATTGATGAAATTAATTTTCAATTTAAATGTTGCAGTGAGTTAAAGACACTGACTTTTTGTGTAATTGAACGAGGATTCTTAATAGTAGTAGTAATAGCAGCAATAAAAGTAGTAGAAACTAAAGTAGTGTTTATCATATTCTTTAATTATAATGCAGCCCATCCGATGCAGGTGGAGTAAATAAAAGCCAAGAGAAAGATCAGTGTACAGTATGTACCACGTCTTACTCGAGACTTTCTATTGCGTCACTTTCTCGGGAAAACTTGATTATCTATATGAGACCTACGGAGATTTCTTATTTCTCAAAACTACCTCTTCCTATATCCGATTATTACAAGCTTTCCAGTCGATATGAATCACATAAATAATATATATATATATATATATATATATATATATATATATATATATATATATATATATGCTAATTAATATGTCGCAGAACGGATCTTGTAATCTGAAACTTACTTATTAATAGTTTATCTTTTTATATTTTTATATTTTATTTATCTATATTTTTTTACATATATTAGTTAAAATAGTAACCGTATTATTTTACATTTTTTTTATTGAGGAAGTGGTATTATCTACTGGAGAGCCATGTATTTAACAGCTATCCTGTTTATAAATCTCCGAAACAGCTACATGGTAAGCAGCTGATGATCCCCGTTTTCTATTTACAAATTTTAGTTAAGGTTTTCTCTTTTCATCCTTATGTAGTTTATGTTTAAAAATCGAAGACTTTTGCGAAATCGGCTTATGCAAGTGCTAAATCTATTTCTATTTAATAATTTTAGCTAAAGCCTCTTTTTTTTTCATCCATATATAAATTAATTCTCTTTGATCATTATAAACTTTTTAGAAATCGGATTATGTAGGTGCTTAGTCTGCGATAGGTTAAAATTATTTTTTTTTTCCTTCCGGGAATCTAAACTGCACTCTTTATTTTTATTTTTGCATTTTCTTATTCAAAGTTTCTTTAGACTATATATATATATATATATATATATATATATATATATATATATATATATATCCTTTATTTGTTTTTACATAAGCAGTAATATGTTGCTACACAGCGATTAGCATGTTTCTGTCAGCTAGATAGCAGTAACTAGAGACCTATTCAGGTGATACAGCTTATACGAAAGCAAAGTTGGCAATGAAAATATCAGGTCTTCCTCGAAGCAAGAAGTTTATATCAAGAGGTTCCCTCATATGTTGTGTAAAATGGAATTTGGTTGTATTCAAATAAGACTCAATAGGATGTGAATTTAGTTTGTGTTGAGATGTAGGATTCAATAAGAAATCGTAGAGATAATAGAAGGCTAGAAAGGAAGGTATCTGTGTGATGGCCGCCCTAAACGCATACAAACACCTTTCTTTCTAGTCTTTTATTACCTCTATCACGACCTTTAACCCCCCCTCTCCACTTTTCCCATTCTTTCCTATATCTAAACACTGACACAAATCTACGCCCGTATTGGGTCTGATTTACATAAAACCAAATCTTTTCACAACATTTGATGGAACCTCCTGATGTCAGCTTCCTATAACAATGAAGACCTGATATTTTCATTGCAAACTTTGCTTTTGTGTAAGCTGTATCGTCTGAAGAGGTTTCTAGTTACTGATAACTAGCTGACCGAAACATGCTCATGACTTTGTAGCAAAACATAAAGCGTTTATCCTGCTCTACTTCGGTATTGAGCACTCTTGTATGAACCTAGTTAAACCTCATTAGTTACTTTACCTCTGGAAAACAATAACGTCAGATAATATATATATATATATATATATATATATATATTATAATATAAAGCTGAATGTCTGTGTGTGTATGTGTGTGGTTTATGTGTGTGTGTGTGTGTGTGTGTGTGTGTGTGTGTGTGTGTGTGTGTCTGGTCACGAACAGGCTCATATATGGTTGACTATTAAAAAAAAACTGATTACATATAATGATAGAAGATGTATCGAGACACAGGAATGGGTATGTCTGATCTGGCAGAACGGTAGTTCATAAAAATTGTGGGGTCTGCGTTCGCGCCTGGCCCACAAAGTATGGAAATAAAAAATTAAAAAAAAACGTTTGATATAGATGTACATAAGAATACTTTAAGAATATGTTTTAACTTAAATAGGGATGGTTTAATAAAATTGTGTGGTCTGCGTTCGCAGCTGACCTCCATAGAATGGAAATATTTCACAAAGTTTAACAAGGTCTTTTAATATAGACCCACAGAATATTGTGATACGTATTTCAGTGTGAACAGGTATGGTATAATAAATTATGGGGGTTATCTATTTTATTTTTACTTTCATCATATTTTGCTTTGGTTTTGATACCCCCAAATTCAACCCAAATTTACAATCGTTCATACTTTCATAAATCAGAGTCCATTTTCTGTAGGCTGTTTTTTAACCCAGTCAACGACAGGTACTTTTGCTAGTATATATATATATATATATATATATATATATATATATTTATATATATATATATATATATATATATATTTATATATATATATATAGTAGTAAGTTATAAAAATATATAAATATGTATGGCAATTAAGAAACACAGACTATTCCGCGTTTCATCCACGCTGGTATTCGTCAGGTTATTATTCTGTGTAGCTTAATTGCCATATATATTTTTATAACATACTACCTAGCTCAACCTCTCTAATGAGCACTGTTGAAGTAAATACTTAGTTTTCGCATAAAATTATACTTTCGTATATTAGTTTATGTGATTAAATGAAGTAGTCATATATATATATATATATATATATATATATATGTATATGTATATATATATATAAATATATATATATATATATAAATATATATATATATGATTACAAGCGTCTGTA
>NC_136508.1:45050249-45062749 GCF_053919585.1 Euprymna scolopes | reverse complement strand
TTTAGTCTGGATATCTAGTTTCTTGACCTGTTTAAATCTAGGTTAGGGTTTTTTATGTTAGTTTATATATAAATATATATATATATGTACATCTATATATACATACATATACATATACATATATATATATATATATATATATATATATATATGTATGAGGAAGGGAGAGGAAGGGCGCGGTGGATACTAGAAAGATGATTGGCTAACTAAAAGATGGATGATTATCATTTTAAGTCTAACGCAAATAATATCATTAAATAAAAGCACTAGGATTTATATCCTACGAAACTGTACCCTTTAATCTTATTTTATGAACAACTTTATGTTTGCATCATTTATTTTCGCAAAAAGGAAACACACTAAAAGTACTTGTTTTGGGAATCAGAAATAAAACTCAATTTTCTTTCCGATTTTAATACCACTTCTGACACCACTGAAGTTTCGATTTTGTTTTGACTTCCGATTAATCGTCCAAACACTAATATATATATATAGATAAATATATAGATATATATATATTATAATTGTCCAAACACTGAGCTGTGAAACAGCGAAACAGTACTGTATGTGGATTACTATAATGCCCCCGATCTTAGGTTGAGCAAAGTGATATACAAATTACCATTAGCGTATAAGCGATAATCTTTGTGTCATCAAATTGAGCTTAGGTATTTGGACAATGTCAAAATATTGTTAATTCACTGCCCGCATAGCAGAGGCCAAATAGCGCAACCGTTAGTAGATCCGACTGTCATTTGGGCGGTTGGGTTTCGATCCTGTACTGTATGTGGATGACTTCATATATATATATATATATATATATATATATATATATATATATATATATATATATATATATATATATATATATATTTAAATATTTTTTGCGGGGTACAAAACAAAAATTAACAAAAATTAAAAATGTTAATTAATTCCTGATGCACCGCCCCCTTAAGTAAGATACTTTATCAAATCTTCAATACTAACGTAATCTACTCTGACCCCCAAGATCGCCATGGACATGGAATATGCGCCTACATTAAAGATGGCTTCCCGTGTGGTAGAGATGTCTCCAAAGAAAACCCTAATTTACCTTATATGTGCTTCCGGGTTGCATTTGTTACACCACCGCATTCATATTTGCTCTCTATCGCCCCCACAATAGCTGGGTTACTGTCCTTAAGTGTATATCTGAGAAAATTGACCTCATCCTGTCTGCTTATCCTTCGGCTACCATATACATTTGCGGTGACTTCAATGTCCATAATGTGGAATGGCTGACCCACTCAAATGCGACAGAATGATGAGGGGAGGTTCTGTCATGATTTTGCCATTGCTCATGACCTCACTCAGATTGTTCACGAACCCACCCGTGTGCCCGATACTACTGGTCAGTATGCAAGCCTTCTGGACCTTTTTCTTACAAAGTCCCCTGACCTATTTTCATGTTCCGTTCTATTTCCCCTGGGATCCTCCGGTCACACAGTTGCACCAGTTAAGATAAAAATGAAATACAATAAATCTTCAGATGTACCTCTCCACCGTACTGTATATCGATACTCTATGGCTGACTGGGATAGCTTCCGTACATTCATATCTGATCTACCTCTGGATTCCATGTTTAAAAAGGACGTATCCTCTATATTATCAGACCTGACCGAATGGTTAATTGTAGGCATAGACCGATCTATACCATCCAAATAATTCCAACAAAAACCAAACAGCCAGCCATGGTTCTCCCCAGAATGTACTGCTGCCATCGCGCACAGAAATCACTTTTTCCATAGCTACCAACGTAATACATGCACTGAGAATAAAGCTGCTTTCAGGAACGCCAGCAACCACTGTAAAAGAGTAATAAAAAATGCAAGAGAGCTATATGCTCAGTCCGTCAAATCCAAAGTAGCGAGCAGCGGCTTGGTTCTCACCAGTTTTTGCAAATAGCAAACAGGATTCTGAACAAATGCGTGCGTTCTATCCCAACCATCATCAATGGACCTGAGGTCATTTCATCAGCATCAGACAAGGCCAACCTATTCGCCAAGAACTTTGCAGCTAACCTTACCCTCTGTGACAAAGGGCATCAACTCCCCGTATTTCCTCCTACAACAGATAACACACTATCCAACATACAAATATCTGGCCCAGACGGCATTCCAATTATAGTGTTGAAAAAGCTTCGACCAGAACTTGCCCCCATACTTACAAAACTGTTTAAGCGTTGCCTTAAAGAGAAGTGCTTTCCAACACCCTGGAAAACCTCGTCAGTATGCCCTGTATTTAAGAATTCAGGTGATAAGTCATCTTCCTCTCAGTACAGACCAATAAGTCTCTTGTGTGTCATGAGTAAGTTACTGGAATCCATATTAAATAAAGAAGTAGTCAACCACCTCAGCAGAAATAACCTCCTTAGTGACATGCAATATGTTTTCCGTTCTGCTAGATCTACAGCAGATGTGCTAACGGTTATATCTCATAGGATTAGTGAATCTCTCGACAAAGGCTTCTTTTCTCGGGCAATTGCTCTTGACATATCAAAGGCCTTCGATAAGGTTTGGCATAAGGGCCTACTTCACAAGATTTCCAGCTATGGTATAACTGGAAATGTTTTCTCAATAATTAACTCATTTCTCTCTGATAGGTTCATAAGAGTAGTGGTTGATGGGCAGCAATCAGAGGCCCACAGTATTTATGCTGGAGTCCCCCAGGGGTCCATCCTGGGCCCAACTCTCTTCCTGGTCTACATCAATGATCTCCCATAACACATACATAATTCATTCGTTGACATCTATGCTGATGACACGACCATCTACAGCAACATATCAAAGGCCGTAAATGACAAAGCTCTCTCTGTTTCCCTCTCCTCTGATCTTGAGCGCGTGGTTCAGTGAGGGAAGAGATGGCTGGTTACTTTTAATGCATCTAAAATCAAGCTCCTAACTTTACATCATTTACGCTCTGTTCCTCATCTAGCATCACTTGAAATGGATGGCTCTCGTCTTGGTGGGCTTCATGTTTTAACAAGCTCCTTGCTTTGACCTTTACACCTGATCTGAAATGGAACACGGGCCGCTGGGAAAATGGTGGGATCCTTCTACCGCTCCAGAAGATCTCACTACTGATGGCAATCTCTATCTATATAAAAGCCAAGTACGTCCAAAGATGGAGTACTGCTTCCACATCTGCGCTGGAGCTTAAAAAAACAGCCTATCCTGCCTTGACAAAGTACAAAATAGATTTCGTGGCTTCTTGGGGGACGCTCTCTTCTCTTCCCTGCAACCTCTCTCCCACAGAAGAGACGTTGCGAGCCTGTCTTTGTTTTATCGTAATTTCCATGACAAGTGCTCGTCCGAGCTCCAATCTCTGGTCCCCTTCGTCAATCCTTCATGATAAACACCCGTCTAGCTAAAACCATTGTCAGTAAATTCCCCGTAGATTCCATGAACATAGCTTTTTTCTGAGAAGTGCACGTCTGTGGAATTCTCTTCCGTTTGCCTGTTTCCCACCTGACTACACCTTGGACGTCTTCAAGTCCAACATAAACAAATTCTTGATTAATCGCTCCCTTAAGTAAGACGCTTTATCAAATCTCCAATACTAACTATTGCTACGATATTATCCGATTGATTATTGTACACAAAATAACACTTATCCCCGAGTGGCTTCCGGGCCTTAATATGTGCTGATCCCCATGTAAAAAAAAATGTGTATCATTATGGTTTTACTTTTGCCTACAAAAAATGCCTGCGCAATCCCGCTGGCATTCATCGTTAAGGGTGCCGTAGGTAATAAACAATAAATGATTCCTTCTCGTAGATAAGTAAATACCTGGGAAGGGAGACATCCTAAGATTGAACAGAACCATATATCTGCCAAAGAGTAACAAATCCACCGCCGGACAGACTGTCGATGATGTATCCACGACTGATACAAATATACTCAAGCTGTGCAAATTAACTGTTGCTAAAATATATGCTACTTATGCAAAATAAGGACTGTACTGATATAGTTTTCAAGTTATATTCTATTTTTAAGTTTGTTTTTGTTTATTGAATTATTAAATGAAAGCACAGAAGAGTTTCTTTCAAATCCCATGATAAATAAAATGTTTGTAAATAATAACGTTATTATTTAAGCACGGGTCGTATTATATTCTTCGCATGTATAAATATATTTGAGAAAAAAATTCAATGCCCAATATTTTGAATGAATGAGTTCGAAAATAAATAAATAAATAAATAAATAAAAATATGTAATCGATTTTCTTGGAAGTTTTATACATTAGACTTTTTCTGGGTTTGTATAATGATAATTTTTACCCCGAATCACTGTTAAAGGTCAATAAAAAGGTGCTTTTTAGAAATATTCAATATTTATTTCTTTACCTTGTGTATTTTAGATTATAAAACACATCTTGTATTATGTAATATCTCATTTAAAAATGTCGTTTCCTGGGCACCAACGTTAATTCGGAAAAAATATAAATGAAATGACATTGTAAAATCGTGATGCGACCTCTATCGGTGGGAAGAGTCATCAGGAATCCACGTTTTTCTGTATAATCAAATGCCGGTTTCAAAATCGCCGTCTTTATCACTCTAACCTTTACTGATTCTATTGTGCTCACTTGGGTGGTTATTATGCTGTAAGCTTTTTAAGATATTCTGTTGAAATTTTCATAGAACGTAGCAAAAAATGCAAACGCGAAGGCTTCATTAGTCTTGTTTTTATCGGTGCCTTCTAGAACGAGCACACATTTTTAATTGATTATTTTTTGGTACTTTATCTTGCAACATCGATTAAAAGAGTTCTGTTTCAGAATTTTTTAAAAGCCATTTGATGCCTTGTAATTTGGGGGGAGGGCTTATTCAGATAACTGTATTGATCCTGAGTGTAATTCTTCACAATGTTTCGGCCGATGTAACCATTAACCTTCTTCAGATGTATCTTGTCCAATCCGGGAATCCGTACAAAATTTCGAAAGAAATCTTTTATTTATTCCTCATAGGTATCACGCCCTCGTTCCGATAGCCATGTCTGGCTTGAATCCTGTAGGAATTCGCAACTGTACTGTACCTTAAAGTTCCAAATCGAAACAAACAGATAGACACATATATGTTTCGGAAATTTTGAGCTGAGGATATGATAATATGCATTTATTTGGAATATATGAATTACCGTTTTCATTCTGAGTCCAATTCTCACAACGTTTCCGCCGATGCAACCAGCGACCTTCTTCAGGTGTATACTATCGAACTTGTGAATCTTTCTGTCGAACTCGGGAGTCTGTACGAAATTTGAACGTAACCCTGTGTTTAATTCACGGGTATATCATTCTGTCGTTCCGTTAAGCATAACAAGATAAAAATCTGATACATCCATTGGAGAACATAATCAGCTTTAAATAATGAGACTCAACCCATGGATTAAGTAATAACAACTTTAGTGTACATCGGTATAATGTAAGAAATAAATTTTTGATACTCAAAAGTAATATCAAGACTAACTTACTCCGCCGTTTACCAACCGCTTTATAGCGTCTTTTATAGAGTAACCCATTCTCAGAGGTTGTCAAGATCTTCAACTACATCAAAGTCTTAATGAAGTGTTCGTGCTTTAATTTCCCTCAGCCATGATCGGTTTGGTTGGTTGTTTTGTTTTATAGCATACCAACCCGGCCCTGTCGGTGGGGCATTAGAATACACCGACTGCCCCCCCCCTGCAGAGGGTAAAAGTCTCTCAATGGGGGTCCTGGATATGACCTTAAACTATATCCAGTGGTGAGGATCCAGCTTGTGGGCTTTGGGGAGTGTGGAGCCACGCTTTAATTACCATTGCTCCCAGGTCCACTCTGACCCAGAGTGGTAGTATCTGTTAGGGTCCCAACTATGGGTTAAATAGAAACCGACTTGAAAACAACAAATATATTCTATTAAAAATTCTTTCTTCAAAATCTTTGGATTCGGCATTAAATAACCCGAAAAGGGTTGATATGCCGTAAAACAAAAACAACCAATGAACCAACCAACCAACAGCATATCAACCCTTTTCGGGTTATTTAATGCCGAATCCAGTGATTTTGAATAACAGTTTGTTTTTTTTAATAAAGTATATTTGTTTTTTTTTTTAAATCGGGTTCTATTTAACCCATATTTGGGACCCCAACAGGTATTACCAGTTCGAGTCAGAGTGGAACGGAGAGCAATGGCAATTAAAAGGTGGCTCCACACTTCCTAAAGCCCGTAAGCTGGGACCTAACCATCGGATATAGTTTAAGGTCACCATGACCAGTTTAATGTCTTAATTAATCTGCAACTGTATTCTTAGTATCGCCGTCGCTAAGGATTGAATCGTCAATCTCCAGTTTTGCTCAGAATTGAATAAGTTCACTTACGCCACGGATCGTTGCGTAGAGATCCCCGAGTTTGACAGAAAGATTTCCGAGTTCAACAAGATATACTTAAAGAAAGTCGGAGGTTACATCGGCTGAAACTATATATATATATATATATATATATATATATTGCAGTCATGAAAGGAAGACGAAAATTCATGATTAAAATGTTAAAATGAAATCCATGTTCAAAATAAAATTAACGGGGCGAAGAGAATAAAAAAAAACCGAACGTGAACAGTCTCCAAGATCTTTAAATGAAATAGTGAGTGAGTACGACTCAAGAGTGTAAAAGAATTCGTGCTAAAGTTCGCTGCGCGCACACACACACACACACTCACACACACACACACACACGCACACACACATGTATATATATATATATATATATATATATATATATATATATATATATATATATATTGTCCGGGTGTTTGGATGTGTGTGGGGAAAGGTAAATCAAAGCAAAACGGAAAATAAAGAATACGCGAACGTAATATTACGCGGTATCACATCTGGCCCATAAAAGTCTTCAATACGGTGTAGCTCTCATGAAAAATGTGAAATATGCAGGATTTTCATTTTAACGGAAATGTGTGAAAATGGTATTGTGGTGTTTCCTTCTCTTTTTGTTCAGAAACTGAAGTCAAGAATGGGATTTTGGATAACCAGTTTTACTAAAAAGCAAAGCTAATGAACAAAACATTAAAAACAGGTGCAGGTCATTTTATTTTTATTTTTCAGCTCATTAGGAATTCAAATTAAGCGAAATAGAATTTTATGAGAGGGAGAAGAAGGAGTGGAGGAGGGGGAGGAGGAGAAGGATGAAAGACGGGTATTTTTTTGTGGAATTACTTCAGACAAATCCTTCAGATAAAGCCACTTGATGTAAGGAGTAAGAAAACCCCTTCATGGTCAATATCTAGCCATTGCGGTTTTATACTGTATAGATTATGACCCCCACCTCAAAATAGCAATTCTTTCCCCTTTGTCAGGAACATCTCCCGTGGAATGTGAGGAGTGAACGATAAAATATCAAAGCGAGAGTTACGAGGTTGGTGAGGGTTAACCAAATCTCCATTTTCTAATCTCTAAAGGGGCGTTCCAAAAGTAATGCACCCTATTTTTTTAACTAAAAATGATGTTGAAGAGCTAAGAAAGCGGGAGTTGTTCCATTCAACCGACTGACCTGCTTCAGAATTTATATTTTTACATATAAACCATCATTCTTAATGCGCTTTTGTCAGCGATAGGACGGTGGCTGTGTATGGGCGTCCGGGGCGCGCTTTGACACTCGCAACTCTGTCGCCAGTCTAAAATCGACGGACCCATCACCTTACTGTGCTGACATTAACATCATCGGCATCGTAAACGTCCACCAGGCGCCGGTGAATGATGATTAGTTCCCTTTTTTTTGTATAGAGGGATCCAATGACGCACATTGTCTTCTGACCCACGCCAATGACTGGGTTTTCTTTCTTAGATTCTCACACGGTCAATATTTGCAACAGAGAAATGGAACCTTCAGGTACTAAATGCATGAGTTCAGTTATCATAGCAATGCAATTTGCAATCCTCTACGATCCATGCGTGCAGAATAAAAAAAAATAGGAAGCATTACTTTGGAGACGTTGATCTTATATCCATGTAGCTAATTGTTATGGTGACTTGTAAACTTTCTAACCACAGAACGGGGCAGCTACTGCCTAATGATTAGGAGACATGTGTGCCGCTTTTATTACTTTGTTTATGATTTCGTTTACAGCTATTATGAAACTATCAACACAATTTATTGGTCTTTATCAGCATTATATGTATTTTATACGGGACGCTTTAAACATGAAGTGTCTATTTAGCAGTAGAAATCGGGCGCGATAACAATTGGATACCGTGTCAATGCGTTCTCGAGTAATTATGATAGCGGTATGGCTATCAGTATTATTCTTCTGCTTTTATTACGTGTTGCATCAGACGCAATAAAAAGTTTTATAACTCCGGTTGGGGCGACTAACCAGCGTCAGGTCAGTGAACAGACTCATTAGCAAACAACAAATATAACTTTATGTCTTCTAGTCTTGTAATTTTAATGGAATAAATCCTTAGGCGCGAACAGACGTATGATAAACTGGATACAAATATAACAGTACAAGAATAGATTGTTTAAATCGATGCCCGTTCGTCTGTTTATATGTATATTTTAGCGCTGGATTAACCTTACAGGCTTTGTAATCCTTTGGAAATTACCACCCAGAAAGGCTCATCAATAAAAATATACGCATGCATCTGTAAAGTAGATGTAATTTCTACTCTGGAGACACGCATGGATGTAATTTAATCTCAAAGTTACCATTTCTATTTATTCGACATTACAGATAGATTGGGTAAAACGTACCTCCTTATGTTCTGTTTATATGTATACTAGCGGGGAGACCCGACATTGCGCGGGATTGAATGATGATTAACGAATGATTCAATCTCACAAATTTCTATTGTCATCGAAATTCAAAATAGCCCATCGCCCAGTTTTCAATCAAATTGATTGACTGTGTGCACTAGTTGGGGATCCATCGCGATACCCTGGGTGGAATCTTCACATGCCTCCCTGCAGTGACTTAGTCCACAATATATTAGAGTCTTCATTGCACATTCATTTCGAATGGTCCCTATCATATCAAAGAACCTATTGTTGGTTTTATATGCATGACCCTACTGCTTGTGGGGTGATAACGGCTTGAATATAAATTTAAAAAGAAAAAGTCAAGTATCATGGTGCTACTGTGTTTTAAACAGAAACCTTCTGTTGATTTTATGTCTGGCCTTTCGACTTGTGTGGTAATACAACATCTCAAATGCACTTGTGATATTAAGCTGTGTGAAGTGTTAACTTTGGACAAAATCGCCTGTTCCTTCTTGCATCGGATTATTTCGAGTATCGAGTATCCATATTTATTGAGGACACTTCGATACCTAAAATCGGTGCCCGGAAAACTAGTCCCGGGAAAACTCGTCTCCGGAAAACTCGTCTCCGGAAAACTCGACCCCGGAAAACTCGACCCCGGAAAAATCCAGGCCAAGCGGCTAGTCGAGCAATTCTTCTTAAGACAACGTTTAAACAGTTTCGTAAGTATGGGCGCTAGTTCTGGTTGAAGTTTTTTGAGTACTATAATTTGAATACCGTCAGGGCCGGTTACTTTACTCGATCTAGATCTAGAATATAAATAAATTCTCCAGATAGAGACGAATCCATAGATACCTCATAAACTTTATATATTACAATTAAACAAAATACAGATTTATATAACCGGTGTTATGTTATATTTAGGGGTTTCATTAAAGTGTTTGTTATATTTATTGTTATTGTTCTTTGTTAAGTCTTATTAATAGTGAGAGTCTTATTAATAGCGCAGTCTTAGTAAGAGAGAGTCTTAGAGAGATGTCTTGTATGAGTTATTGTTCGTTTTATGACGATATTCATATATATTAAAAATTTTATACTTAGAAGTGTAGATATGAGATGTAGAGTTCACATTGTAGATATGAGATGTGTATGTCAAGATATTTTATAACACAGACATATAGACATATAATAACAATTTTCACTTTACCTTTTGGTAGAATCACAACACAAAGACGACGTTTATAAAAACACATGATGGGTTTATTTCTTCTCACGACCGGCCGTGGTTTTCATCATCAAGAATTCAAAACTTCACATATAAAGGTTCAAAACGTTCTAGACGTTCGAATCCCAACTGGACTGTCGTCTGTTGTCCTCAGACTCCCTCTCTCTCCACCAGTTTCTCCTCCTTAACTCTAAAGTTTTCTAACTATATCTAGAACTTCCTATTTTCCATGACGTCATACACATATTAAAACATGTGTCTTCTTTCACGTGTTCTGGACATGCGTGTCCAAAACTTTTTCCTTTGTTTACAAAAGGAATTTTAACCTATATTCCCAGTAACCTATATTTCCAATATGTTAAAAACATGTTTATTAAATTATCTTGTATAGTTGCATTCCTCAATTGAATTTTTCATAACAAAATTGTCAACGCACATTCTTTTCTTGAAACTATTTTATCTCTAAGCTAAACAATGGTTTGTTTTACATTCCGTTTTCTAATTCTCTCTCGTAATCTATTTCTAAACCTAATTTACGAGGTTCGAATTTCGTCTATTCTATTTCATTTTCATTTTAACTAAATCTCCCTATTTTTATACTTACATGAAAAGGGGGCAGCCCTTATCATATAACAGTTATAGATATCATTTGTGTCTGTATGAATTATTATCAGCGTTTTTCAATAGGCTTGAGTTTTTTACCGTATGAGTTTTTTTTTTAGATAAGTAATAATTTGTGAGACTATAGATTAGTTTCGATTTTTATTTCTGTATTCTTCAAGTTTAATTCAGGAAAAACCATTAAAACTGCTTAATTGTTTTCTTCAGAATAATTTAAACTTCGTTTTACTGGCGAAAAATTTTTGATAGAATATTTTACAGTCGAATTTATATAAAGGTTCATTATTGGCCGTTTGTATAAAATATATTTGCATCGGATTTGGATGTTATTGTTATTCATGGATTTTAGTTTTCTTGATAGTCAATAAATATCTGGTATTACTACCAGTAATCAAATCTTATTTTTTAAAAAATATATATACAGGGTAACCAAAAAAAAACAGAGGAAATTCAATTGATTTTCTGAGCATTTTACAGTCAACGGAGAAAAAAAAGCCAAAGACCCTAGTATTTTGATGTGATGTTTTGAATATAATAAACTAGTTATGACCAAAGTTTCATTTTATTCGGACAAAACACTAAGAAACGTGGCCTAATTAGAGTTGGGGCCCGTTTTTTGGGGTCACCCTGTATTTAAAAAAATCGTTTTCGAATCGAAAATCGGGCTCAATTTTTTCCTATACGATTTTTCCGCTTCCCGCTTCCGAATAAGTCCCCACCACATATATATATATATATATATATATATATATATATATATATATATATATATATATATATACAGGGTGACCCAAGAATAAAAACGGGCCTCAACTCTAATTAGGCCGCGTTTCTTAGTGTTTCATCCAAACGAAATTTAACAGTACTCTTTGTCCCAGCTCCACTGGGGTCTTGGTGTACTCCCTCGTTGATTCTGCCATGTCCTGTAAAATAAGGGCAATCAGTGATTAAATAATGGAGATATCACGTTTTTGGGGGATCACTGTAAATATATATATATATATATATATATATATATATATATATATCAATGGCCTGATGGAAACATATTATGAGGTATTTCCAGCTTCTCTGTCAATTTTCTTATTTTAATTATGTCAAAACGCAATTTATTTCTATTTGACTGATTGATTTTCGATATCTTCTGATGGGTTAAGGGCAAAATACATTCACTAACGGATATAATAATTAAGTAATTGATTTTATACTACGAAACAGATACTATCAATAATTGTAAATGTCAACTGAATTAAAAGAATAAATTATAAGATGGTCAACAGCATGAATTTTTGAAAATAGTTTTTTGTCATTTATTCACTATATTGCTCTGTAAGTCTATTAAGGTTCTTAAAAAAGGATTGGTGTATATTATAAGGAAATATATTTCAATAAAAATATGCATATACATGTATATATGCATATATATATGAATATATATACATATATATATACATATACATATACATATATATGCATATATATGCATAGATATATACATATATATGCATATATACACATATATGCATATATATACATATATATACATATATGCATATATATATATGCCTATATACATATATGCATATGTATACATATATATACATATATGCATATATATACATATATATGCATATGTATACATATATATACATATATGCATATATATACATATATATGCATATATGCATATATACATATATATACGTATGTGCATATGTATACATATATGCATATATATACATATATATACATATATGCATATATATACATATATATATACATATATGCATATATATACATATATGCATATATATACATATATGCATATATATACATATATGTATATATATACATATATGCAT
>NC_136508.1:45042749-45047749 GCF_053919585.1 Euprymna scolopes | reverse complement strand
CTATTTAGTGATCGAGTAATTCAAACCAATCAATAACTTTTAATGATTAAAACCAGGAAAAATTTAGTAATTATAGCTTAATGAATATAATTTTTACAAATGTGGGGTGGGGAAATAAAGCAATGAACAAAAAAAAATCATCTCGCCAATATCAGGGTATAAAACGAGAAATAACACTAAAAGCAAAGCGAATATCGACAGAATCTAGGCAGATTATTCATATATATATATATATATATATATGTGTGTGTGTGTGTGTGTGTGTGTGTGTGTGTGTGTGTCATTCAAACACTACCGTGCTTGCATATATGGTTAAGTGGCAGATTTATATAATTTAGAACTGCTTTAAAGCTTTACCGCCTACTCATTTTTCGACCAAATTATTACAGCTTATAGATCACCTTCTAAGGTACATAGTGAAAAAAAGTCTTAATTTTCGTTCTGTAAAACAAAAGTTATGATGAATTTTCTGGTCGTCAAAATCATAAAAATATATAAGGAGGTGAGCGACGCTTTTTATGACTGGTTTTCCTAGCAACCACTCACTTCAGCGACTACTGTAACTACTAATTCACTGCTGTTGCGAAAAAAGAAGTACCAAGGGAAACAGATAGAAGAAAAGCATGAAAGGGAGATAATTGGGGAGGATTTTATTGAAAGCAGACGAGTGTCGTACATTGTTATTATATATGTGTTTATGGGTGCGGTGAGACTAAAATTAAACAAAGAACAATTGAATTTATTGGAGTCCTGGAATAATCATGGATTACAATAGAAAAATGCGAGCATGAAAAGTAATACGGTAGTAAGCTTAAACATGGAAAAGTAATATGGAAGTAAGCTTAAACATGTAAAAGTTAAGGACTAGTTGTTAAAACTTGAAAAGAAAAGGACAAGATATTCTAGTAAAAAACATAATATATTTATAACTTAAAATATTGCAACATTAAGATATTTTTTCAAATTCAATTTATAACATTATATAATCAATTCTTAATGCTGCAATATTTTAAGTTATGATTTTAGTATATTTTTTTACTGTTCTTTAGTAGAAAATCTTCTCCTTTTTTAATAACGTGTTGATACTTTTCCATGTTTAAGCTTAACCATATAACTTTTCAATAATATATATATATATATACTAAGTTAACGAGGATATTAAGAATGCTGAATAAAACATAAGCAAGATATATTTTTAATTATATAGACATATTTACATGGTCACGACAAGTTTTCGCCAGGCGACTTAATAAAGTTTGTCTAAACAAACTATATAAAGTCCCATGATGAGGACTTGTTGTGTCAACCGACTAGCTGTCTGAAACATTAGCATGTACAGTGCCGCGACCATACAAATTTGTCCATATCAATAAAAAAAATATATTTATACATATACACACATATATAGTGCAGCATAATATTTTTTCAAGTTTTCTGAGTTATTATATATTACTTTTTAAAAAAGTACGCATTACAATATTATTTCGCATCGCGACTAACTAGTCTGCAAAATTATGTTATTGCTGCATATTTAGTCAGGTACTCTTCAAATGTTTACCTTAAAAAGCTTATAAAAATATTTTTGGGGGAAAACTTACATGGTTCATGTAACTGACACACTTTGTATTACTTCTCAGTTACAAGAATTATTATACTACACTTTATATGATCTAGAATAAAAATAATTCATTGAGCTTGGATTTTTTTCGAAATTTGCAAAATTCATATGAAAATATCTTTTTACAATATAAAAAAAACTTAATATATGAAAAAGCTTTTTAACTAATAGCAAATGCTATATAAAAACCGAGTATTTTCAAGTAAATTATTAATGTATATATATATAAAGAGAGAGAGAGAGAGAGAGAGAGACTATCAGAAGTACCCGTCGTTGACTGGGTTCTAAAACAGCCTACAGAAAATGGACTGTGATTGATGTATGATAGGTGATTAAAAAGAGGGGTTTTTAAAGAGATAGATATTTATACTCAAAAATTTTACCCTAAGAAAAATATGATGAAAGTAAAGATAATTTTCGCGAAAATATACTCTTTAATATCAACTTTGTTTCCATTCGTAGCCAAAAGTGACCAACAAAATGATGTTTCCTTACAAAGAGAAAATGTTATATATATATATATATATATATATATATATATATATATATATATATATATAGATCATCGTATTACGATTAGATCACTCTCTGACTGACGTAAATTAACATTTAAAATTAAAATGTTTAAATTCGACGTTATTTCACGCGGTTAATGGTAGCCGAATGGATAAGGTCTTCGCTAAACCGAGCCAGAGATGTCTCGTGATGCGGGGTTCGAATAGTTCGACTGGTATTAATCGTGACACCCTGCACTGAAGATTCCCGTAGGTATTTAATAATTATTATAGTAAAAAAAATAATTATATATATAATATAAATATACAAGAAATAAATGTTACGATAGTCAATAAAAGTTACTTTTATGGTAGAAAAGTTAATTGGTTTGTATTTTTAAGTAAGCTGTATTTTTTAATGCACGAACCCGTTTAAAAAAATAAAAATGGCAGCGACTTTGAAATGGAGAGTCCCGTTTTCAATTTGAAGGAGGGGAACCTGAACATTCTGTGTGTTAACAATTTAAGAGAGTTCCGTCAACGTAATAAATATTTATAAATATATTTCAATGTTTTTCGTTATTTTTTGCTTGAGGAATATTCGATTATGGCAGCTGTTATTTATATAAAAATTAATTTAGGGAGTTATCGCCTCAAATTTCGTTTTAATTTCGGTTCGCTGAAATTATTTCAAGTAAAGAGCATTAAAAACCATTTCAAAACAAAAAAAAAACATGAACTGAACTTTTATTGACTAGGGTAACATTTATGTCTTGTAAATTTATTTTTTGGGTAGTTATTTGTTGGCTTCTTTGCATAACACTCTTACTAAATAATATCGACGAAATATCGAAAAACAAAGAAACAACAACAGTTTTGAAAAATAATGAAGCTTTACTTACTTTAGTAAAATAATCCGAAACAGCAAAATGGGATATTAAAAAAGTAAACACGTAATTACTTTAGTTTTTTAAAGCAAAGAATCAATATAAATATGAATAAGACGAAAATGACGCAATTTTCAAGCGGAACGACTTCGTTTCAGTTTTACAGTATTGAACGGTGTAGTATTGCGCCGTCGGATTCAGGTTTCTACTATTGTAATGTAAAGAACACGCAGAAAGTGTTGTAATCAACTGAATTGCTTCTAATACACTGACGAAAAAAAAGCTTAAACAGATATATAAATAAAAATTAGAAGGTTATGCAAATATTTTTAAAAAGACTCGTAATCACGTTAGCAGGATTTTTTTCCTTCTTTTGACACGATAACAAGTAACGTTCTTATCTTTTATTATTTATCTATTTATCTATTTTCGAAAGAGTGCCACGTGCAATTGGAGAAGGAAAGAAAACAGAATTATGCAAAATTTGTGTCGAGAATTGTCTAAAGTTCCGACTTTTTTTTTGGCTTTCATTTTAATAAGAACGTGAATTTATGAGGTGAATTTCTTCGACAAAATATGATTCAAATAAAAAAAATAAATAAAAGCTAACGCGAATTAAGATTAAAGTTAAGGTTTTATTGTGGACCCTCACCCCTTTTAAAAAAACTTGTAAAACTTTTTGACATATTTACATTCTATGGAACGAACACCCAATAATTTTATTATACCATATTTCTTCAAACTGAAACATAATTATCAAAGTATACTTACGCAGATAGATATGAAAAGTCTTTATTAAAGGTTGTGCTTATTTCCATTCTATGGAGGCCAGGTGCGAACGCACACCCCACAATTTTATTATACCATCCCTATTTAAATTAAAACATACTTATCAAAGTATTCTTATGTACATCTATATAAAAATCTTTGTAAAGGTTTTCTTTTTCATTTTTTTATTTTCATACCTTGGGAGCCAGACGCGAACGCAGACCCCACCATTTTATGAACCACCGTTCTGCCCGATAAAACATACTCATTCCTGATCCTCGATACATCATCTATGATTATATGCAATCAGTTTTTTAAAATAGTCAACCATATAGGAGCCTATTCGTGCCCACTCACACATACACCCACACAGACGTTCAGCTTTATATTATAGATATAAGAACAAAGAATTACAAATATATGTTAAAAACACTTGAAACAAGACACTTTAACAAGAGTTAGCATATATATATATACAAGACATTTTAACAAGAGTTACCATATATATATATATATATATATATATATATATATATATATATATAAACACCTAAATTGGATTGTATTGACGTCTGTTGGCGAAAATCCGTTTTCTTGAATCTCTGCAAGGATTCCTGAACAAAATAGCTAATAATCAGCAGCCATTGAGTCAAACGCACGGACAATGGTATTTAAGTGTGGTGCCTCATCAGTTATCAGCAAGAGCGACGTGGGCGGTGTGATTGGTGGACGACGAAGGGGAGATTGCTGCCATAAAAATGTGATTTCACAAGCAAAATTTCTTTTTCAACGCCTCCCCATATATTTATTTCCAAGCGTTATATAACTTTTATATGACAACATTAGGAATGTGGGCGATTGGTTGACAAGGTTGTCTTCGATTTGTATAGATTCGATTATAGTCATGTGATAAATCGACGAAAAACCGGTTAATATGTATATATTTATATATAAATATACATATATATATATATATGTATACATACATATATATATATAAATATATATATATATATGAATATATATATATGTATAAGAGCTGTCTTTGGCCTTTTAGTCAGGATCAACGTGTAGTATCTGTTCTTCAGATGCTGCACTTCCATTTCTTGTTCTCTTTCGGTGGAGGATCAATCCTTCACGACTGAAACAATTTTTTTTATTTTTGTACCTTTTCTCCCCGTTAAAAAACGACCCTGGTGTCTAACTCTGTCCGGTGGGGAGGCATTGTAAATA
>NC_136508.1:45010249-45040249 GCF_053919585.1 Euprymna scolopes | reverse complement strand
GCAGAGAATGCATCATCCTGAATCTGGTTAAAAAAAAACGATATATATTGGAGAGAAAAGTAGGTTACACCAGTTTCAATAGGACATCCGGTTGAGGGAAGGATGCTACTTCAAAGATACAGTAGAAAAATGGGTATAGAAATTGCGAAGTAGTTTTTCCTGACAACCCTAGTACTAGATTCGATTACAGAGTTGTTAACTACTGAGCACTAGAGATAGTACGTGGAAATTAACCATCTTTCCTCTTTTGAATTTGTTGGTCAGTGTTTTTTATAATTTATTTTTTACAATAGAATTCCGTATTACAACAATAAGCGTTATTCTTATTTATTTCTGCCGAATTTCATCATTCAAGATCTATCAAAACCATTAACCATTGATCAATACATCAGAGGAAAAATTTATTTTTATTCGTATTCAATGTAAAATGTTGTTTTCTCTTATATATATATATATATATATATATATATATATATATATATATATATATTATTATTATTATTATTATTATAATTAATAGTACCTTTTCTCTATCTAATCGAAGAAAAAGACGCTTGCAGATATAGTATGACGTTTGAAATCTGATATTCTTTCCTATTCCATTATTTAGCTAATTTCAGTTTTGAATAGTGAAAAATCTAGCTTTTTATAAAGAAGCTACTTGAATTAAGACAAAACTAAAAATGGTATAGAAGGTTTTATTTTTCATTGAGCAAAGTCATAAAACGTGAACTGTAATAGCAGAACAGAGACTACCGTTTGTTCTTAGCTAAACATAAAGGAAAGTCTGATATTCGTAGGTCTATTAAGCGTATGACTAGTATCTGCTTATCATAATCGAATTTTTATTTTTTTTATGAGTAACCCTCTCATAAGTGTTTTAAGCTGTACTGGCATTGACACCCAACGTTTCCCTGGAATGAATGAGTATCAATGAATGTTTCACCCTCCCATGTCATCAAAATCGATAAAATCGCCCATTTTCCAATCCTCCCTGGAGTTACTTGGTCAATATCAATACATTGTAGTCTACATTGCACTGTAGAGAACCTACTGTTTATTTCATAAAATCATTTTAATATAATGTCTTGAATTACAGTTTAAAATTCAAAAGTCAAGTATCATGGTTACATTGTGCTCTAAACAGAAACATTTATTTTGAACGCGCCCCTGTTATACCAAACATCCTACAGTTCATTTTATCTGTCGGGCCTTTTGGCTTGTGTTGTAGTAAAAGGTCTCAAATGCACCTGTATTTTAGGCTGTATAAGGTATCAACTGTGGTCAACACCACCTGCTCCTCCTTTCGTCAGATTATTTCGATTATCGACAATCGATACTTATCAAAGACATTCCGATACAAAACCTATATAAGAATACTTCCCGCCACATTAAGTACATTTCTACGAAATTAAAAAAAAATCTGCCCAATTGTTTAAGAGTCAATATAGAATTAACTCACACACAGAGACAATTTTGTATATATAATAGTAGAAAGAGACGAGCTCACTGTTTGTTTGTTTGTTTGTTTGTTTGTTTACAAACAGGCGGTTATAGCACTGTAAAAGAGGTGGACGGATGTTTGTTTCAATAGACATTCAGACAGAGGATTTGCGCGCATCGCTTCCGTCGTCGGGTGGGAGAACTGCCGACTGTCACACGACGGTTCTAGGTTCAATCTTTGGCTTGGGAGAGGTGCTAGTCTAGCGCACTGATGAGTTGTGATACAACAAAACAGGACTGTATGTCGATGACTACAAATATATATAATAGTAGGTGTACAAATCTTCGTAGGTTTCCTGAGTTAAAATAACAATTTCGCATATAGATCGTGTTTATATTTAAAATGTTGTTTTTTTTTTTTGGTCTTTCATGGCGCTTTTTTGGAGTTTCAGTTTGGGAAGAGGTTTGGGAGGAAGTCAATTTTAGAGAAATATTTTTAATGAAAACTGTTCTGGTGTAAAACTCAAATAACCATATCACAAAGAAAATTTAGAAACGGAATTTTAATATAAATGTAAAAGTTGGAGATTTTATATATAAGTAAAAATAAAATGTTTATTAATAGTTTAAGAGTTTTTGTACAGATATGCTGAAAAATCGCAACAAAACTTCTCCATTCAATTACATAAATTACATTTGATTAAAAGTTATCAATAAAACTAATTCATGCGTATGTTTTTTTTTTGGTCCCCCCGACAAAAGGAGGATGGACCTGTAAATTCACCCTTGTCCGTTCGTCCGTTCCTCTGTCCGTACTTTTCTTTATAATTAAGCCTTGGAATTTTTTGAACATTTTGCACAAACATTGAACATGATATGAGTAAAAATGAAACAGAACAGATTTTCTGGGAAAACTTATATTGCTCCCCTCCCTATGGGTGTCTTTCGGGTTAAAATGGCTAAAATTGACACTTTTGTGTTTATTATAAAAGGGAAATTGATGCCTTGGATTTGTCTAAAACTTTCTGAAAAGTTGTAACTAACTGATTTCTATATAACTTTGTTTGTCTATACCTCGCGATAACTTTAGGGCTGATAAAAACACTCCATTTTTTGGTCTATTTTACCATATTTTTATATCTATTTAGCAGTTTTGCATGGTGCCGGACTCAAATTTAAATATATTTAGGCTTTGGGGACTTTGGAGGCTAATTGGGGTGGATGATGGACTAAGTCATTTCTTTTTCCTTTTTTTTTTTTTTGCATGGTGCTGAACTCAAATTTACATATGCTAAGGCTTAAACCTGCACCGTTTGTTCATTTTCATCAGGAGTTGACGTTTCCTGGGGACTTTTGGGACTTAATAGGGAGGGTGAGGGAATGCTGAACTTAGTCATATTTTTCTGCCTCGTTCACTGTGCACTCACGAGGGGCCATGCATGCGTAACTTGTTATTGTAGAAAAGTTCAGTAAGAAATGTTATGAGCATTAAGATGTATACGTTTATACATTTGTTTACAATTATCATTAAATCGTAAGACAGCAATGAAGGGATCTAAGCAGTGTGCCTGTGTGCCTATGACAGTGTGTGATTGAGTGAGTTAAGAATTGTAGCACGTGGTGGAGTGAGGGAAGCTGGGTGTAATATGTGTGCGTGCTTCACATTTTCTAACTGTGCGCATGCGTATGAATAAGTGTGCTTCAGTTGAGAATTATAGACCCTAATAGGGTGAGGGAAACTTGTCTGGAATTTTTGTCATACAACTGTTTATCGAAGAAAAAATCTTTTCAGGAGACAAGGTGTACCTAAAAGGTAATTTTGATGAATTTAGAAAATTCTGACTGGTCCAAAATATTTCGATTTTGGATTTTTTGAAATGAGGATCGATTATTTGTATTATTTTCATTCTTGGCCCTACTGTACTAATCTTGAATAATTTTTACAACGTTTCCGTCGGTGTATTCTCTGGCCTTTTTCATGGGTATTTTGTCAAATGCAGGAATTTTTCAGTCGAACTAGGGAATCTTTTAGTCGAACTCGGGAATCTGTTAGTCTACCCCATGAATCTTTCAGTTGCACTCAGGAATCTTTTATTCGAACTCGGGAATTCAGTCGAACTCGGGAATCTTTCAGTCAAACTCGGGAATCTTTCAGTAAAACTCGGAAATTTTTTAATCGAACTCAAGAATCTGTCAGTCGAACTCGGGAATCTTTCAGTCGAACTCGGGGATCTTTTAGTCGAACCCAGAAATCTTTCAGTCGAACTCGGGAGTCCACACGAAATTTCAAACTTTATTTAATTCACTGGAGCAGCCTAATCTTGTTCCGTCAGTTATGACTTAGTAGAAGTTCTAGTTAATTCGCAATTGAATTTTGAGTGTCGCCAGTTCTAACAATGATCTTTACCACGTACTTTATCCATTGTGCTGCAAGTCCTTGCGGAAGTTCTATCGAGCGAAACGTTGGTAAAATAACATTCAAAGTGAGAACAGTAATCTGAAGAATCCAAATTATACATAAATCAACGGACGAGAATCGATGATTTTAATTAGTGTGTATGCATTAGCTTTTGTAAGTGTGTGTATGCGTATGCATGTATATGCTTGAGTGAGTTGACAATTGCAGCAAATAATCTGACGAAGGAGTATAATATGAGCGTAAGCACTCTTTTTATTTTTTTTTTCTCTCACAGTTTATTGGGGGGAAATAGCATTATATAAGGACGAGATAAATTTATACTGTTATTTGTTATTATTTTTTTCGGGCGTGTAATGTTAAATAATTAACATTGTTAAAAGTTAATTAGTTATTATTTATCTATCTATTCAATGATATTCTTAAAATAGTTTATATTAGGAGTTATTTTTTGTTTATAGAATAAAGTGTAGCAATGGGGTTTAGCTGAAGATATTTATATAAATTAGCTAGGTTAAATATAAACAAAATAACCTTGAACAGGCGTACGTGACACAAAAAGTCACACGTAAGGGATACGTGTGCTTTTTAAATGATAACGTACCGGAACTGAGGTCAAGAGGTCGCGAAGTTTAGAGTGGACGAGTTGGAGTTTGATCACGAGAGTGAACAGACGGGAGAGTTGGAGTTTAATCACGAGAGTGAATAGACGTACTTGAAGCCAGAAAGCGAGGATTGGAAGAACAAACATGTAGACAAGAAATGTAGACTCTTGTGAAGACTATTTGAGATAACTGAAATAAATTTATATTTTAAAAAATAAGTGTTGTTCTGTGGTTTCACAAAAGAAGAAAGAACAGAAGTCTCAATTGGATGGTGTTGTTCATTTCATGTTTCATCACGGAGCTCAGCAGTGAAGATAGAAGAACTCATGAAGAAAGAAAGAGTATGAAGCATATATTATTCTTCTTATATATGAAGTGTAATATATACCCGTGTGGCAACTCTCTGATACAACATGACTCAATTTATACGTCGATATCATATCCTCTAGCTAAAAAAAAACATAGATCCAGTTTATACGTTTACCTAGTGCCGTTATAAGAACAATATATAATATCTCTCTATCTCTCAGTACAATATAACTGTTTTATAATATATTATCCCACCTCACTATATGCGTGTGCGAAGCCAATTGCGCATGAATTATTTCAAGCATTTTCATTTGGGCTACCAAATGGTAAACGTCATTGCTACATTGTTTTCTTTCTTTGTCTCTGACAGTTTATTGGAGGAAAATATGGCATTTGATTGGGACCAGATGGTTGTAAAAAAATAGTTTCGAATAAATTAAAGAAAATCATCTGATTCGTCTGAACTAATATTTATTATTATTATTATTATTATTATTATTATTATTATTATTATTATTATTATTATTATTATAATAAAGTAAAGGGGGTGCGTGCGCGAAGCCGGTTACGCTTAAACTATTTTACTCATTTTAATTTTTGGACAGCGAATGATAAACTTAAACGCTACCTGTCTGCACACTTCTCTGTTTAATATCATTACGTTGATGTTTATAACTTTTTCCTAGTTCTGGCACGTTCTTATTTGAAAGAGCCATCTAATCGCTGAACAAGCGATGTGAAATTAAACATTTTAACAATATCCATTTTTTAATATTTTCCTTTTTGCAATATTCCATCTCTTTTCATTTGTCGTCTCCAATCCATTTTTGCAATCTGCTTTGTCCCACCAACGCCACCCTAGACCATTCTGTCCCTTGACACTTCCAAAGAAAATGTCTGGAAACACTTCACCAATGTTTTGCTGTCGAACAATATTTTACCTCAGCTGTCAAGAAATTAATTTTAAGCAATAAGATGTTAAAAGAAGACATTATTCCTAAGGCTTTTATCCAAGTTAATCTCTCAAAGTGTTCTATTCCATATTTATTTCATGAAACGTCAGTCTCTTAGAAAATATTAACGTATTCGCTCTTTCAAGAAATTGAAAATGGCGGCCAAAAAGGGAGATAATTTGTAGTTTTATAGAATGACCCATAAAAATTGTTAGAAATCAAAGAATTAAATGATAGCGAATATTTATTTTCAGAAATTTTAAGATGAGGATTGATTATTTGTATTATTTGTATTATTCGGACTATTGTTCTCATTTTCAGTGTTATTTTCACAAGGTTTCAGTCAATGTAACCTCCGAGCTTTTTCATGTGTAGCTTGTACAAACCCGTGATTTTTTCTGTCACTTTCACAAATCCTACTGTTGAACTCGGGAATCTGCCCAATATTTCAAACGGAAGCTTTTTTATTTGTAATCCACGGGGGTAGCAGGCTCTCGTTCTCTCAGCCATAGTGCAGTAAAAATCATAAGTAATTCACAATTGTATTTTTCAATATAGTCCGTAGCGTAGTGGATAAAGTATTTAGTAAATGCAGTTGTAAAATTAGGAACGCCTTGAGTGAGAATGTTAAATCCCAAGTGCGGGCGACACTCAAAAATAAAATTGCGAATTAGTTCGAACTTCTACTCAGACATAGCTGACGAAATCAGAGCGTAATATTCGCGTGGATTAAATAAAAGATTCCGTTGAAAATTCCGTGCAGATTTCCGAGTTTTACAGAAAGTACTTTTATTCATTTCTTCGCTGGACATTAAAAAATTATACTGTAATATATCCGTGCATATCTGGATGTATAGTCAGCTAACGCCTTCCCTTATTTTCTTCGGTGTGTCACTGGAAGCAGTAACACAGGCAAGTCAGTTTCTTCGCTTTTTCGTTATTTATTATTTGTATTTTGAAGCGATTCATTGAAATAAAATATAAAAGGAAGATTACTAAAATGTATTGAATAAAAATTAACATAAATCACACAATTATCCTTTATTTGGACTTTTAATAATAAAAGTAAAAATAAATATTGTTTTTTCTTTAATTTTATCGGAAATATATATTTATGAAATTGCAAAAATAAAAGTTCTTTATTTCAATTTTATATTAAATATATGTATGTATAAAAATAAAATAAAAAAGATTGGAAAATGTGTCTTCAATAATGTATTGAGCCGAAATATGTGTGAGACAAAAAGGTTTAAAAAACTGATTTGCGTTGTCATCGCTTCCGGTAGCGCTCCGCACAATGTTAGGGAAGACATTAGCTAACTATACCCCGTTCTGGACTGCGTCAATATCTTTACTATGTCTACAGCGCGACTAAAATAACAAACATGTTTTAAAATCATAAGTATTTTCTTGGGTGACGAATATTCACAATTTTTATGCAACGTAGTCGTTAGATGTCAACACTATGGACCTACGCATTGCACGCAGAGAGTCGCAAAGAAAACAAAGATACGGAAAGAATTCGACTCATTTGTTTTATTTGCATGACGCTGTCTGTATGTTCAAACCCTGCACGTAAATTTCTTAATGTTTTTTATCGTTATGTGGAAAGAATTTATTTTATTAGTTGATATAACAGACATTTATTTACTGGTACTTCCAAAATAACGCCTCGTCCCTTATTCAAAAGTCTTTTCGTACTCCAATGTGATTACAAGAACTTTGCCGAGTGGAACATGTGATGTCCGGCTATATGTAGGATACGTCTATCTCCTGTCCCTTTCGGACGTCTATTTCTCTGTCTTTTCGGTCACGTTTATTTATTTTTTATATATTTATTTTTCGTATAATCTTTTTCCTTCATCCTCGCTGTGACGTCACTTTACACACGGCTCGGTCATTTGCATACGTTGGCTGTTGTTGTTGCCACTTCTGCTGCTGCCATATGCGCGTCTGCAATCGGTTACACTTATATCCAAGTCAAACTCCTAAAGTATACTTCTCAATAGATATTTCATGAATGTGTCAGATGTATATTTAAGCTGGTCCTCGTGTATAAAACTTGATTACAAGCACGTCGATAGAATACATGTCGATTACATTTGTCGACAGAGAATTAAGTCGAATATGTTCTTTACTAGGCAATAAATAGTAGTATCGCCTAAAATACCTTCTTCAGTTCATTCTATGTTATTTTCGTGTTGTTGCTCTGACTATATCATAAATAAAGAAAAACAACAAAACATATCTGGACGGCGAAAGAAAACGTCGGAAAATAGTAGAAAGCGTGTGATATTTTCGATAAATTGTTCAATGCCTGTGTGTTGTCACTATGTACTTAGATTGTAAAACATTGAAGTTTGTCAGATGTTAGATGTAAAACGCGAATCCTAAACGCTAGAAAATCTTATATGCATTATTTTCATTTTATGAACACCGAATTTATTTGAAGTTTAAAGAGTGTGCATGACCTTATAACCCCCTTCGGTTTGTATTAAGAGATTATTTAAAATTTCGCAGGTTCGGCTTTATAGATTTTATATGTAAAACTATTTTTGTAGATTCTTCAAACTTTACTTCTACACACATACATAAAGATATTGTGTTTATATATATATATATATATATATATATATATATATATATTCCTCTTTCTGAAACTCCTATTGAAAACAGAAGTTCCTATCTATTTCTCTCCTGCTTTCCCTCTCTGTCCTGCTCTAACCAGGGCTGTCGACCTGTTCCACAAATCTCAAATCCTCAACATGAAATATCTCCAGAAAAAAATCACGAATAAACCTAAAACCCCATCCTCCAACGCAGATCCCTACTACCATGTCTCTTTCTCCAACATCAGGGGTCTACGTTCCAACCTTCTAGAGGTTGAAACCCAATTAAAGGAGACGAAACCGGGCATATTCTTCCTAAGCGAAACTGGCATTGGGCCGACCACATCCCTAGACGAGTTCATAATTAAAGGATACTCTAACTTAACATCGAAATCTGACCCCCAAATCCCCATGAGCATGGAATATGTGCCTACATTAAAGATGGCTATCTGTGTGGTAGGTATATCTCCAATGAAGACCCTAATTTACCTTATATGTACTTCCGGGTTGCAATTGCTTACACCACTGCATTTGTAATTGCCCTGTATCGTCCCCACAACAGCGAAGTTGCTCTCTTTAAGAGCATATCTGAGAAAAATGACCACATCCTGTCTGCACATCCCTCGGCTAACATCCACATTTGTGGTGAATTCAATGTCCACAATGTGGAATGGCTGACCCACTCGAACAAGAAAGATGATGAGGGAAGGTTCTGTCATTATTTCGCCATTGCCTATGACCTCACCAAGATTGTTCACAAACCCACCAGTGTGCACGATACTTCCTGTCAGTACGCTAGCCTTCTAGACCTTTTTCTCACAACTTTCCCTGGGCCTATGTTCATGTTCCGTTTTGTCTCCTCTAGGATCTTCTGACCACTCGGTTGTATCAGTTAAGATAAAAACGAAATGCAATAAGTCTTCAGACGTACCTATCCACCGCAGTGCATATCGATACTCTACGGCTGATTTGGATAGCTTCCGTACATTTATATCTGATCTACCCCTGCATTCCATGTTTAAAAAGGATGTGTACTCTATAGTATCAGACCTGACCGAATGGTTAATTGTAGGCATAACCCGATTCATTCCATCCAAAAATTTCCAACAAACCCTAACAGCCAGCCATGGTTCTCCCCAGAATGTACATCTGCCATCGCGCACAGAAATCACCTTTTCCATAACTACCAACGTAATACATGTACTGAGAATAAAGCTGCTTTCAGGACTGCCAGAAACCACTGTAAAAGAGTAATAAAAAATGCAAGAGAGCTATATGCAGAGGCGGTTAAATCCAAAGTAGCTGAGTAACGGCTTGGTTCCAACCAGTTCTGCCAAATAGCAAACAGGATCCTGAACAGAAGCATTTGTTCTATTCCAACCATCATCAATGGGGCTGAGGTCATCTCATCAGTATCAGACAAGGCCAAACTATTTGCCAATTGAATTGGATTTAGAGTGGTTCCTGTATATACAAATGCACAAACAAATATACCCGACATTATATAGAAAGGGACGTTCCTAAAGTAATTGCTCCTATTCTTTATTTTGCCCGAATGAATTTGAGGATATTTCCAATTGCATTGTCATGATGTCTGAATTTATGCATTCTATGACTTTAAAGTTGCATCTCTCCGGTGACGATGACGGTGGGAGTCCTGTCATGGACATGCGTCAGGAACAAACATACGCCATAGAATTCCTCCATACAGGGTAAAACTGAACTGATAAACATTCCCCAACATCTGTTGAACGTTTTCGAAAACGACTCAATTGAGGTGAGCTCACTTAAGAGATGGGTTCGTCGATTTTAGTGTAGCGAGAGAGATGGGAGTGACCAAGCGAGTTTGGGACTTTTCCGACCAAGGCATTAAAAGAAAGTAGCGAAAATGAATTTCGAATGATGATTACCATGTAGAAAAATGAATTCTTGAGCACAAAATGTCGCTCGTTTTAATTGTACTACTACCGTCTTCATAGCTCTTCAACTTCACAGTCTTTAAGTTACAAATATAATGCCTAAATTTGGAGCGATTCTTGTTCATCGAAACGAACATACGTTTTCTTTACAACCTTGCACATATGGTCAGAATCGAAAAAAAAATCATACGTTTTGCATGAAAAAAAAGGGGTTTTCTGTGTGTGCACTTATGCGGTTCTCAGCGTGATAAATTATATTACGTTATTGCTATAAAAAAGTTAGAGGCTTATAAAAAAACATATATCTTGCACGTGATATAAGTAATCTTTTCTGTTTGAGTCTTAGAGAAAAATATAGAAATCACCAGAAAAAAAGTCCATATATCACAAAAAAGGGGAAAAATATTTTGCTTCAGCTAACAAATTACATTCAAGTGCAAAGCGATCGTATGGAAGAGATACGTTCTTATATCTTATATATATTTTTTCACAACAAGGAATGCTCATCTTATAAACTTATGAGTTTTTATCCTTTTTCAAAATACTTATATCTATATACAGGAAAAGAGAATCGATATATATATATATATATATATATATGTGTATATTATACATATAAAACGAGAATCATATATATATATATATATGTATATATAGGTATATATATATATATATATAACGAGAATCATATATATATACATATATGTATATATAGGTATATATATATATATAAAACGAGAATCATATATATATATACATATATGTATATATAGGTATATATATATATATATAAAACGAGAATCATATATATATATACATATATGTATATATAGGTATATATATATATAAAACGAGAATCATATATATATACATATATGTATATATAGGTATATATATATATATATAAAACGAGAATCATATATATATATACATATATGTATATATAGGTATATATATATATAAAACGAGAATCATATATATAGGTATATATATATAGGTATATATATATATATAGGTATATATATATATATAGGTATATATATAGGTATATATATATAGGTATATATATAGGTATATATATAGGTATATATATATATATATATATATATAGGTATATATATATATATATATATAGGGATATATATATATAGGTATATATATATATATATAAAACGAGAATCATATATATATATACATATATGTATATATAGGTATATATATATATATATATATATATATATATATATATATATATATATATATATATATATATATATTCTGTATTTAGGCAAGATGTTTTCATTCAAATAAGTGTTGTTAAATAGCACGGAGTGATTTTGCTTCATGAGCTTGTTTTGTAATTTTCTAATTTTTTGAGTTGTCGTTCTTATTTCTTGGTCGAATCTGTGCAAGAAAGTTCAATAGTCGTCTTTGTCCATCTATTTTTTCTTTCTTTTGGTTGTATTTGGCAAGTACTTTCGGCTGAGTTTCATCGGTCGTCTTCAGGCAGGTTTGATTACATTTTTCCTTAAAATCCGGATGCTTTCATATACTTCAATTATAATTACATTTAAATTACTTGAACTAATAGAGCGGCTCGTGTATGTATATATATATATATATATATATATATATATAGAGAGAGAGAGAGAGACAGACAGACAGACAGACAGACAGACAAAGGGAGGGAGAGTGAGAGAAAGAAAAAGGAACAAACCGTATTATGTGTTCATCAATGGTTCGTCTTTATTTCGAGACTTCCTCTGGATGAAATAAAGACGAAATGTTGATGAACACATAATACGGTTTGTTCCTTTTTATTTCTCTATTTTGTCGGAATACTATTTCCATTATTTCCATCATATATATATATATATATATATATATATATATATATATATATATATATATATATATATATATATATAAGTTCTGGGACGCTTAATCAGAATCGGCATTGGGAACCAGCAAAATCAGAACTTTTGATGGTATCGGAATCGGTATCGGAATCGGTATCGGAATCGGAATAATGCTGCCTATTGTCCGATGCCAAAAACGATTCTTTCAATTGTCTTTTTATTTTATTTTGTTGAAAGCAAAATCACTCACTGCTGGTAGTAATAATAAAATAACATATATTTATTGATTTTAAACAACCAGTAAAACTAAAATCGATAGATCATCCCCCATAAGTTTATTTTTTTAGTTTGAGAAAATATATGCACATTTGACGTGTATTTTTATGGTAATCAGGAAAAAATAACCACTCTATAACTGAATATTTAGAGGTTTATAAAGAATCTAAATGGGAATCGGTAATTGTATCGGAATCAGGAATTTAGTATAGAATCGGAAAAAAATATTGGAATCGCCCCATCCCTAATATATATATATATATATATATATATATATATATATATATATATATATATATATATGCGTTTCCTTCAAACAAATATAAGTTTATAATGTATGCATTCAATAAGTCTATCTTAACATTGCAACGGTTCATTAAGAAAAATATTGGAATCGTCCCATCCCTAATATATATATTGCAACGGTTCATTAAGCTCAATGAACATAGATTTACACATTCAGAGCATATGTATCTTTATCAAATATTTCCAAGTCACAGGAATATACACTTAATTAACATTCATATTAAATTACTGCGTCTTACACGTGTTTCATTGAATGACATAAACACAAACAAATTATCAGAGACTTTACATTAATTCTTCGTCCATGTTTTTACTGAATTTCGGATATTTCTTGCATGTTTATGTTTATGCATTTTTATATACAGGAATAACTCTAAATCCAATTGAATTCTTTCAATGAATTTTGAAACATGGATGCCATGCTTAATGGTGAATTATATGGGATATTGTTAGTTTGTAATATATTATATGCAAAACGGTAAATTATGTAACGTGATTCTGTTGTGAACGTTCGATACTTTCCATTTTTTTTTTAAATTTTACCAATAGATATTAAATTTAAACTGATAAATATTCTCCAAATGACAGGGATTTTTTTTTTAAATATTTTGAAGTGCTTCAGGGGAAGAATATCGGCAAAACTTCGGTGTACAAATTCAAATATATTTTATTTGAATTTTTTCAATCGTCAAAAGCTCGCTCTCTCCCTCTATCTGTCTATCTATAAATAATTATTACTAAGCAAAAACTTTTAAACCTACAGACACTAATGTTTCATCCTTTCGAGAATCATCAGAGCCGGGAGTTACCATTGCAGGAGATTCAAACCCGGCCAGCAAGCCATCTCTGATTCTATTAGCAAGGGAAAAAAACCACACGGCCATCGTAAAGCCCCAGAAATAAAGTTGAAATTTAAACATTTATTATTAAATGTCGAGAGGTCTGCGAGAATGACCTAATGATTATAACTTTTCACTTTAAAGTGCTCAACATAATATAAATATATAATGACAAAACGTCTATATTAAAAAATGATGTTTATTTTACGGTATATTTCTTCCAGTATGGTAAAATGTTCAATTCTTGACAGCACCTGTCTCGTAGAGTAGAAACGATCGTAATAATTATGTCAATTTCCAATTTCCGCCCTGATACATCAGATAAATAATAAGTCATCAACAGTAAAAAGAAAACAAATAGAATATAAGCATGGTTACATAAATCCGGATGAATCAGGAAAGTAGTTTCAATTCCCTGCTAATATATGTATGTATATATATATATATATATATATATATATATATATATATATATATATATATATATATATATAGTACAAAACTTTTTGAAATTCAACGACTTACATTTTTTTCTTTTTAAACTTTTGTTTATTTCATCTTGGATCTTTATTACAGCCGTTTTATTAATGGGATGTTAATTTTATGAATGTATGTGTTCATAAAAAACTCCTTTCTCACCAACTCGTCAGATATGATTTCCATTCGATGTTACCAACAAAAGGTTTCGTTTGTGGAAAAAGAAATTCCATCCCACGTTGTTACAGGTCGCCCATCTTGGGTATCAGGCACACCAAAATTCTTGTTTTAAACCTTATTTTTGTATTTTTTTTGTTTTGATTTTAATTTAATTCCTAGTTTTTTTTATAATTTTTATTACTACATTTATGCATTTTAATTCTAATATCTATTTTGTTTAGTTTTGAATTATTTTTTATTAGGTAACGTCTTTGTTTCAATGGGAGGTCACTCTCATGGAATATATTTTTATTACTAGAGTTACTTCCCTTACATCTTTTTTACCTAAGTAATACGTTTTAGTTTTGGTTCATTTTCTCATTTAATTGTTTCTTTTTTACATTTTATTTATTTTTGATTATGTTTATCCAGTTTTTTTTTAATTATTACGTGCCACTTTCTTGTTCTATTTATGTTAACATTGTTCTTACATTGTCGATTGATCTATGTTTTTAATTTTTTACCTTACTCGCTCTAGATTTCCGTTTATAGTTTTGTTTTGGTCTAGTCTAATGTGTGAAACTAATTATCGATTTCTGTGGAGACATTCGTGAATTACATCTTGTTGTCTGTTTAATGATTTTTCTTCTCATATTAGTATATGGTATGCTTCTAGTATGCAAAGGTTGCATCTTTTTGATTTGTTTAGTTTATATTTTTTCGCCCTATCTACTACTTAATTTATATTCAATTTTATTTATATTTAATTCCTTAACCCTATGCTAATGTGGTTGAGTTTTTCTTAATTTTTTTCTTGTTATTTTCGTTATTGCTATTGGTTCTGTTGCTATCTTAACTATTGTGACTGTCTCTATTATTTTTACCATCTCTTCTTTTATTTTCATTTTTATCTCCATTGTTGTTGTTTTCGTTATTTGCAGGGTTATTTTCTTTCTCAGTGTCTTGTTTAAATGATGTTAGGTGATTACGATATCTGTCAGTAAAGCAAGTTCCGGTGCTCCCAAGATATACTTTAGTTTCTTTACTTGTTATAACTTCACATTTGTATACTATGTTTGAGATTAAACAGTTCTCACCTATTAGACATTTAGTAGGAGTCCCGCAGTTACATACTTTTACGTTGTTAGATTCATTTTCGGTCTGATCTCTATTATCAAAAATTTGTTTAATTTCGTGTTCTTGGAGCCAATTATAGTATTTGTTAAGATAGCAGATGTTGAGAAGGATAGCTTAACCGTGTTTTTATTAATTATCTAACTTAGTTTACTACCTTGCGGGAAATTATTGTCTATAATTTGGTAAAATTCCCTCGGGATGTTATTTTTATGTGGTGGTTGGACGGTGGATGAAAGCACGTTTGGCTCTTCCTTCTATTTTTCTATACTTGTATTATTATTTCGAATCTCCTTAACTTTGATTTGTTCTTTATATTCTGATCTAGCTTTGTAATATTATTCTTTATTTTTATAAAATAATTATTTATTTTGTGATGTTTTAGATATTCTTTTTCAGATGCTAGTTATAATTGCTTTATTCATACTATTCGGACGGTTGGACTTGTGATCTATGTATAATAATGTTTGGTTGGGTTTATGGTACGGTTCACAAGTGTTGTTGTCTAGATTCAAAGTTATATCTAAGTAATTTACACATTTATAGTTTGGGTCTATTAATGTTATATCTAGGTTCAGCTCACTAAAGAATTGTTAAGTTTTTTGCTTGTTTTTTTTTTCAAATAACCTATTTGTGGAGTTGTATATGTACTACATGAAAAAAAAATCCAGGATATAAAGAGGACTATACCGGGATAATGCATTGTTTTACAAGAAATCCATATATATATATATATATATATAAATATATATATATATATATATATAGGTATATGTATATATTTACATATGTATATATGTGTACATATGTATATATATATATCTAATATATATACATATATATATACATATATATGTATATCTAATATATATATACATATATATGTACAGATATATATATATATGTATATCTAATATATATATACATATATATGTACAGATATATATATGTATATCTAATATATATATATGTATATCTTATATATATATATATATGTACATATATATGTATATCTAATATATATATGCATATATATGTACATATATATATGTATATCTAATATATATATGCATATATATGTACATATATATATGTATATCTGATATATATACATACATATATATGTACATATATATGTATATCTAATATATATATATACATATATATGTACATATATATATGTATATCTAATATATATGCATATATATGTACATATATATATGTGTATATAATATATATACATATATATCTACATATATATGTATATATAATATATATATACATATATATCTACATATATATATGTATATCTAATATATATATACATATATATCTACATATATATATGTATATCTAATATATATATATATATGTACATACATATGTACATATATATGTATATCTAATATATATATATACATATATATACATATATATCTGCATATATATATGTATATCTAATATATATATACATATATATATAATATATATATATATAATATATATACATATATATATATATATATATATATATATATATATATATATATATATATATATATATATATATATAAGATCAGGAAGGAAAAGGGGCAAAAACGGTCCAGTCGCTGATCACTTACTATTTATGACTTTTGGAATGTTTTTTCATGTGTATTTTACATGTATATATGTGTGTACGTATGTATATGCATATGTATGTATATGCGTATATGTGTGCCTCTACGTGATTATGTTTGCATGTGTGTGCACATGCATACGTATGTTGGTGTACATCTGTATGTACGCATTTGTTTATTTCCATGTGTATGTGGGGTGGAGAGGGCTTCCGTAAGTCGTGGTGAAGTCAACCCCTCTAGGAGAAACAAATATCTGATTTTAAAAAAAACATAAAGCGGAAGACCAGTACCCCCATTAAGCTTGTCTGCAGTTTGCCTTGTTGCTGGCTATCTTGCTCTTGATTGTTGCTTGATGTCAACATTTTGAACTGAGAGAGAGATTTAGCTGTCGTACAAAGCGAAAACTATGTAACATTATCTTGGTATAGATACACCCTCAGGCATTTGTCTATAAAAAAAATGGTCTTGTGGCGATGGAAAAGTTGTGACGCGTGTAGGCCTGAAATGCTTGAAGCATGTAATAATTGATCTGCCATCATTATATGTATCTATGTGTATATGTATGTATAGGTGTATGTATGTTTATGTACATGTGTATGTATATATGTGTATATCTATGTGTATATGTATGTATATATATGCATGGGTGTATATATGTGTGTGTATGTATATACGTATATATGGTGTTTGCATGTATGTGTATATATGCATGTGTCTATGTGTATATATGCATGTGTGTATGCATGTATATGGATGCATGTATGTGTATGTATGCTTATATATGTGTATGTGTATGAGTGCGTATTTATGTATGTGTATGTATATGTAGGTAAGTGTATGTATATATATGTTCATATGTGTACGGATGTGTATATGTATGCATATGTGTGTATGTGTGTGTATATGTGTCTAGTTATATGCATATATATGTGTATGTATGCATGTGTGTATGTATATGCATATATGTGTATTCTGCATTGTGTATATATCTATGTATATATGTGTGTATGTTTACAGATATGTATGTGTATATGTGTATATATGTATATTTGCGTTTATATATATATATATATATATATATATATATATGTATGCCAATGACCGTCCTGTGTATGTTTTTGTACGTAAATGTATGTGTGTATGTGTATTAGTATTGTGTATGTATGCATATACGTGGGTTATATGTATATGTGTATGTGTATATATGCATGTATATATATGTATGTATACCAGTGACCATCTTTAGTGTCATGTCTACTTAAGCGTGTGAATTTCGCCGGAAGGACTAAAGTCATTTTCGGCTCATGAACTTTCAGTGCCTGAGCGAGTGGCACTCGTCTGACAAGATGTTGCAATCATCACCATATCTATATATGCATATATGTATTTACATGTATATATATATGTACATATATATCTATCCATCTATATATATATGCGCATGTATATGTATATATATATATATATATATATATCTAAATGTATATAAATGTATATATGTATAGATGTGTATGTATATTTATATATATATATATATATATATATATATATATATATATGTCAGGTCATGTCATATGCTACTGGTACCATGTAACCCAGTACTACCTGCCTAATGGTGGGGTCACCGGCGACTAAGCTGGTTCCCCCACCAGATTTTTTGTGAGGAGGGTGGCTAGTCTCCCTGAAGCATTCAAAACAAGACCTTTCAAAGGGCGAATGAACCCTTTTTCGGGGTCAACGGCCAACTAGCACCGTGTATGTTTGTGTGTATGTCTGTGTGTGTCGGGGTGGAGAGGGCTCTCATAAGCCGTGGTGAAGGCAACCTTTTTAGGAGAAGCAAATCTCTTATTTAAAAAACGATAAAGCGGAAGACCAGTACCCACATTAAGCTGGTCTGCAGTTTTACTTGTTGCTGGCTATCTTGCTCTTGCTTATTGCTGGATCTCAACATGTTGAACCGAGAGAGAGAGAGAGAGAGAGAGAGAGAGAGAGAGAGACTTAGATGAATCTGTAACATCATCTGTGTATAGATACTCCCTCAGGCATTTGTATATTAAAATGGTCCTGTGGCGAAGAAAGTCATATATGGGCTCATGTACTTTAAGTGTCTGAGGGAGTGGCACTCGTCTGACAAGGCGTTGCAGTCATCATGTATATATCTTTATATGTATATAAATTTATGTATGTATATATATATGTATATATATCAATGCATATGTATTTGCATATATATATATATATATATATATATATATATATATTACATAAGAGTCACCACTTATCAAGGCCCAGAGCGCACTTGAGGATAAGGGTTTGTTAGTGTACAGTAGTTAATGGGACAATATCATAGTAAGCGTTAGTAGTGGAAATTTGGTAAATGATATTACTTAAAGAGAACAGCTTATCAAGAATGTGTTTACGTTAGCATTTAATTGGGGAACTTTTAGCAGATAAGTTGTCGCCATATTTATTTATTTTGTTTTTAACTTTTTATTGGATTCAGATGTTTATATTAACTACATTTAGTTCAGTTTATAGTTTATATTTTTTGTTGTTTTAATTAATTATTTATTTTCTCGTCTATGAATGTACTCAGTATATACCATGTTGATTTTAAATATAGCGTAGACTCGGCAATTCTATTTATTTTCATTAGTTAGAAGGGAACCTAACACCATATTTCTCTTAAACACCTTAATTTATTTATATTCGGTACAATTCTTAATATATATAGAGAGAGAGCGAGAGAGAGACAGACAGAGATGTGTGTATGTGTGTGTGTGTGTGTGTGTATGTGTGTGTGTATTGTTATATCTTTGCTTTGTTTTAAAGAACGACGGTACGCTTATATATAAAAATATAACAAGAATATTTTTTATTCCTGGTGACGGTTATGGATGTTTAGTTATTAAGAGAGAGAGAGAGAGAGAGAGAGAGAAAGAGAAAGAGAGAGAGAAGGAGATAAAAACGCAAGAATTCGAAGAGTTTATGTATGTTTATCGGCCCAATTTTCAATCAGCATCACTATTATTTTCAGTTGGTATTATAGAAGCCTTGTTGGCCTCTTGAAACGCATATTTTTGGATTGTTTTGTCTCTGTAAGCACAACGCATGTGCGTTTTATTCGGCCATCATGCTTCATTGGATTGAGCTGACTTGATTACACCTGTTGAACCTTTTTCCCAACTGCACCTTTCGATCTTTATACTTTTAACGTTTCTTTTTACGTTATAAAGAGATAAAGCGCGCGAGGAATGGGATAGAGTCAGATAGCTTACTAGGTAGATGAGAGGAGGAAGAGGAGGAGAGACGAAAAGAGTAAATAATGATGTCTACCATATCAAGATGTTAAGTGGCCTTCGATAAACAATTAAACCGTTTATAGATGTAATAGCTGTTGTTGTTTTTTTGTTTTTTTTTCAAGGAATGTTATTCTTTTCTCAATAAAATCCGTTGATTCGTAGTGGATAAATATAGAGAATATCGAGGGTCTGCGATAATTTGTCGATAATTGTATATGAATATCGACTTAAGATCGGATAAATTCATTGCATACGAACGGCTCCCTCCTGAAATTGAATAAATGAATTTCTCTAATTCGAATTAACACTTGTTCGCTGATATCACCTACTTCATCCAATTGACTATCCACACACGAAAATAGCAATTTACATCAAGTTCGAATCTAATAAGAGAATGGAAGCTAACAGGGAAAAATGCATTTTGTTTTCTTTTTTCCCCAACCTATTATCGTCGGTATGAAACATTCACGGTGCAAACAATCATTTTGGATGACGTCATCGTTTTAGAAGATGACGTCATTCAGTGTGCACGGATATATACAATATACTAGGTAATGTAAAAAAAACACACAAGCCAGATCCATAGAGTTTTAGCAGCTTAATTTAGTACATAGTTTATTTTTGTGGAATAGATAATTCTAGCCCACAGCATCATTAATGCGAATTTAAACCTATTATTACATGAGTTCTTTATCACAGCGCATATATATGTGCGGCATAATCAGGTCGACACACTGATTCTCGTTAGACTATCGAAGTTAAGTTACGTTAAGCTCGGTCAGTACCAGATGGGTGACTACTTTGGGATATTGGGGGCTGTATGTAGGAGAACGTCGACAACTACCTGCACGAATTGCAAAAACCTGACATCGTCATTTCCCCATAACGGGAATATACATGCGACTGGGATCCGCTTGTGAAATTCTGGCTCCCATGGAACTTCCTCCTTTGGAGAAAGCCGGTTAACCGGCATAGGTTTAGTGCTGTTTCCATTTTCATTTATCTGAACACTTAGTCGCGGTCTCAGATGTGTCGTAGTTGTTTTCGTTTCAATGGATAGCATTCTCTATTAGTGTTTCTACTTCCTAAAACAGTTTGCTATAAAAGTTAGTGATAAAACTTTCCATATTCAGAGGAGGGTTCTGGTGTCTAGTAATTAATGGCACAGACTAACGACAGGTGTGTCTCCGTCAAATGCAATTCGTTCAACTACAAAAAAAAACTTTTACTTAGGATGCTGGCAACCTTCGTGTGGTCCCTCTGCAATCCTGGCTGCCTTTTAAAAAATAACTAACCGGCAGCCCGGCGTTGCCCCGTCGGACAATACGCTTAAGCATTATATTATAATTTATGCATATTGCGTATTTTTTCTTTATAGAATAAATCTTCTATTAATTATTATATATTATAAGAATAATTTGCTCTATAGACTTATTCGCAACAAAGCTAGATATAGATAAATAAATAAATTTTAAAGCATAATGATGCTGTACATCAAATTCCGTCTGTATTCGTTTACAATATCACGCCAGCTGATATTTGGGTTTGACGATGAATGCTCTGGAAAAGTCACTTCTGATTAATGTTTAGTTTATAAATATGACAACCAAGAAATGATTTGCAACGACTTTTAATGATACCTTTCCTGATATCATAAATTGAACTCATTAATATGAAAAAATAAATAAATAAAATAGTAAGGTGCACCCGGGCACCCGGGCTTAAAAAAATTGATCTGTAGTCGAAACTCTATCACTATGTTATATCCCAGATTATAATAAAGCTGTTGTTTTTTTTGTGTTTGTTTTTGCGTTTTTAGAAGAAATGATTTGCTAAGAGTTTATCATCTTCCTTGGCCGGTGTAACGTAAAATATTCCTCTATAAAAATGCTTCTTTTTTTTTATCTATAAGAGAGAAAAGTTATTTTTAAGATAAGTTTTTTTTTTTTCGATTTTCGATATTTATCGGATGAATTTATGTACCATACTTATCTAAGAACACTGCCAGACATATAAATTAGCTTTGTGAGAAATTTGCAAAAGATATGCTCAGTCGTTTCGAAACGCATTAGAATTGACACACTAACACAAAGTGACTTATATGATACTAGAGATTCTGACTAGAAAAATATGGGGGGAAATAAATGTCAACAACAGTATCTACGGAATTAAAAGATATGATGATAATCGTCATATCCAGGTTCGACCTCGCTTTCGACAAACATTTAAACGATATATAAACGCAATACCTTTGTCTTTAATGCTGCAATTTCTCAATCAAGATGATTGATTGATTGATAATGTGGACAAACATCGAAGGTGTTCGATTATTTGTCGATGTTTGTAAATAAATAGCAAGTTAAGATCAGATGAGTTCATTGCATACGAACGGCTCCCTCTCCAAATTGAATAGATGAATTTCTCTAATTCAAATTATCACTTGTTCGCTGATAGCATCTACTTGATCCAATTGACTATCCACGCACGAAAATAACAATTTATATAAACTTCGGATCTAATAAGGAGATGGGATGCTGACGGAGAAAAATGCATTTCGTCTTCTTTTCCGCGTCTTCTATCGCTTGTTATGGTAACTTTATACCGCCGTCCTGTCAAATTACGTAAAACTATATCTAGAAAAATATGTTAACGAAAAACTGTTTGACGTCTTAGAAATATTTCAGTAGAAATCAATTAGCAAGATTCATTAAATGTATTCTCATAATTTATCGTACTTCTGTGTGTTTCTTAACATATTACATCTGATTGATAGTTTAATCGCTATATAAAATAAACAACGAATATCTTTTTCACTCCAAACAAGGTACATTTTTCACTCCAAACAAGGCACCTTGACACTTTAATGCCGTTGGCTACTATCAGGGACATAAGCTACAGGGGTATTATGTAGGGAGTTGGGCAGCAAGATGTTTGTTCACATTACACTTGAACTTCTGAATGTCAGTACAGTTGGGAAAGCAGAATCCCGGAAGGGAGTTCCAAAGTCTAGCAGTTCTGGAGAAGAAACCACTGGAATAGAAAGCTCTCTTACATCTATGGATCTCTACTGTGTAGGGGTGGGATTTAGCTGCTTGTCGGGTTTGTCGGGGGTATTTACATCGAGGGGGTAACAAGTGCTTGTAGTTCGTCAGATCATTCACCATTAAAATACTTTTAGAACAGGCAGAGGGATGCAATATTTCATCGACGGGATAGAGGCTGAAGCTTAGATGACGTATTTCTCTGCCAGATGAGGCAAGCGTGTTTTCGGGACATCTTCCTTATATATTACGTGTAACATAGTGTTAAAAAGTATCAGCAGCAGCAAAGGATAGCTGGCTGCGAAAAGATTAGCAGCCGTTGCTGAGAAAGCGAATACGTAAATTAGAAAGTGTGCGCGAGAATAAAAGAGAAAAAAAATGGAGAAAAATTCACTACGTGGTTGGAGAAAAGCAAATGGCGACGTCAAAGAAAATATACATGTAAAGTCGAAAACGAGAATCGGTTGGCTGTTACCGGCATCAGGTTGAAGAAAGGAGAAACGCCACTAATTAAATTAAACATATGGCAGCGAAAGATTTTTTATAAGTTGTGCCGAAAACAATGGTAATAAATTCTTCTGTAAAAAAGAGAAAAATGCCGACCTGGATTTTTATTTATTTATTTCCTCTTGTTTGTGTGTAACGGCGAAGGTACATATGTACAAAGGCGCGTTTTTTGTCTGTACCATCATGTTGCATCTCTGTGTCTGTTTTACAAATATCTTAATGGGACGTTATCTGATGAACTCTTAGCACTTGTGCCCCCCTCGAAGTATTTATCCTCGACAAACCCGCTTAGCAATAAATTACCCCTTCACTGTTGATGTCCGTAAATGCCAGAAATCTTTCAATTCCAATAGTTTCTTTCCTCGAACCGCTAGACTTCGGAATTCCCTTCCTGCTCCTTGCTTCTCTGACTGTACTGATATGCAAAAGTTGGAATGTAACATAAAATAAGATCTTAATCTTTCCTTGGCGTCGACCCAAATGGTAGCACCTTGCAGCCGAATGGTGATATGCCTTTATTGAGGTGAACGTGAGTATATATATATATATATATATATATATATATATATATATATATATATAAAGACATCTGAGAGAGTGGTTGCAGAGAAAAAGAAAAGGTAATGCCAATTAGTTTACAACTACATTTCAAGCAACTTCACATGTGTTAGGTGAACATTTATGGGGTTTTTTTCCTTTGCAAGGACATTAAAAATGAAACGAAGCAAGCTGTTTAAACACAAAAGAATAACATTCTCTTGTTATAATACATTGTTGAGTACACACTCTTCGGAATATTTAGGTATATTTTGGTGTTGATTTCTAGCAGACTTCAAAGATATGAGAGACATGATTTGGCGTTCACTTGAACCCCCACCAAAGACCATAAACGTGGCCGGAAACTCTGTTTTCATCATCCTGGGCATGTCTATGTTATACGTGGCATTGTATCACTTTCAAACATCATAGAAAACTTCTATCGCTCTTTGAATGTGTACACAACTGGCCTAGTAGATCGTTTGCAACAACAAAGAGTAAACCGGTTTTTATCAAACGGAAATGGAATCATGTCGTCTTTTCTATGACGACAATTTTATTGTTTCACTCTGTACATTGTTTACTACTGTCTAGGGAAAGTTGTATAACAACTACATGCTGCATTTCAATTTCTTGTTCTCTGTCAGTGGAGGAGAAATCCTTCACGACTGAGACAATTTTTATTTTTGTTCCTTTTCTCCACGTTAAAAAACGACCCTGGTGTCTAACTCTGCCCCGTGGGGAGGCATTGTAAATAGGAACTACTTCTACTACGAGCAACACCAAGTATCACAGAGTACATTACGTATCACTCCTCTGTCTAATCTGTTTACGTGACAAAAATTCGTTCGTTGTTTTCCTAACAAGTCCTTTGATTCGTTATTCTTCCTGTGTAAGTTAAGAATTGAACCCTTAACCTCCAGAGTATTGTCATTCAGAACGGATTAGACTTAGCAGTTTTATCCGTTGTGACAGGGGTCATTGCGAAATTTCAGACGGTTATTTATGATGCGTATACGACCGGATACAATAACATGAATAAATACTGTTTGCTACATCGATTAGATCCTAACAAGATGTATTAATCGCAAGTCAGAGTAGATCTGAGCGGAATGTCAGCTAATAAGTGAACCCCGACAGCATGCTTTTATCTCATCCCACCTCAGCAAATGGAACTAAGATGAAGCAAAATCAGTTTTATTTTTTCGTAGTGAAGTCACCACTTATTACGACACACATACCACTCAGAAATAAGTATAAATAAATGTCCAGTGACCTGGGGGAAACAACACCGTGATTATCATTAATTGGTGGAAATTAGTAGGATTTTATTATTTAAGAGGGAGGATTGATAAGAATTTGTTTACAGTATACTTGACAACTACAATGTTTTATTTAGCTAGGACGCAGCAACAAAGTAATGTGTTCCACATGCTCGGAGTTCTAGAAAAAAAAATTTCGCATGGAATTTTCGTTTAATTTTAGGTACAGATCGAGATTAAAGGTAATTATTGAGAGTGGGTTTTCCTAGACGATTGGCTGCTGGAAATGTTTTATAGGAGAGCAAAGATTTAAGTTCATTTGAGAAGGTGTAATGAAAATATCCATAGAGCAGTGATAGATTGCAACGTGTCTTTTGTGAGAGAGGGTTAGTCGGGGGGGATATTGTGCACTAGAATTCGAAACCTTTATGTTTTATACAAAAGAGTCACTATTTATAAAGTCTTAGAGGCCACTCTAGGATAAGAGTTAATGAGCGTACGGTAGTCAATAGGACAATATTGTAGTACTTCCTAGCAATATACATTTAGTAAATTAGATTACTTAGGGGGGGCTCATCAAGAACTTGTTTACGTTGGACTTGAAGACGACCATATTGTAGCCAATTGTAAAGCAGGGTAACCGAAGAGAGTTCCATAGGTGTACAGTTCTAAGAAAAAAGGCTTTGTTCAATGGAATCTACGTTTAGATTTAGGCACAGATAACGAGTGGGAGAAATTATTGATAATGGTTAAAGTTAGGCAAGTGCTTTTTCTGTAAGTTGGACGAGGGGGATTGGATTAAATCTCAGACGCGCACTTTCTATGAACATAACGATAAACCAGAGACAGGCTCGCTACGTCTCTTCCATAGAAAAGGGACTGTAGAGAAGATAAAAGAACATCCCCCACTAGGCTGCGAAGTCTATTTTGGACTTTGCCAAGGTAAAATAAGATCTTTCTAGCTGATTCTGCTTAGATGTGGCAACGTTACTCCATCCTTGGATGTAATTCGCTCTTATATAGATAGATAATTGCATCAGCAGTATCTACAAGCGGTGGACTGATCTCATCATTTTTCCAGCGACCTTGGCAACGGATTTGATGTACGTGTTCCATATCTGATCAAGAGTAAAGGTCAGACCTAGAAGCTTGTCAAAAGATTGAGCTTCCCCAGGAGAGGAGCCATTCATTTCAATTGATGTCATAAGGAGATCAGAGCGTTGATGATGTAAAGATAGAATCTTGGTTTTAGATGCATTATAATTAACCGGCAACATCTTTCCCAATTGTACAACGTGTTCAAGATCAGAGTATAGAGAATCAGAGAGAACTTGGTCGTTTACGACATTTGATGTGTTGTCACAGATCTAGTGTCGTCAGCATAAATGTCCACGAATGATCTTAGGATGTGATTTAGGAGATCAGTGATCTAGATACGGAAGAGGGTTAGGCCCAGGATGGACTCCTGAGAGACCTCTGCATTAAGATTGTAAGCTACTGATTTCTACTCAACAACCACTACTCTTATGAACCTATCAGAGAGAAATCATTTAATAATTGAAAAGACATTTCCAGTTATACCGTAGCTGGAGATCTTGTGGAGTGGACCGTTATGTCATACCCTATCAAAAGGCTTTGATATGTCAGGAGCAATATTCCTAGACAGGAAACCTCCGTCAAGAGATTTACTAATCCTATGAGATATAACTGTTGGCACATTTGCTGTAGATCTAGCAGAACGGAAACCATATTGCATGTCACTATGGAGGTTATTTTTTCTTGAGGTAGTTGGCTACTTCACTATTTAACACAATTCCAACAACTTACTTATGACACACAGGAGACTTATTGGTCTGTCCTGAGAAGGAGATGACTTATCACCTAAATTCTTAAATACGAGCCACACTGATGAGGTTTTCCAATGTGTTGGGAAGTAATTCTCTTTAAGGCAACGCTTAACAGTCTGTGTATTCCTAATGCTATTTTACATGTTATATTTAGTAAGATTTTCTCTGATATAAGATAGTCAACGACATAATCACGTTTACACACCGGTTCCCGTCAGATTACCGATGTTGGGCAACGTTGTGTCTGGTCGGTACTAAAATCGGTGACAATTTGGAGGTTCTACGTGCTCTCCGCTTATCTCGGCATTGTTTCCAGTCGTCTAGCATTTCTTCTTGCAATTTGACTCAAGCAGTGCCGATTCAGGAGAAGTGTGGTTGGAAATTGCGCAAGCTTTGCCTCACAATAACTCGCGCAAAAGTTGAATCTTATTTTACCTTAAATTTATAGAGGAAAGTGATCCGCCACGCTAAAATGTTTTTTTTTTTTTCAAGTTTTATAGCTGGTGTGTGTGCAGAAAGGGGAACTGGGGTTAAGGTAGGGTCATATGTTCCAAACATGTTAATGATAGGTATAAACACTTTTAAACGTGTGGTGGTCATTTTTTAAAGATTTGCTTTGAAAATGTCTCACATTACTTAATCAATTAATTATTGCCTGACATTTTTTAATGTAGCTAATACACACATACACAAACAGTGCACACATTTTCATTCTATTTTTTCTTTTCGTTCTTTTCCAATTTTTTCAACAGATTACATCTCTCTTATATAAAAGATTTTTCATTTAATGTAAGGGATATGATGTTAAGACATTTATTATTCAATGTATTCCGTTTTTTTTTTGTTTTTTTTTTAACTCTGTATACTCACTATTCCATAGCTAGCTATATTATATATTGAACTAACAGGTTGCGGATAGTGTACTGTATATACATACATACACACACACACACATATATATATACATAATATAGTATATATAAATATATATGTTTACTATATATCGTATATATAAGTTACTACCTAGCTATATCTACTATTGAGCACTGTTGAAGTAAATACTTAAAGTTTACGCATAAATTTATACTTTCATATAATAATTTATGTGATTAAATGAATAATAATAATAATTATTATTATTATATATATACATATATATATATATATATATTATTATTATTATTATTATTATTATTATTATTATTATCTAAAAGAATTCAGATGGTTTACCTCGATGCACGGTCAAGTCCAAAAGCAATTGGAACTATTTCCTGTTGTGGTTGAATGTAAATAAACGATTTCTTTTCGTTTCCCGGATCGATTTTCTTTTTCCTTCTTTTTTTTTTTTTTGAATCAATGTTGTTTGTATTAATTTCATTTATTGTCATTCGTCTCTTCTTGAGGGAATAACATCTCCGACTACATTGTATAAATTCATTGGTGCCCGAAATATTATTGTAACCGTTTTCCAATTCCTTTTTTTATTATTTGTTTTGTTGCTGTACGCCTTGCGCGTGTGTTTGTGCAAAGAAAGTTTAGGTGATGGAGTGATCCTTCTTTTTATCCTTTTGTTGGCTGGGATTCCGGGTTTTAATGTAGGTTTTGCTGAATTTTTATTTTTCGTTTTTACTGCGTTTGATAGTTTTTATTGTGATTTCTTTTTTTTTTTTTTTGCTTTTTTTAGTCTTCTACTTCTTTTACTTTGCCCTTATCAACTCAGGATCTCCCTAAAGTGATCGATCACATGAATACAAATTCTGTTTCTACTTCCTCCACAAAATAAGAATGTAATAAAAAGAAACTGTATTTATTGTACAGAGTCGTGAATCGCCAGCAATCACAATGACACAGCCATTGACATATCTATATATCTATATAGCTATATATCTATATCTATATATGGATTTACATATATATATATATATATATATACATACATACATATATATATATACATGTATGTATGTATATGTATGTATGTATATTTTTTAGCTAATTATTCGATATTTATCGTCCGAAGGGTCTGTTACAGAGAGAGAGAGAGAGAGAGAGAGAGAGAGAGAGGTGAGTAAACGTGGAGGTAGACACGTTTACAAGAACCGAAGGTCAGCTGACCAGATTACGTATATGTGACGTAGTCAGGTTGGCTAGATTTGTGAGATTTGATTTGGGCTTTGAAGAAGACAGACGGCTTTCCGTTGTCTCCCCCTCTTAACTGGGGAGGGGGAGACGAATGCTGAAGTGTGTAGAAGAAGAACCACACAGGCCGATTTCACTTCCACCTTCTGCAGGACCTCTGGGGAAAGTGAAATAAAAACTATAAAACCCATGGAGTGATAAATCTTCGTCAAACAGGTATCAAGTCTCCCTCCAGGATGAGAAATTTCCAGATGGTCCAACATTGAAGAAGCAGAGGTAGGTTCTGAAATTACATGTCACACACACGATTCCCTTTATGATAATCAAACACACAACCATTTATATTAGAGACAATCATACGCACACGGAATCCTTTTTGATGTTATACACCCAAAACGTAAATGGTGCACATCGATGATACCAATATATAACAGGTCGAACT
>NC_136508.1:44987749-45005249 GCF_053919585.1 Euprymna scolopes | reverse complement strand
TTACACACATCGCAGCCCCTCGCATTTAAGTGGCAGTGTGTCTTGTTTGGGGGAAAAAAGCAATAATATTTACAGTAAATTCGTATTCTTATTTATTATACCCTTGTCTCTCTATCGATATCTTTCTCTCCTCCTTTATCATTTCTCCTTTCTTCATCATTTCCTCTTCGTTATTTATATATATATATATATATATATATATATATATATATATATATATATATATATATATATAAAGCAAGGCTCACTTTTTGTTTGAAAACAAACTAGTAACTCGAGAACTGTAAAAGCGATGGGCAAATGTTTATTTAATAGACACTTGATGAAACGTTTACGAGCACCGATCTATAATTCAATGGTTAGAAGAGTCGACTATCAACGCGAAGGTTGTAGCTAGAGAATGTAGTACTGTATACGGATGACCATATATACATACATATATATATATATATATATATATATATATATATATATATATGGGGGGTTCTGTCTGCGTGTGTTCATTTTTTGCGATCTGTTATCCCCATCTTTATAGTTGTTGCTGCTTTACCACGTTTCGCCCAACTAATCCTCTGATCTTCTTCTGTTTGTTAACCTCGTCGGGATAGGAATGTTGAGTCTTGTAACTGTATCTAGTAATTACTGCGTTCCATGGTTTTTGTTGATTCGCCACATTTTAGGCAACTAATTCTCCGTAAGATTGAAACCGTTATCTTCAAACAATTCTCACCTGGAACCGTAAAGAGTCAATGTCTTTATCTAGTGTGCTAACGGCGAGCAAGGTTGGGTTTTATTGTCTTATAAATTTAAGTTTATGTTATTATTTGTCCTTCCGTTGTCGGACCCGTACTGAATGGTATTATATATTTATTAGTTTTTATAATTCTTTGCGATGAGACTTAAGAATTCGTGTATTCATTAATGAGTACGCAAGCCTTATCTCAAAGGATTCCAAAAACATCACATATATATGTATATATATATATATATATAGAGAGAGAGAGAGAGAGAAAATAAAAAAGGAACAAACCGTATTATGTGTTCATCAAGGTTTCGTCTTTATTTCAAGACTTCCTCTGGATGAATGAGATTAAGAAACCAAAAAAATATACCAGTACAAAATATTTGAAAATGTTTCACGTGCACAGTGTGACGCAGTTCTATTTCAGAGAAACGGAAAATTGATGTTGGAAATTCAAAAAGGAGGGGGGGGGGGCTGGCGCTGTTAAAGAGAAGGAAATTTTAGTGACGTCATATAGTCGTTAATTTAATTTTAAAACTATGAACGCAATTTTATATTCTTATTGGGAATGACGTTGACCATTACAGAATAAATACTAACATGTTATTGTAAACGCCGATTCAAACATAAAATCGAGTACACTCAACATCAAGTACACTCAACGTCTTCTTACCATCAACGCTTACCCTGTGAACTCGGAGTATAGGAAATTCGCATATGCACAAAACAAAATCACTGAAAAAAACAAAAATCCCCTTACTAAGTGAAGGGATAATGAGTAAACGTTGGATAAAATGATGGTTAAAGTTATTACGGACTTACCAGAATTCGAACCTGGAATCTTCTGATCCGTAGTTAGACGCGTTATCCATTGCACCACAAGTCCTGTCCGTATGCCTAAAGTTGTTACGGCGACTGTATACATACAGTGTTAAATTCCGTTGACATCGGCACAAAAGCTATTATTTCGGGCTTTTTGTGTGACTCGGCGTTGTTCGTTACATGTTATATTGATAAGGACAATCTAGGGACTCAAACCATTCAGGGGAAAAAGTATTTTTTAATTCAGTGCATCCGTTCGAAAGTTGTATTGATATATATATATATATATATATATATATATATATATATATATATATATATATATATATATATATGCACGCACGCATAAATAAATAAATAAACATTTAGAATTTTATTAACAGTGTAGATTACAAATTGCGAACAAATTATATTATTAATTAGATGTTAATATTTTAGAAACCTGAAGTAAGTAATCATTTCTTTTGCCGTTTACCGTAACTTCGTAAAAGAAAATGTGATAAATTCAAATATAATGACTTTTGTTAAAGAGAAAAATAGTTTCCATAATCATATATACATGAATTAGTTTAAATGCTCGAAAGTATCCTGTACCTCTATAAGGCCACCATTCGCCCAAGTATGGAGTATTGTTGTCATATTTGGGCTGATGTATCTGCTACTAGTCTCTCGCTCCTAGACAAGGTTTAAAAGAGAGTCGCCAACCTGATAGGTCCTGAACTGTCATCTAAGCTTCAGCCTCTGACCCATCGACGAAATGTTGCATCTCTCTGCCTGTTCTACAAGTATTTTAATGTCGCCATGCTCCGACGAACTGCAAGCACTTGTACCCCCTCGACGTAAATATCTCCGACAAACCCGATAAGCAGCAAAATCCCACCCCTACACAGTAGCGATCCCTAAATGTAAGAGAGCCATCTACTCAAGTAGTTTCTTCTCCAGACCTGCTAGACCTTGGAATTCCCTTCCGGGTCCCTGCTTCCCCAACTTTACTGACATGCAGAAGGTCAAATGTAACGTAAACAGACAACTTGCTGCCCAACTCCCTACATAGTACTCCTGTAGATTAGGTCCCTGATAGTAACCCCTACATCAAAGTGGCAATGAACCTTGTTTGGGGGTGAAAATGTAATTAAAAAAAATGAAACGAAAAAAATCTCTAAAACAAACATTTCTTGTTAGAAAAAAAGTTCAAACTAAGTTCCGTCTGTGTTTGTATACATTTACGCTAATTACGTTTTCTTCAACAGAATATGCAAATTAATTTATTTTATTTCGGTCTATTAGTCTTATCTTTATTAGTTGTTGTTTGTCATCAGATGAACATTGTCTGAAGATAGCGGTTTACATTCCCACCCAAAGCGTGCCAGAGGTTTACTTGGTCAAAATGTGGTGAGACAACAACAACTACGGATGGCAGTGATGGCTGAGAATGCAGTTAGGATATTCGAAGTTCCTATCCGTCGCGGTTACCACCTGACGAAGACCAGAGAGATAGTTGGCCGAAACGTTGTGAATAAACAAACCAATAAAAGATGAAAAACAACAACTAATAAAGATGAGACTAATAGTCCGAAATAAAATGAATTAATATATGCAAATTAGTCAAACTTTGTGAAGTCGCTCGCATATGCATAACTGAATATATTAAGAGGTTCGTTTTAACAATTTTACATAGAAAACATTAGGTTTTTGATATCGATGTCCGTGCGACAAAAAAACAAGCTTAAACGTGCATAGGAACATTAATCTTAGAGACCCATTTCTTAACAGAATGCATTGGCTATATGCTCCTTATTAGTTGGCAGAACAATGAAGATGCATATAATGCGTACACATGCTATAGAACAAGTAAAATTACAAGTCCATCGCCAATCGTTTAATCATGACAAGCACTACGATAAAAGTCCAAAGAAAGGTCGTTACATAATGTCTATTTTAATTAAAATTAAAGGTTATTAAGAGTGCTCAATAAAAAAGAGCCAAATATAATATAATATTTTATTTATATAGACAAGTATTACATACTCGCTACACTAAACATGCTAATCTTTCAGAGCGAATTGATTTATTAAAAAAGCAATCGTTCCTTAACGGGCGAGAGAGATAAAATGTATGTCTGTTATTTAGAGCACCTTGTCCTTAAATGAGTCAGTGAAATATGCATATTTTTTTATTCATTGAAAAATATATTAAAATGCTAACGTTTAGTGTGATCTAGTGAGATTTAAGGCTTAAAAATAGATTTAAAAAAAAATCTGCAGACCAAACTTTAGAAAGAAAAGCATTAAAAGGTTCGTAAAAGTATCCCTGAAAAAAGTAGCATTCTATGCATTGCTTGACAGCTGAACTAATCCTATTTCTGATTCCGGTGTTTGTGATATTTTCCATTTTACAATACATTCTTTTGGTTTCTTACCTTTTAAAAAGAGAGATGTATTCTCGTAATCATAAAGATTGACACCATCACGGTTATTTCAGAACGGCTAGTCCATATTTATTGATGTGTATTTGCGATTGTTTTGGAAAAGAAATAGATGTACGAATTTTTTTTTTTAAATCCCTCAAGACATTCGTTGGTTTGTATATTTTTGTCCATACGTCACATCACTTCAACATCTGGTTTCCTGCATTGCTATAACCTTCCCATACTTTTTATGTGTGTGTGTGTGTATAAATATACGGCACAATCACGTTGACACACCGGTCCTCGCCAGATCACCGTAGTAAAGAAACGTTGAGCCTAGATAATACCAGATGGGTGACCATTTGCGCTGTACGTTCAGATTTCCAAGCTGGTATCTGGAGGCGCATTAATTCATTGGGAGCGATGTATTCCCAGTCTTAGTTAAGAACTGTATCTAGGAAAAGGTAAATTTGATGCGAAAACACGCGGTTTGCTGTGTGCTTTGGCTTGTGGCAGTCATCTGCACCGACAAGGATTAGCAGTAATAGCAGTTGGTTCTATACAAAGCCTTCGCCACTATAAACACATCATCTGTGCTGATTTCCGAACAATTTAATTGTTGTGGCGAAAGCTCATACGTCGAAATCGACGGGACAGTTCATCATCCTGTAAATATATATATTCAAGTATACTTATAATAATAAATAGCTTCTTATTTCTCTTATGCAAAGCCTTATTTGATCTCTTACTGTATATTAATCTATTAATATCCTTAATTGCAAATAACTTATCTTGCAGCTTCGTAGTTCATATTTTACTCCTCCTCTTCCTCCTCCTCCTCCTCCTCCTCCTCCTTCTCTTCGCATCCTCACATTAACTAAAAATTGAAAGAGGAAGCAAACACGGGTATCAGAATTTTACTTAGCAAATATTATGGAAATTTTTGTCGCCACAAAATCGCATTTGATCACAAGGGAACTACTTTGCTATGGAAATATAATTATCTGCTATTCAGTTCTTTGTTTTTGTGGGACCTTATATTGAGCTGTAAGTATTTAATTCAATAAAACGCAGAACTGAATATATCAATGCGAAAAGTTATATTAATATTTCACGCCCATTTGAGAAAATGTTCTGTCCCTGTGTCGGCCTTCAGATAGGAAATTCGAATTACATCCTACATGCAATCTAGCGATAAAATGAATAAGCAAATATATCAGGCCATTATGTGATAACACTGCATGCAAAACGGACGAATATTTCGGATGTGTATCAATTTATATTCTAAGGTTTCTTATAACGATGCCATTATAAATGGGAATACATTATTTCCGCTTTAAGCGATTAACTTAAATATCTATTAAGAGCTTTGTCTGCCGGTTTTTAGTCGCATGCAAGCGACTCTATAAGTCACTCCGTCGGACAGTCGGTCGGTCTGTCGGTCATTCCGTAACACTTTTGTGCTTGGCCTTTTTGGTTAAGAGCAAAGGTCTGTTGTTAATAGATGCTGTTTTTAGCTTTTTAAGCTTTTCTTGTTTTTTGTTTTTTTTTCTTGGCCTTTTGGCCAAGACAAAAGTCTGTTCCGGCAGGTACTGCAAGCAAAACCCATATGTGGGGCCAGCCCCACATATAAGACCTTGGTCAATGTAGGGGAAACCCTTCATACCAATTGTCACTATCCAGCTGCCCTATTCCCCGGAGAGTTGGTCCCCATTTCCCCTTCACTCCTCACATTAAAAATCGGCATTGTGCCTAATTTGCTCGGTGGAGGAGCAAATAAATACCCTTTCCTTGGCCTTTTGGCCAAGATCAAAGTGTAGTATCTGTTCCGGCAGATGCTGCACTTGGGATGGTTTGTGCCGGTCGGTGGAGGGGAGGCCCTCTATACTGGGACAATTATTATTTTTGGTAACCAGAGTGCCCCCTTTTTGCCTACTTTTGGGGGAGCTGGTTTTTACCTCACATTAAAAACGGCCTTGTGCCTAATTTGCTCAGTGGGGGAGCAAATAAATACCATCTGTTCCGGCAGATACTGCAAGCTATGACTAGCTATGACTAGCAAAGACCAGATGTGGGGGCAACCTCACATGCCTGACCATTAACCAGCTCCCATTTCCCACCTCTCGGGAGCTGGTCCCCTTTTCCCCTTCCCCCTCCCTTCACTCCTCACATTAAAAATTGGCCTTGTGCCTAATTTGCTCGGTGGGGGAGCAAATAAATACCATCTGTTCCGGCAGATGCTGCAAGCTATGACTAGCTATGACTAGCTATGACTAGCAAAGACCAGATGTGGGGGCAACCCCACATGCCTGACCATTAACCAGCTCCCATTTCCCACCTTTCGGGAGCTGGTCCCCTTTTCCCCTTCCCCCTCCCTTCACTCCTCACATTAAAAATCGGCCTTGTGCCTAATTTGCGCGGTGGGGAGAGCAAATAAATACATCTTTTCTTGGCCAAGATCAAAGTGTAGTATCTATTCTTACTACATGCTTTACTTATGTTTGTAACTTTGTGAAAAAAAGTGGGGGGATAACTTTTCTGTATTAATTTAATGTAAAATGATCACCCACTTCACAACCAGTCAGTCTCAAAGCCATTTAAGTCATTCTCCAGATCATTCAATTTGTTTTTGAAGGATTCCAGTTACTTTTTAATCATTCAAGTCATTCTTAATGTCATTCAATTCATCCTTAAGTTCATTAAAGTCATTCTAAGTCATTTACTTTTTATTTATTTAAGTTATTTCAGCCCATTTTTCGGTCATTTTAGTTTATCTTTAAGAATTTCATGTCAATCTTACATTCACACATTTATTCATTACACGAGAGCACGCGACTAATGGCAAGCGGCCTTGTTCTGTTTACGTTTCTTTTGAAATAGAATTTTAATTATTTAACGCGTAGATTGAATGAGCTCAATTTTGATACATATCTAAATGTCTCAATAAAACATAGTAAATATGCAAAGGGGGTTTCGTCGTGATCGTCTTCTATTTCTTTAAGAACAACGGCTGTAAAAAGTATTTATAATGAGAATACATTACTATTTGATGTTTAACAATATAAGTCGTTTCATTTTTATTTTACAGTATAAAACTGAACTACATATGGAGAAGGTAACAGATGTCTAAAATATATAATACCTCTCTATACCTATACCTATATATATATATATATATATATATATATATATATATATATATATATATATATATATATATATATATATATATATATATACGACGCAATTACGGAAACATATCAGTTCTTGTTAGCTCACTAGCTCACTAAAGTTTACCAATGATGACATTGGCCAGTACCAGACGGGCGACTGTATGCATCGCGCCGAGACGTAGAAATTATCGGGTTCGTACCTGGGGGCGTGTTTAATTCACTGGAAAAGATGCATTCACAGTCTTCACTAAGACATGCATCAAGAAAAAGAAAACTCTGATGTAAAACCTCAGGTCTCTGGTCTCCTTTGTCTTATGGCAGCCATTGCACTGACAAAAATTAGCAATTGTACCAATAAATGTGTTTGGTTCTACACAAAGTCTTCACCGCTATAAACAAATTACTTGCGTTTATTTCCAAACAATTTAGTTGTTATGGCGGAGTTTATACACTGAAATCTACAAGATATTCCATCATATATACAAGGTGCTTTTATTAATTTTCCAGATTTTTTTTTTTTTTTTTGTACAGGCATTTAAAGATTTTGTGGACTCTTTAAAATTCATTATGTTATTGATATACATTTTATGAGATGACTGACCAATGTTTTTGATTTTGGGTTCAAATGAACGGCTACAGTAGGAATTGGAATACATCCTACTAAAGCCTGATTGTCACAGCCGATGAATTACCAAATATGCAATGTGGATGTTAGGACACTTTAGAAGAACGATATGCAATGAAAATCTGTTTTAAACTTGGAGGTAATGTGACAGAAACGTATGGAATGATTCAAGTCGCTTTTGGAACACCTTACATCTATCGAGCATCAGATTTTGCGTTCCTAAAAATGTTCAATCTGTGAGGAATGATGAGAGGTGTTGAATCAGAGTTAATTGGCCAAATAAAGAATTTCGTGGATAAGGACCGTTGTATGTCTATAGAGACAATACGTGCACTGTTTGATGTCAGTGTGGGAACTGTTCACACACGTATTCGCAAGGAACTGCGAAGGATTTATGCGAAGTTTGTCCCAAGGGTGCAGTTCAAAACTCCATTCTTGTTACAAAATACTTGAGCAAAGCAATACCTCACCTTTCCTATGGTCTAGACCTTAAGCTCTGTAACTTTTGGTTTTTGCCTAAGCTCAAGGAAAACCTTAGAGGCTGTTGGTATGAGACAATTAGGAGAGGAAAGAGGCTGTGACGAGGGCAATTGACACTCTCACTTAAAAGAACTTCCATGAGGCCTAACAGAATTTGTCAAAACAGAATAACAAGTGTATTGCAGCCAGTGGAATCCACTATAGAATCATTTCTCCGTTAATTGGTCTGTAACGCTTAAATTTGGAACTTTGGAACTAGAATCTTTGTCATAGATCCTGCAGGTTAAATAGATGCATGCCTCTATGATGCGCCGTAACACTCTTATAAAATAACATAACTGTCATGTATATGTTCAAAATGGAAATTTTTTATCACCAGCCTCACGGATAGAATGGACGCATCTAAATAACAGATAGGTTTTGTTTTATGTATGTAGATAGTAAATGCGACTTTTTGACAGTATACAGACAAGTTTCATTGTTTCGACGCAAGAATTTCAGTGAAGGAAGAAGCGATTGCTTTACAAAATTATGATTCTCGTGCGATTCAAAGTGCTACCGTTTTCGAAATCAGAAGTGTCTATTTTAATTTTTGACCTGATTCTGAACGCCTAAAAGAGCTTCGTTGCCACATTCAAAACGATTGAGTTTCACATCTTTAATTTAGAAAGGTATACATATATATATATATATATATATATATATATATATATATATATATATATACGTATATATATAAATATATATCTATATTTATATACATATACTCTTATATAAAAGTCACTTTATGTGTAAGTTTCTTTCTCATAGTTTCTAAAACAGCTGAGCCTATCTTTTGCAAATTTCACACAAATGTAATTTCTGTGTCTGGCACTGTTCTTAGATATGTTTTGTACAGAAATTCATCCGATAAGTATCGAAAATTGAAAAAATCCGATCTTAAAAATAGTTTTTTCTATTATTGATAAAAATTTTAAAAATATCGCAGGAAAATATTTTACGTTATACTGGCTAGGGAAAATAATATTATCTCAGCAAATCATTTTTTCTAAAAAAAAAACCCAGATGTATTGTCATCTGACGATAGAGCTCAGTGATAGAACATTCGAGTACAGATAGTATGATATCCTATTGAAGCTTGCGTGTATGTTACCATTTATTTTAATTTTTTTCTTCTTAATGAGCCCAATTTACGCCGAAAGCAAAGGTACCATTTATAATCGTCACAAATCATTTTTTCGTTTACATATTTTAAAACTAAACATTAACCGGAAATTACCTTTCAAGAAAATACATCATCAAACTCAAATATCAGCTACCGTCATATTGTAAACAAACCCGGTAGGAATAGTGTAAACGACATTATCATTATTATTTTTTTATTTTTTATTTATTATTTAATATTTTATTTCATTTATTCATTTATTTATTTATTTTTTACTAATTAGTCCACCAGGCAAATTATTTCTCGTAATATATAATTATCAATGGAGGATAGATTCTATAATAATACACGCGCAATCTGCATAAATTATAGTATCATGTTTAAGTGTATTGTACGACTGGGAAACGTCGGGCTGCCAGCTAGTCCATCTATAAACAAATTAATCACGCAATAGCTACCCCCAGAGTAAAATACGCATAAAACCTGCTTGGTATTCTCCAGTTCCAACACCCTAATTTTTAGACAGTCAGAGTTTTCTTACAAATGTCACAGTACACGAAAGTATTCACATTATTATTAACTATATATATATATTTATATATATATGTATATATATGTATATATATATGTATATATATTTTTGTATTCCTGCACGTCACCAATTAAAAACGAATAAAGAAAAGTTATAAGCGTTTATACTTTTCGCATTCGTTTTTATTCATATATATATATATATATATATATATATATATATAGAGAGAGAGAGAGAGAGAAGAGAGAGAGAGAGAAATAAATATATAAAACTAAAAGAGAGAAATAAATATATAAAAATAAACACATATAAACAAAATAAACTCTAATAGATTGCTAACATTGCTGCACTCAGCACCATCGTATCGTACGGATCCGAAAATCTTATTGTTGGCAATGGTTTCCTCGATATTTTCTAATCAAAATTATTTATAGAAAGACATCAGGTACATACAGGATGAACCCCGTGAATGTTTCCAACATCCTACGTGAAAGTGAAGTAGTTACATTTTAAATACTTCTTATCTTTCTTTCGATAGCTCAAACGAAGGCAACGCGACTTCAGAGCTAAATAATTTGATTTCGATTATAGCTGACTGCGTTCAATTATTTTGTTTACTTTTGAAACCAGTACTATATATATATATATATATATATATATATATATATATATATATATATATATATATATATATATTCATCTTTCTTTTTTCTTTTCTTATAAAGTTTTGGCATCACCGTTCTCCACACCGCTATCTATTTTTAAGCCTTAAATGTCACTAGATATAACCCCTTCCCACTCCAAGTTAGCATTTTAATATTTTATTTTTAATGAATAAATCAAATATGCATATTTCGCTGTCTCATTTAAGAACAAGGTGCTCTGAATAACAGACATAAATTTTATCTCTCTCACCTGATGAGGAACGATTGCTTTTTTATAAATACATTCGCTCCGAAATATTAGCGTGTTTAGTTTAGCGAGGATGTAATACTTGTCTATATAAATAAAAATAAAATATTGGGCATTTTTTTTTGTATCGAGCACTATTTATAACCTCGTTTTAATTCATGGAGTTTATCTCCCAAATACCTGTAACTTGGAATATATAATTGGAAAAATATCCAGGCGTTCAGTTGGATATTTGTTTTCGTTTGATTGCTACGTCTATTTACTTTACTGTAAAATAATATGTGAAATGTGCCATCATCATCATCATCATCATCATCATCATCATCTATAGAAGAAGTGTGTGTCTTGTAAACAAACATTTAAAAAGAAGAGTCCATGCGTTCAGGTGGATATTTGTTTTCGTGTAATTCATACGTCCATTTACTTGTAAAATAATGTATGAAATTTGCCATCACATACATACATACATACATATATATATATATATGCATATATTTATTTATATATGTATTCTTATATTTATATCGATAGAGAATTTGTTCTCTATTGACAAATGCGAAATCTTCATGAATTAAAACATACTTAAGCGTGTTTTACGACAGGGTAAGGCTGTGCGCCTCTTGCTAGTAAATAATGAAGTACCTTTTCTCAAATTGATACCAATACAAAGTGGTCATTTGTTTGATGCCAATAAGCAACTAGCGTATTATTCGAGTCTTCATCTATGGGGAATATAGCTATATCATCCCGGATCCACACATCCATACAAAAATTTGCAAAAACATTCATCAGATTAATCACACTATATCTACCGACTAGCTACATAGTAAAATCCATGGAACAATACTCTATTACGTACAATCAAACAATAAACTATTTAATAACAAAGTTATTTAACATATATATATATATATATATATGTGCGTGTGTGCGTGTGTGTGTGTGTGTGTGTGAGAGGTAGCAAAAAAATAAAAATAACAGCGTTTCGACATTGTTAATATCGCTAAAAAAATGCAACAACAAATCTTAACTTTATAAGTGACAAAAAAAAACGCGCATTAAAGTGGCCAACGACCGGATCCTGATGCCATGAGTTCGATCCTAACCTGTGCTGACGACGGCTAAAAGCCAGAAACACGCGTGTCCATAGGTATACTTTTATGGGCGTAAAATAATATTTAATAATATAAATCAATAAATGCGGCCCATAAAAAATAAGGACGATTCATTCATATCGATATATGAATGACAATAAGAAGCTCAATATTTAAAAATAGAGCAATATATAAGTTTAGTGATTAAAACTGCTAAGGAAGCGAAAACAATTAAAATAACAGCATTACGAAGTTGTTAATATCGCTAAAAAAATGCCAGCAACTCTTTATAATCGACAAAAACCGTACATTAAAGTGGCGATTGGCCGTGGTTCATTGGTAACGTATGAGAATGTGGATACTGATGTCATGAGTTCGATGCTAATCTGTGCTGGTGGCGGCTAAAAGCCAGAAACACGCGCGTCCATAGGTATACTTTTATGTACGTAAAATAATATTTAGTATATATATAAGCGAGATAAGTCACAGATTAAAGGTCAAGTGAAATATCCCGTTATATATAACATTGAGGTAATACTTTAAGGGTGATCCTAGCCAAAACGGTAAAGCTCAATATTTAAAAATAGAGCAATATATAAGTTTAATGGTTAAAGTTAAATTCTGAAAATCAAAATATAAACACATATTCGTGTTAAGAATTTATTATTTGACACAAGGAATATATAGATGGGAGTTATGTTAATTTCCTTAATTCATGAATTTTCAATACTGGCTCATATCATCAAATGTAATGTGGTTAGCAAGATGTTCAGCTGTGAATAAACGCGTATTTTGCTTTTCAGCACATATATTGAAAATGTTATTTGAGTGCTGAATAATAGTTATAGGAAAAGGAATTTCATACAACCTGGGCAGTCCATTATCGGAAAGAGCTACATTATTTTCCGGGGTATTATTACCAGGTCGGAGAAATAGTGGTCCAGGAGAGAAGCCAGTAATCATATATAACAAGATGGATTATGGAAATTAACATAACTCCCCTCTATCTATTCCTTGTTTGAAGCAATAAATTTTTAACTCGAATATATGTGCTTATATGTTGATTTTCAGAATTTTACTTGAACCAGTAAACTTATATATATATATATATATATATATATATATATATATATATATATATATATATATATCAAAGTAAATAATTAATACCGTACATATATCAAACATTAATACCGTACATACTGTACTGTTCCAATGAAGTCGCTTTTTTTACAACCCAAATGGAGCCTGATGCAACCAAACGGACAGAACCTATATGTCTATTATTGTTTAAATTCTATATGTAAAATCTGAAAAATAAACACTTTAATAGTATTTCTACACAGTCCATATATTTTAGATCTCTTGACGTCAGATTTATTAACAGAAAACGCAGCTAACTCATTATTGATCAAAAATACATTTAAATGAAAGGGTGTATTAATTTCGCACGCGAAATAAATATCAATGATAAAAGTTCCTCCTTTCGTGTGGAAATAGAAGCCTATACAAGCAAGGATTAATATCAACTTCTTTTTGAAAACGGACTCCATTACAAATACAAAATGGCCGGTGTAAACTTATTTAATGAGGAAAACGAAAATCATGTATTAACAAAATTATTTCATACGGCGCTTGCTGACATAAATCAAACCGTAATTAATAATAATTTTTCAAAATACATCGTCTACCAGCACATCTTTATCTGCCATAACTAATAAATAATAATATTATAATTAAGAACATAAACGTATTTCATTGTAGACAGATGCACCAGTATTATGTAATAGATAAACGAATATTCCCTGTTGTCAAGCACTCTAAACTCTGATTTCCATATATTATATAAAAAAAGATTAAAACAGCTTGTTACTAAGCGAAACTATAACAGCATCTCCTAATAGTTTAATTGAAAAAAAACTAGTAAATACGTGTGAAAATGGATGTGTTTCCTAAAATAGTACATATATTGACATCATTAGGACAATAAATTTTCATCGCCGGACATGTAAGCTTAACTCGATTCGCAGATCTCTCTTACTAAATATTTGAAGCGAAATAGTAGCCATCTGTAGACATGGAATCACGTTCACTTCAGGATAACTATACACATAACAAACACAAACATAAAATAAAAAGAATAAATTCAAAAATATACAAAATTACTACCTGAAGTTTCAATCAATAAGAAAATGAAGAGAAAATAAAGTTAAAACCAGATGATAAAAACATACAAATATAAATAAATGTCGGTCAAAACTTTGGTGGGAAATTGGCTGAAACATGTGTCAAAAATATATTATTTTACTAGCAGACGGTCCACGCTTAATATGATAGTTTAATTCGTGAATATTGCCTATTGATTATTATAGAGACAATTCTTAATCGATTATAATGTTGAACATATTATATAGTAAGGAGATCAAAAATAATATATATATAATTATTGTTATAATAATTATTAAATACCTACAGACACAAGTGTTTCATCATTTCAGACAGCAAAAGTGCAGGGCGTCACGATGACCGCCGATCGGTAGATTCGGATTCGGACACGAAGCCACCTCTAACTTTATTAGAAAGGAACAAATCCTTACGGCCGCCGTCAACGGCCAGAAAAATATTGATATTAAAAGAGTTATTCTATAAGGTCTTAACGTCTGTCAGAGTGATCTAATGAATATAATATTATGATCTGCGCATCGCCGATTTATTTTAACTTTAAAGTGCTCAGCGATAGGAAACGAGTTTTTAAAGGGGCTAACATAATTATTTACTACGATAATTATTAAATACCTACAGACATTAGTGTTTCATCCTTTTGGGAAACATCAGGGCATTTATATATATATATATATATATATATATATATATATATTTCATCCTTTCGGGAAACATCAGGGCATTTATATATATATATATATATATATATATATATATATATATATATGTGTGTGTGTGTGTGTGTGTGTGTGTGTGTGTGTGTGTGTGTGTATGTGTGTGTACATATACATATATATATATATATATATATATATATATATATATATATATATATATATAGCTTAATTTTAAAGGAAAAGAGAAAGTTCAATTCCACAAAGGAGACTTATCCGGATAATGTCAAGCTCAACAATAATTATTGGAGCTTATACAGTAGGACAACAAGAGTATGAAATGAAGATACAAAACTATATATAGGTAGATATAGAATGGATCATTTATTTAATAATGGAATACAGGCAAAATTTGGGGGATAGAAGGGACTCTTTATGCCAGGGCATTTCGAAGCCTAATGCTTATCATCAGAAGAGTAGAGAAGGTGTTAGGTAGCACGGGGAAGATGCGGCATCTAGCGTAAGGTTCATTAGAGACGAAAGAGATTAAAAGGAATTATAGAATGTTGGGGGAAGCTTTATTGAATTCTAAATAAATAAGGAGAAGCTTCTTATATATAGTATGATATATAAGATTATATATGGTCTTTAACATTGTATTGAGATGCAGGGGTATATGTGTTATGGCTAAATAGGGAGTGTATTGTTGCTGCGTGGTAATTTATTTTAACGGTTTGTGGGGTGTCTATTTTCTATGGAGCGGGTAAATTTGATTTTGATAAGTGCCACCTAAACGGCAAAGGGCGACTATAAATTCGCTTCTAATTTGGGGGGGGATTAAAACTGAAAGGTAATATGCGGCAATATATTTATAATATCTACTGTTATGATATAGGGAGTATGATCATAAGGGGGCGGTCGGAGATTAGGGTGGCAATGACTATGAGTGCGTTTAATTTGACGTAAAAGATTAAATATACCTATTGATGTCGAAGTGGGGGAGTAAGAAAACCATTACTACTTATGAGAGTTGTAAAAATATATCAAATAATAGTAGGGTAATTATAATAGTACGAAAGATAATATTAATGAATATTATAATTATAGTAGTAATAATAAAGCTGAAAATAAAATAGAAGTAAAATTGAAGTTAAAATTAACATGAAGTAAAGACAAACATAAAGTTAAGAAGGTAAAAATAAACATTAAAGATATTATTACCAATAGTTGTGATAGAAGTAAATTCAAAATTAATGTTAATAGTGATTACGGTAGCGTTTATGGTAGCAATGACGGGGATAATAACGGGGATAATAATAATAACAACAATTATAATGATGATTATAATAATAATAATGATAAAAACAATAATAAGAAGAACAGTAATAAAAAATGCAGTAATAATAATGATAATAATAAAAGCAGTAGTAACAATACTTCTACTACTACTAATATATATATATATATATATATATGTGTGTGCGCTTATTGTTTCATTTATTTTTATTATTATTAAAGGGGAAATGGTATATTATATATGTATATGTATATATATATATATACAAATATATATATGTATATGCATTATATTTATTGTTTTTTTTATTTCTTATGTACTAACAGGGAAAGTTACATAATATGTGTACGTGTGTCTGCATTTATTGTTCATTTATTTTTTCGTTATATTATGGGCAATGTGACATGATATATATATGCATATATATATATATATATATATATATATATATAGAGAGAGAGAGAGAGAGAGAGAGAGAGAGAGAGAGAGAGATGTTGTGTAGTCGGGACGGTGGTTCATATTGAAGATGACGGGAACTCAGAACAACGTGATGATGACGTTTATGTATATTGCACAGACGAGGACGACTGTGCCCATTCTTGGAACTTCATATTATTTCGGCGTTTGATATTTATACAGTTCTTGTTAACACAGAAGATGGGAGGTACATTACTTGTGTGGAGGGAACACAATTTACAAATCATGATATACAAACACATTTTCTTTTTTTCTTTTTGGGTGGAATGACGACACGAAGACAACTCAGTTACAAACTATTGATGATTTCTTTATTCCTCAGCCGGCCGATTGATGATGTCAGAAATTCAAGCTACATGGTCTACTCTTCTAACCTTTATCTATAAGGGCATCAGCTGCACATGTTGACCCTTTCTCACTGGCTGTGAGGGTGACTGATTATCTCTGATTATCTGATCCTAACTTCGAACCCTATTTCAATATATTGAGGATCTACTTCATTCATGACTTCAAAAGTGTGATGTTTACCGACGTGACTAAATTTCACGTGGATTTTACCTATGCCTGACAGACTTTTAGAAAACAAAAAATTCCCAATTTTACTTGTTCAATATCTAACCTTATTTTAATCATTATCTATAGATTCGCATTGTTCATTCTTTTAACTGACATATTTAATATCCAGTTTTTTTCTAAAAGAATTAACAATTGACTGCATTTCTATGGTTTCAAAAAGCCTACAAGGTTCGATTCTAGTCTTTTCCTAATATCGTTTTCACTTATCTAGTCTCCCTTCTTATTCACATAAGAAGGGGCAGCCATACTTATATAACACAGATGAATACGTAATATTTGTTAATTGTTCATATAGATCTATAGATGTTTAAATTTATGTATTACATGGGACGTGGTATGAAACGGTATGGGACATTTAACC
>NC_136508.1:44952749-44982749 GCF_053919585.1 Euprymna scolopes | reverse complement strand
ATAAATAAATTAACCTCATAATATATTTAAATTACATCATTGTAAATGATAGATATAAGACAGATTATAAACTAGACTTCACGTTTTTAATTGTCACTTACCTAATATTGACCAGTCTCGTTGCTTAACATGAGTGATCTAACGAGATTCATTGTGTCATCGTGATTCCGGTGAATGTATCTTTGTTCATATATACATACACACACACACACACACACACACACATATATATATATATATATAAATATATATGTCTGTGTGCGTGTGTGTGTCGTGTGCGTACGTGTGCGTGTGCTTGTGCCTGATACGATGTTTATCTGGGAGTACTTTAACTACACAGAACTTAAATTAAAGCACCACCAGGATGTGCTCGGCCGCACAGCGGTAAATTCATAGGAATGACAGCCTATATGAACACGTAGCAATCATACGCGTATATATATATATATATATATATATATATATATATATATATATATATATATAAATATATTACACAGTGATCACCACTTATCAAGGCCCGGAAGCAACTCAGGGATAAGGGTTATTGCAAGTACATTACGTTAGTGTGGAGATTTGATGAAGTGTTTACTTAAGGGGGGGCGGTTCATTAGGAATTTGTTTATGTTGGACTTGAAGACATCCAAGTTGTAGTCCGGTGGGAAGCAGGCAGACGGAGCAAAGTTCCACAGGTGTGCAGTTCTAAGAAAGAAGCTTTGTTCATGGAATCCGCGTTTTGATTTAGGCACAGATATAGAGTGAGGGAAATTTTTCACAGTGGATTCACATAGACGGGTGTTTTTCGTGAAAGATTGGCGAGGGGGGACCAGAGACTGGAGCTCAGACGAGCACCTGCCATGGAAATAACGATAAAACAAGGATAGGCTCGCAACGTCTCTTCTGTTGGAGAGAGGTTGCAGGGTAGAGAAAAGGGCATCCCCCACTAAGCCACGAAGTCTATTTTGTAGTCTGTCAAGGCAGGATAGGCTGTTTTTTTGCAGCTCCTGCCCAGATATGGCAACAGTATACCTCTGTGTGTATGGATTACCTTAAAAAATATACGCTCATAATGTGTATATTGAATAAGGCTATTTACAAATTGCAACTGGTTATTAAGCTCAGTGGAAATGGCTTTACACGTTCAGAGTATATGAACGCTTTAACTTATTTAACTAATCTAGACATTGACTCATTTTTTTACTAGACGAATATTAATCTCATCTACCATATAAAAGGCCAAATTGGTGTGTATTTGTATGTCTGCCACACGCGACGGATCCTCACGAGGTCGGTATTGTTTTGAAGCTCGATTGCTCAGACGACACATATCGAAAAATTAGCCAAAAACATTCACTCTTTCCCCTTCAACTCGGTCGTTTTACAAGGGGAGACTTCCACTTGTGCCATGGACGCATCGGCTAAGACGTTACTTTTTTTTTTCCCCCTTCGCGTACTACCACTTTTTAACACCTCTGTCCACTCAACCTGGCTTCTGCTGTTATGATTCCCTCCCCCGCTACTACCACATTTTTATTCCCCACCCCGAGGTTCTTTACTACACCACCTACACACACCCGGGCAATGCCGGGTACTCCTGCTAGTCTAATATATAAAAAGCAAAATGTAGGTGTATGTTTGTATGTCTCCCAAATCTTTTCTCAGCGGCATCGGATCGGTTGAAATAGGTACCATTTTAAAGGACGATGTCTCCGTCGAAAAATATGTGAAAATTAGAAAAAAAGGTAAATTATTTCGTATAGAAATGATCGTTTAAAATGGTGGAGGGTCGCAAAAAGTCGTTCCTTTTTAACCGAATGCGGAAACCACGCATGGCCGTCTAGCGTTCTTTCTTGAATTGTTTTAAATAGAAAAAAAAACACAATGTTATTTCAATGACGTGGTTGTGGAGCAATGGATGTCGGGGCCGTGTCGTCAGCTCCGGGTTTCACGTTTGGACCCACCTGACAGATTGGTTTTTTTGTGGTTGTTGTTGAAGTTGTGACAAATAAACAGGATTACTTATCTGATTTTTTTTGTTCGCTTCTTTATTTTCCAGTTGTTATCACTTCTTTTCATTTTTAAGTCGCGCCCTTGCTCAATATCTTTATCTACACCACCTCTCCACACCCGGGCAACGCCAGGTGCCCCCGCTAGTATAATAATAAACTACAGACTAGGAAGAATAGAGAAAATAATTTGGCCCCAGATTCACCGAGAATCACCAATCTAGTAGGGTTATATATACGGAGTTGAACGATAAAATTGTGGCATTAGAAAAGACGGCATGGTTTTCTCTCCGTTTTAAGAAAACTGGTTTTCTTTTTTTTTTCTTTTTTTTTTTTTTTTTTGCAAACAACATCATGTGTCGAGAACATCACCAGCATGATTTCTCACAATACCAAAGCAAGCATAACCGCCGCCATCTGTTGAGTATTCGCCGAGTTACCGCCAGTGCTTGTGGAAAAGGCATGCTTACAGTTCTGGATACGTATCGAGGCGATGATTGAGGTTGGAGGCTGCTGTTTTGAATATACTACTAATTCATAATCAAGCTACATGAATTGATTTTTTCAATAAATGTTTTAAAATACAGCTGTAGTGTTTTCTCTAGAGCGACAATTATTTTTATACTAAGGGAGTTTTTATTTAGAGCGATAATTATTTTTATACTAAGAGAGTTACATAAAGCTTACTTTCAAGCTCATAGATCTATATATGGCCGACGCTTTACTTTTTATTAAATTTATGACAAGAGGTTTGGATGCAAGGAAAATGTTGGGAAAGTTCTTTCGGAAAATTTATCTAAAATATCTACAGGCATTAATCAGAGTGCAGTTATTGTTTCGGATATAAGTTTGAATTTAGTAAATAACTCATATCACAAACATAAGCAACATTTGATGCACATAGATAATAAATTTCACACTTTTTATAAAAAAAAGTCCATTTTCCGTCCATCTCGAAAAGAATCAACTATTTAGAAATGAACAATTGTTTAATAAAAATATATCATACTATTATAAAGCTTTCGCTAGAGCAGGTTATAAGTTTTCATAAGTTTAATATTGAACTGAATAATAACAACAGCAATTAGATTTAATCAACATGGTTGCATATCATCTAACCGGGCCATGGAAATGAAGGGAACAGGTAAAAATAGAATTGATAACAACATTACTGAAATAGATGCACGCAAAATGTTAAACTAAAACAAGCATAATTTTTTTATCATCTAATATAAAACAAAACGTTAGAAAAAGAGGACACAGCCGGTTATATGGTTTAATCCGCCATATAGTAAACACATTCTATCAAATATTCCACAAATCTTCATAGCATCATTGATACAAATTTTCTAGAAAATAAGAGATTTGGGAAATATGTGTGTATATATGTAGCCAGTAATGTTTATACGAATAAAGACGTTTATATTATAACATTCATATACACATACATATTTTTCTCTTTCTAATTAAGTTATATTCCCCATCCCCTTCTCCTTTTGCGTTGTTATATATTTCTTTTATTTTTGTATACTTTTCATCTTAATTTACTATTAGGCTTATTTACTTTACTTTTCTTTTTTTCTCTCCTATTCTCAAATTTAATCTCAATCCTAATTATAAACATTATCCTTTCGTACTCCCACCTCTTTCCTCTTCTTACTCCTCCCTCCCCATCTCTATCCAACACTCCAACCTTTGTTTTTGATATCCATACTTAACTTTAAAAGAATCTTTTTTGTTTCAAATTTTTTTTTTTAAGCTCGAATTATCTGAAGAAATGGATAGGTTTTTTTTTTATTGTTCAATCAATTTGTAATGATTTGAGTAAAAAAACCCGAGGTTCAAAAGATAAAAAATTTTTTAGCTCTACTAATGCATTGAGAACTTTTCCCTGTTTATTATCAAATATACCTCCTAATATATATATATATATATATATATATATATATATATATATATATATATATATATATATATACTAGCATGGGTGCCCGGCGTTGCCCGGGTGTTTGGAGGTTATGCTGAGCAAAGAAAAACAAAAACAAAAAACGGTCAATTTTTTAAAACTTTGACCCCTATTATGACCCCTTAAAATTTATTGTTTTGGGCTCAAATCAAGTTATTGAGTAAGTACCATGTCCAAGTCATCTATATCTAAAATTTCAAGTTTTAGACCCCAAATTGTCGGAGGAGTTTGGTAGAGTTCTCAAAGGTCAAATCGTTGAACTTTGACCCCTTAAAAACCAATCACAAAGATTTTCCCAAACCTCAGTACCTTGCATATCAAATTTCGAGTCTGTAGACTAAAAATTGATAGAGTTATTGCGTAGGGAAATATGCACAGACAGACACATGTACACGCATACACAATGACACGTTCACTATATATATATATATATATATATATATATATATATATATATATATATATATATATATATACATATATATGTGTGTGTGTGTGTGTGTGTATGTGTGTATGTATATACATGAAAATATATAAAAAACAGTGAAGCAAATGGTCTTTTTGAAATGCTATATAACGTATAAAAATATAAAGAATGTTGTTTTTAATGTTCGATACATAAATCTGACAAGATAGTAACGTCATATGGGCAATTTTATTTTACTTCATTTAAAAAAAATCCAAACACTATTAAACACATTTCTTATTTGTCTAATGGCATTTTATTATCTTGAAAAGGCCTCCCGCCGTGTCGTTAACATTTCCTCTATTAGTACAAATGTCTCGCCACGATTAGAATTGGTTCGACGCCATTTTGTTTGCTTCTTTTCACTTTAGCGCCTAATTTATGTAAATTCCAGTCAGTGGAAAACTTACAAACAATGAAGGTAATTGAGAATTCTTACTACTTGTCTTTCTGTCTTATATTCACCTTTTATTTGTTTAAATACAAAAGACATCAGTGTTTATTATAGAAATTACGATAATGACTCATAAATAAAATGTCATACATATAAATCGGACATATCTAAATGATACGAATATCAGAAAATTACTTAATAATACTAAGTTATTGCAAATCTCAAATTGAAGAAAGTCTTTAGAATTCTAGAAGATACATACATACTATAAAGTAGGATTAAATTCGGAAAGGTCTTGAAATAGAGGGGTTTAAGGAGTTGTAATGGAAAGGTATGCAAAGAGGGGATAAGGAAAAATATGGAAAAATTGCTTATAATGGAAAAATACCGAAACGAGTGTTCTTAATGGAAAAGTACTAAGAAAAGGGGGTAAGGAAAAAGTGCCAGGAAGAGTTAGTACGATATTCATTAATATTTCCTATTACATTTACTCTTCATCATCATGCAGTCCGTCAGTCTTGACGATGACTAGTCGAGGCCTTGGTGCTTTATCCCTAGGTGTTGGCATATTCCTCTTTCTATGTGAAAAGTCCGGTCACAGGCACTGTATATGTAGGTGCCAGGGTGTTGTCGTCTATAGAAGAAATAGAAAGATTGTAGAAACCTTAGAGCTAAGGTTTCTACAATCTTTCTATTTCTTCCTTCCCTTTGTGGAGACTATTCTGTCACCTACTTGAGATTATCAGCTCGCCCACCTGATAACATTTGAGACAAACTTTATTATAAACCATAGAGGTAAATGTGTGTATGCGTGTACGGTGGACACAACAGTTACACAGACTGATAGTTCGTTTCTTCGTACAAATCTGGTAGGAAGTTTCCTAATTCAATTATGTTTTTAGTGTTGTTTTAGATGCATATACGTGATTTTGAGTTAGTGTTACAGACAATGAGCATGATTAAAAATTTAAACTTCACTGACGTGTCTTTTATATTCAAGGAGCCTGGGTGTCCGGCGTTTCCCGGGTGTTTTAAGGTGTGTTAAGCAAAAAACAGTTGTAGTAGGCAGGCGACGCGAAGGCAGAAAAAAAAGTGAATGTGTGTGTAAATGTGTTGGTTGCGCAAAATAAATGTGGTGGTAGACAGGTAGGCTCAACCCCGTACTGCAAAGATAAAGAAAGTGAAAAAATATGACATCTTTGCTGTTACGTCCATCCCCAAATCGGAAGTTACTAAGGTTTAAATTAATGCTGGTAAATCGAAAAGAGGGATTGACTTTCGAAAATATCCGCGAAAAAAGCGACCCCTGCCTGTGAAAAAGTCCCCAGTTGGGGGTAAAGGAATTAATCTTTTCAGCCAATTTTTCGATATTCGTCGTCCGAAAGATCGAGCTGCCAAACGATACCGATCTCTTGCAAATCTGTCGTGTCTGTCGAACGTTTAAGGCAAACATACATACATATACACATTTAAACGGACAGGTGAGATTTATATTATGGATTAGTATTTGTTTAAATAAAAATATACGCTTATATTATACAAATGACGATGAGATTATTATCAAATAAAATATCATACATAAAACTAAATATACACTAAATATACTTACATTTCTGAGATCTCTTTTATGTTCAATTAGTATTGGTTTAAATACAACAAATATCAATGTCACGTGGTGAAGTCGTACACACACGCAAACGCACACATGGCAGTTGGTAGCCAAAATCCGCTGAACGAGTGGGGTCGAGCTGTCAAAACTGATATCGCCGGTGGTGAAAGATAAAGTAGTTGACGCCTACAGCTGCCGAGATTTAAGAACCTGTAGAGAGCAGGTCACATATATAGTCCAGAAGAGAGGACAAAAGAGAAGCAAAGAGCCAGCAGGCAAAGCAACATTAGATGAACTCGGATATAGGAAGGTACGGTAATGGATTAAAACGAATGATAATAACAAGAAAACACGAAGTTAATATCAGCATCTAGTGGGAGCATACTAAATTTTTATGTCTTGTCTACGTTCTTCAAGCTATAATATCATTCTGTAGAAGGGGGGGAACCGTTAGCATTCAATTATATATATATATATATATATAATATTTATATATATATATATGTATATAAATATATATAACATATGCTTTACATTATTTAAATCGTTATAACACATAGTGAGCCTGCTCTAATTTTTTTTTTTTACATGGTAGTCACCACTTATCAAGGCCCGGAAGCCACTCGGGGATAAGGGTTATTGCGTGTACAGTAATCAATGGAATAATATCGTAGTAATCATTAGTAATGGAGATTTGATAAAGGGTCTTACTTAAGGGGCGGTTTATTAGGAATGTGTTTATGCTGGACTTGAAGACTTCCAATTTGTAGTCAGGTGTGAAACAGGCAAACGGAAGAGAGTTCAACAGCCGTGCCTTCTAATAGAATCTACGTTTTCATTTAGGCACAGATAAAGAGTGGGATAAATTATTGACAGTGGTTTCAGTTAGACGAGTGTTTTTTCGTGAAAGATTGGCGACAGATATCTCTAATGAAATTACAAAATCCTTCATGCAATCGAACCCAATTCGGTAGAAGAAGACGTCAGTCATTCCTCATTTTCCCCCAGCATTCAGTAATGAATATTCAACAGTTTTTGTTTGATCGCCATTCAATTATATTTTGTTATTGTCTCATCTGTATGTATTGTGATCATAAATCGATCTCACACATACCGACTATTAACCTCCGCCCTCGCCGATTTTTATTTCTATAGTTAATATCAAGGATAATTTCTGCGTAGACAATTTACGGAATGTTCATGAACAGAAGTGGGCCATCGCAGCTAAAATCAGAGCAGGTTAGTCTATGATATCAACGATTTTGCCCGTCACATCCAAGTGTGATTATTAGTGAAAGGCAATAAACAAAAAACTGTTGGATATTCTTGAATAATATTTGGTGGATATGGAAATCCACTGGAATTTAAGTACACCAAATATGTTTGCACCGTAGAAAGTATTGTCTATTTTATTAACAATTCCATCTATGACATTTGAAGCGTAGTTCATGATAAACTTGATTGGAAGTCGTTCAGCAAAAGATCGCGAAAGTACAATTTCGCCCACTGTTCGAACCGCTATTATTTCATTATGATATTTCCACTAATACCATTGGGAAATACATTCGACCGCGTCTTCTATTCATATCTAGGTAAAAAATAATAGACTATACTAACCACTAAGGCATAATCACATTGACACACCGGTTCTCGTTAGATCACTGAAGTTAAGCAACGTTGAGTCTAGTCAATACAAAATGGGTGAGTAATTTAGGAATTCCAGCCGCTGTATGTAGGAGGACGTCGACACCTCCCTGCAAGAGTTGCAAAAACCTAACGTCGCCATTTCCCCTAATACATGCAACTGAGGACCGCTTGTGAATTTTATACCGCCATGGAATATCTTCCTCTGGAGGAAGCCGGTTAAATCCGCATACGATTAGTGCCGTTCTCGTTTCCGTACTGGACACGAGAGCTTCAGAGTTAGCAGCAAGACCACAAGCAGAACCTCTTAAAAATGCAGACTTTTTTTTTTCATTTATATTGTAGGGATTCCCTCCTTTTGACTGGAAGAATGGGAAAGATAAACTTAACCCTAACTCTGACAGTCAGAAATAATGTTAACAGTATCTTCCGTCCTTAAGCAATTAGCAATAAACTGATCATTATCAAATACAGAAAGTGAAGCACGAGAGGGTCTACTTCTCAAAATGGTTTACCAGTAATGCCTACTTTGGTATTAGTCCTGGGCAAAGTATGCCGACTTTCTCTTAAACAGAATGTTCATAGGTAATATAACATTTACAAGAGGTTATGTATATCTCAATCATAGGAAGATGATATACAACACTGAGAATCCCTTAATTGTCACTCATCCTACACTGGTCAGGCTTTGCGTTGTTTAACTTCAGTGATCTTACGAAAGTCTGTGTTATGCTATATGCTACTTTCTTAGAACTGCAGAGAACTACACTTCAGCCATGGAGATTCAAGGTCATCTCCTACTTAAAATGACATAAACCTTGATTGTCATGGATGCATCTCGATTTATCATGAACAATACTTACACATGCGGTAATACTTTTTTGATAATGTATATTGTATTCGTTTCACTTGTTTTATCAGCATGTCTAAAAACGTCTGCTTGGCGCCGTACACTCCAAATTAGATTCTAAACCAATTCAGCAACACGTAACGATCTGATCTGGGGATAAAACAGATGCGTGCACTGTCTACACGCACGATTGTACTCAAAATAGGCGTAGGCAGTCACAATAAGTAATTAAATAATCACTTAGAATGATAGGCAACGTGTTACCAAGCATAACTTGAATTGTATTTCGATAAGGAAAATAGATTATGATTCGAACTACTTGGATTCTTCACAGTACTGTTCCTATAGTTATCCTGACAATCTTTCGATCAATGTATCCTCCGACCTTCTTAAAATGCGTTTCGAACCTGGGAATTTGTACGGAATTTCGAACGCGATACTTTATTTAAACAGCGGTGGTAGATCGCCTTCATCCTGTTATGATCGATTGTGAGACGTAATGAAATTCGTAATTGTATTCTTGGTGTCTCTCTTAATATGGATTGAAGTTTCAGTCTCAAAAAGACTGTATCTTGTGTTACGTTGTGGGGTAGCCAAGATAGGATGATATAAACGTATAGACATATTATGTACAGCAGTGTTTATGTTTTACAGGGGTGGATGTATTAGGAAAAGAATATAGATGTTTCATGCCTTTTCTTCATCTAGGAGTTCTTCTGTCCTCACTTCTGGGCTCTTTGATGAAACATGCAACGACCAACACCATAACCGATTGAGACACTTATTTTTTCTTTTACTGTGAAACCACAGAACACTTTATATTCTATAAATGTATTTAAGCTATCTCAGTGGTCTTCACAAGGAGTCTGCATTACGTGCCTACATGCATGTTCTTTCAGTCCCGCTTCCCGGCTTTGAAGCACGTTTGTTCACTTTTATAACAAAACTCAAACTCTTAAATCTAATCTTCTTGAACTCTTGATCTGTCAATTCCGTTATGTTACCATCAAAAGCACACGTCTCCTAGCGTGTGACTTCTGTCACGTACGCAACTGTTGAGGGTCGATCTAGTTATTGTTTTGTTTATATTTAACTTAACTAATTTCTGTAAACATTTTAGTTAGAACTTATTGTTACATTCCAGAACATCTGAACATCTTAATCAATAAATAACTCCTAATATAAACTATTTTAACAATATCACTGGATATATAGATAAATAGATAGATCGATAACTAATTTAACTTTTAACGGTTATCTTACACTTAGACCTGATTATTTTTAGCATTTTTTCCGTTGTTAAAAAATGGAATCGACATGGAAATTAAAGTAACAAAATCCCGGACAATGTCAGGTTTCCAAAAAATAGCAAGCAAGATGAAGCGTTGCAGTTTCTGACCCATGACGTAGAAGAAAACGTCAATGGAAAACAAAAGAGCAATAGATGCAATTGTAATAAAAACAAATGCCTTTGGGTCAGACACAGAGAGAAAATTAAGAACGTCACTCGCCACTTGCATCGGGCTGACGCTGAAACATCCCCTACGCCTTCTCCTACACAAGCACACGCGCCTGTTGTAAAAATTTCTTGGTACTGACGACAGAATTCTGTAATTCATTTGAATTCTGTTATTTATTTGATTTATTGGATAACTATACACTCAAACACACTGAAAAATACAGAGCTAATATTTACACACACATTATAAGAGACACGCTTGCTATTTAACACTGTTGCGCCGCGAGAATAGTAGCCCGAATGATTAAAATAACAGAAAATACCATGAATATAAGTTAGTATTAATATTACTATAATCGATTTCGAGTAAACTCAAATACTTTCCCGTTTACTCTGATAATACTATGATGGCTCGTAATACTGTTTGCCTTTGATGTGTTGTAAATTTTTTTTCTTCCCTGCAACTTCTCTCTCACAGAAGAGAGCCTGTCTCTGCTTTATCGTTATTTTCATAGCAAGTGCTCATCTGAGCTCCAATCTATGGTCCCCCCCTCGCCAAACTTTCTCGAGAAATGCTCATCTAGCTGAAAACTCTCTTCCATTTGCTTGCTTTCCGGCTGACTACAATATGGTCGTCTTCAAGTCTAACGTAAACAAGTTCTTCATGAGCCGTTCCGCTTAAGTAATTCAATTTACTAAAATTCCACTACTAGTAATCACTGCGTCATTGTCCCATTGACCACACTACACTTATTAACCCTTATCCTCGAGCGGCCTCTGGGCCTTGATAAGTAGTGACCTTTTTTTTTAAAAAAAAGAAGAAACATACTACTAATAAAGCAATGACAATAGAACTGGGATCTTGGGGAGGCTTAGTGCCACTCAAATTCCAGTATAAACCAATGGCCACTGCCAGCGAGAAATCAATGGTAAGCGGGTGTTGCGATGATGCAAATTTATTTGCAAATGCTATCGAAGGAGGAGGAGAGATCTGGACGTCTGGGGAGACTTGTTGTCACTCAGCTTCCAGGGAACACCACAGGTCTCCAATCAGATCGTTTGCTGACTCGTGTGAAAGCTCCAGGTGAGACAATAATAATAAAATAATAAAGTAATAAAAAATGTAATAATTATAATAAAATGATAGTTATGAAATATTGGGTCTGTTCGATACAAGAAAGGTAACAGTTTGAGAATACTAGACATTGTACATAGTTTCTCCTGACTGGAATGTACATGCGATGCGGATTTTATATTTATTTGATATTTTCGAGAAACTTCCTCTTTCTTTGGAAGCTCAATGGGCATCTAAGACGAAGACTATCCCAGGCATTACCGCATGTCATAAATGCATAAAAAATTGTAATAAATTAACAGCAACAAGCACTGTCACCAAATCGCGTATTAGAAATAATAGTGATAGTAATTTCGTTGCTGGCCAGCCATATTAGAATTATCAGACTTATTTATAAAGTCCCGTTAAAGGGAGGTAACTCTGAAAATCTGTTTCTAATAGGTAAACTAACATTACAGCAAACTGGGTGCTGTTATTTTTCAGACATACCTCACACTGCACACATTTATAATGATTTCTCGTTTCTTTACGTTAATAGCTTTCTTTTCTACTAACCTACAGGTAAGTCGTGATTGAATGCTAATACGTGTCTCCTGTGGATAATTAAACTTCTACAATAAATTAATTAGACTTCGTCGTGTTTGGAAGCACTAAAGCCATGTGAATCTCCGGTCTAAGTCATTTCAATTCGGAAATAAACTAAAAGTGGTGAATATTTTATGAGATTTTGCAATTACGAGTTTTCTTCAACCGAACATCTTTTTACTGAAATGTATTCGAAACCAGTTACGCATTCACATGGACGTATAAGAAATACACAATAATCATAATAAAACCATGGAGAATTCTGGCATAAATAATCGTTTACAATGATTTCTTTTTATTTCTTTAGAGACAAATCTATTTTACACTAGCAAGGGTGACTCGACGTTACCAGGGATGAAATGAGTACCAAATAATGTTCCACTTTTCCATACTTATATTGTCATCGAAATCGGCGAAATCCCCATTCATCAAGGTCATCTAGGTTTCAGCCTCTGTCCCATCGACGAGATGTTGCATCTCTCTGCCTGTTCTACAAATACTTTAATGGTGAATGTTCTGACGAACTGCAAACACTTGTACCTCCCCGACGTAACTACCCCCGACAAACCCGACAAGCTACTAAGTCTCATCCCTTTACAGTAGAGATCCCTAGGTGCAAGAAAGCCTTTTACTCCAATAGTTTCTTCCCCAGAACTGCGGGTCTTTGGAACTCCCTTCCGGGATTCTACTTTCCCAACTGCACTGATATGCAGAAGTTCAAGTGTAATGTTAAAGTTGGGGACTCGTAGCTATGTACCAGCAAGAAAGCACACATGCTTCTCGCAGTGACTTAATTCACAATACATTGTAGCCTATATTGGACTGTAGAGAACATACTCTCTCTTGATTTTATAAAATTATTTTCATATAATTGCTTGAATTAAAGTTTAAAATGCAAAATTCTAGTATCTTGTTCAATTTGTGCTCTAAACAGAAATATTCATTTCGAATGTTTCCCTGTCACATTAAGTAACCTACTGTTGATGTTATGTGCCGGGTCTTTCTGCTTGTGCGGTAAAAAAACTGGAAGAGTGAAACATTGATTATAATTCAATCCCAACAAACACTGGATCACCCTGCTTGTATTAAATATATTATCTGAGAATGTAGATCTCCGCCTTATCTGAGAAAGCGTTACACACACACACAAATGTATATGATTAATTCACACTCATAATATGTAATTTGTTATAACGATATTATGTAATAAATCTTACACGTGTTCTGTTAAATAGCGGAGGAGACACATGTACTTTGCTCACAAAATTGTTGGGTAAATTTTTATACGGAATGAAAACGCATTTGCAGATTAAAAAAGATAAAATGACAGGAAAATACGTAATGTCTGCAAAACATGAATAAAAAATATAGGAAAATGTCCTTAGTCGGCATATTAGATTATATATATATATATATATATATATATATATATATATATATATAAGTGAAAGTGTCTGTCTGTCTGTGTATCTGTGTGTGTACATTTCCCTACGCAATAACTCTGTCAATTTTTAGTCTACAGACTCGAAATTTGATATACAGGGTACTGAGATTTGGGAAAATCGATGTGATTGGTTTTCGGCCACAAATTTGGCGATTAAGGGGTCAAAGTTCAATGATTTGACCTTTGAGAACTCTACCAAACTCCTCCGACAATTTTCTATCTGAACCCTTGAAATTTTAGATATAGGTTCCTTGGGCATGGATCTAACTTTATAACTTGATTTGAGCCCAAAACAATAACTTTTAAGGGATTATAATAGGGGTCAAAGTTTTTAAAAACTGACCGCATTTTTTTTTTTTTTTTTGCTCAGCATACACCTCCAAACACCCAGGCAACGCCGGACACCCATGCTAGTATATATATATATATATATATATATATATATATATATATATATATATACATATATATATATACATATATATATATACATATATATATACATATATATATATACATATATATTTACATATATATATATACATATATATATACATATATATATACATATATATATACATATATACATATATATACATATATACATATATATATATATATATATATATATATATATATATATATATATATATATATATATATATAATATGCCGGTTTAGTTAAAATCTGACGTCATTTGTTATGCAGTAGTGTGCTATCCTTTTTTTCAGTAATCTTCTATAGCAAATGGACGCGAAAACGAGCCTATACTAAATGTCCCCTCTGCCCCAAAAGAGGAAGTAATGCCTGGGAAGATATTATCGTGACAGCAGAACGTGCATTGCATTACTTCTAAATAAAAATGAGAAAACAAAGTGTACACCGCTTGTAGGATGAGGTAAGCCTGGAGAAAAGATGTAATTAAAAATTAAGGTGCTAGTGATACGCGCTATTTTTTAAATTGTATTTCCAAGTTTAATTAAAGTTTTGTGATATGTTATGTGTTTTTATTCAATTGTAAGGTTGAAGTATAAAATAGGTACAAAACAGCGTCCCGTCCCCATATTAAGAATGGCTTTTTAAATAATGACGTTATTATTTACGTCCGGACCATTCTCTGCACTAGTACCCAAATTAACATATATTACACGGCTCCCAAAGAAAGAAGTCATTCCTGGAAGCATGGTATCATGGCAGCAAAACATATGCTGCGCTACATAGTCTATAAAGATGAAGGAAATGCTTGGGAGAAGTGCATCATATACTACATTAACCCCCCCTTAGAATCAGCATTAGAATCTATATGCTACAGTATTATAAAATTCTGTGAAGCGTCTAGACGTCCTCGCTTGCTTGCTTGAATCTTGCATATATATATATATATATATATATATATATATATATATATATATATATATATATATACTAGCAAAAGTAGCCGTCGTTGACTGGGTTCAAAAACAGCCTACAGAAAATGGACTCTGATTTATTAAAGTATGATAGGTTATGAAAAGGAAGGGTTGTAAAGAGATAGCTTCGAATTCGGAGGTATCAAAACCAAAGCAAAATATGATGAAAGTAAAAATAAAATAGTTTAACCCCATAATTTATTATACCATACCTGTTCACACTGAAACACTTATCACAATATTCTGTGGATCTATATTAAAAAAAACTTGTTAAACTTTGTGACATATTTCCATTCTATGGAGGCCAGGTGCGAATGAACACCACATAATTTTATTATACCATATTTCTTCAAACTGAAACATAATTATCAAAGTATACTTACGCAGATAGATATGAAAAGTCTTTATTAAAGTTTGTGGCTATTTCCATTTTATGGAGGTCAGGCGCGAACACAGACCCCACAATTTTATTATATCATACCTATTTAAGTTAAAACATACTTATCAAAGTATTTTTATGTACATCTATATCAAAAACACTTGTAAACGTTTTTATTTTATTTTTATTTCCATACTTTGTGGACCAGGCGCGAACGCAGACCCCACAATTTTAATGAACCACCGTTCTGCCGGATCAAACATACCCATTCCTGTGCCTCGATACATCTTCTATCATTATATGTAATTAGGTTTTTAGAATAGTCATACATATAGGAGCCTATGCCTGACCAGACACACACACACACTGATACACACACACATTCAGCTATATATATATATATATATATATATATATATATATATATATATGATGAAAATAATGGAAATAGTATTCCGACAACATAGAGAAAATAAAAAGGAACAAACCGTATTATGTGTTTATCAACGTTTCGTCTTTATTTCGAGACTTCCTCTGGATGAATGAGATTAAGAAACAAAAAATACCAGTACAAAATATTTGAAAATGTTTCACGTGCACAGTGTGACGCAGTTCTATTTCAGAGAAACGGAAAAAGACGTTGGAAATTCAAAAAGGAGGGGGAGGGCTGGCGCTGTTAAAGAGAAGGAATTTGAATTTCCAACGTCTTTTTCCGTTTCTTTGAAATAGAACTGCGTCACACTGTGCACGTGAAACATTTTCAAATATTTTGTACTGGTATTTTTTGTTTCTTAATCTCATTCATCCAGAGGAAGTCTCGAAATAAAGACGAACGTTGATGAACACATAATACGGTTTGTTCCTTTTTATTTTCTCTCTCTCTCTCTCTCTCTCTCTCTCTCTATATATATATATATATATATATATATATATATATATACATATACATATATATATATATATATATATATATATATATATATATATATAAGAGCAAATAGTTAATAAAATATGTTTAAAAAAACACTTCGAAATGAGTTAAAGACATATTTAATCTGAAAAGGAAACACTTAATAAGTGGATAGTCCTTAATCCGCGGAGTTTCGAAAAAAATACTTTCTTCTCAATCAGATGGTAGGAATTAGCAAAATGCGGGATCGGATTTTGCATGCAAAAGTATTTGATGCAAGTAAGTCAAAGATCTTACTTGATAACAAAAAGTGAAGCAGAGGGAATATGTTGAGTAAAAATATGATTTCACGTGAATGGATAGTCTGGTGAAGTATCCAATGACGGTAAAATCCAAAAAAGTAAATCCAAGAAAGTTAATTAAATTTCCATTCGCACAAGTAAAATCCAAGGAAATCACGTAATTGACAGATGGCCCAAAGTAATCCAAAGGCCGAAATCCGTGGAATAATTCACAAATATGTACAAGGAGAAGGGGGAAAATACAAATAATATTAATAAAAGAAAAATAAGATATGCGTTTAACACGGCTGCCGAGACAAAGTGTAATTAAGAAAAAAAAATGTTTATTTTATATATATGCAATGGTATTATTATTATTATTATTATTATTATTATTATTAAATGCAACGAAGACACTTTGCTTTATGATTCTTTTTCTTAAGTTTTCGATTTTTCGTATAATCTTTTTTGTATCAAAATCAAAAATATAAATAAAAGTTCCATGGTTGCTGCTGTCATGAGCGCTTTCGATTCGCTCAGGAATCATCATCAGGTGTTGAAGTAAAAGTCCTAAGGAGTGAAAATGAGAATTAAAAGTGAAAACTAAAATATACAGTAAACGGTTATAAGTTAAAATATATAGAGTCGATGAAAAGTTGATTAAAAAATATAGGTCGATTAAAAATTTGAGTATTAAAATCAGCAAGTTCATGGACACCATTAACAAAGTTCTTCCAATACGAACAACACAAAACATGTTAGAACGTTACTGCTTTCCTCGCATGCGATATCATTTATAGTGTGTTGAAGGGTTCGAATTCTTGAAACGTCATATATTAGAACCCTTCAATCCACTATAAATGACATCGCATTCGAGAAAAGCAGTAACGTTCTAAAATGTATTGTGTAGTTTTTCGTAGTTCGTATTGGTTCGTATTTGTTTTTCCTCGTTTATCCTCATTTTCACAGTTAGGTTTTTCCCTCCAAATTTACAATACTTTCTCTTTGTTTAGTCCGCACGTCTTCTTTCAGTAGCTCAGTCGAATGCTTCTGTGATTCATAAAGTCAATCTCCTTTTTCGGACGACTCCCTTGTTCTCTCTCTCTCTTTTCTTATATCTTTAACCTATATATCAAAACCTACTTTTTCTTTTTACCAGATCAATTCCATTGTTTATTGTTTATGAAATTGAATTCTTTAATCTATTTTATTACTCAAATGCCTATGTAATATTTATTCATAAACATTCCTAGATCATAGCGTTGTAATTCCTCGTAGCATGTGGATAAAATCCTTATCTACAAAGTAAAAAAAAATGGTTTAAATATTCATTTTTTGTGTCTTTTCTTTACCATGTCTAATCTGTTTTTCTTGACTTTTTATTGTTTTTGTTTTTATGAAAGCTACCTTATATTTTTTGAAGCGAGACTAACCTATTTTTCTCAAGCGAAATAAACATATTTTTCTCAAGCGAAATAAACACATTTTTCTTAAACAAGACAATCATATTTTCTTATGCGAAACTAACCTATATTTGTATAGATATATTTTTCTTTACTTAGACTAACTAATTTTTCTTAAGAGACTAATATAATTTTAAGCGCGACAAACATATTTTTCTTTAGCGAGACTAATATATTTTATGCGCGATAAATATATTTTTCTTAATCGAGACTAATATATATTTAAGCGCGACTAAAATATTTTTACTAAGTGAAATTAATATATTTTAAAGTTCAACTAACATATTGTGGTAATTTTTACTTACCGGAACTCGATGTGGAGGGGTGAAGCAATGGAATTCTGTGTGGCAGTCTTTCAAGCAAAATATTTGAAAGTGCTTAGTCGACTGCTTTTATAATAGTGTTTGTTTTTTTGTTTTTTGTTTTTTTTGTGTGTCCACTCACGTGGATCGGACTTAACATTTGCATAGAATCGAGTAGTGGATATAAAAACACCCCTTATCGGCGATATTGGATGGTTGGTCTTTTTGTTTTAGTCCAGAAGCCAGTTTCATAGTTACTGTTACAAAGACGATCTGTCGTTGTAACAACGAGGCAATTCGTTGCAACTCCTGTTGACCAAGAAAAGGCGTGCAGGGTTCACCACGTAAGGTAAGAGTTTCATTGTTTTTTTCCTTCTACGTCGAGTTCTGGTTTAACCCGTTGAGTTGCAGAAACGCCTCCCCCTCCCCCTTTTAGTCGGTTAAAAACCGGCAATATTTTTTCTTAAGCGAAACTAATACATTTTAAGCGCAACTAATATATGTTTTAAAGCGAGACTAATATATTTTTTCTAAAGCGAAACTAACATATTTTCTTAAGAGACCCTATTTTTTTCTTAAGCAAAACTAATGTATTTTTGAAAGAGCGATAAAGATATTTTTCTCCCAAGCGGGACTAAATTATTGTTTTTCTTAAACGAGACTTACTTACTTTGTGAAGCGATGCTAACTTTTTAAGTTAAGCGAGACTAACATAGTTTTAACAAGTTCTATTTTAAAATTGTAATTGAGCCCCAGACTACATATTACATCTCTTTAGCAGAATATTTTTACTGTCTCATATATATATATATATATATACATATATATATATATATATATATATATACTAGCATGAACCGTATATATATGTGTATATATGTATACATACATATATATATATATATATATATATATATATATATATATATATATATATATATATATATATACTAGGACGAACCGTATATATATACATACATATATATGTATCTATATACTAGTATGAACCGTATATATGTATACATACATATATATATATATATATACATATATATATATATATATATATACTAGCATTCCCCGTTAACCGGCGTTGCCCGGTGGAAGCTTACCACCACCTATTCGCAAAAAATTAAACTACGGTTGTTGTTGGTAGCCACTGCTGTCCCTAAACAATTGCGGACACTGACGGCCGTCGCCGAAATGAAATAATCTGGCTCGCACTGGCGGTTAGTGCTGGTTTGGGGAGATAACATGCAGGTACTGCTTGAGTCTAAGAGAAGCAATTAAGAGAATGCGTAAATCACTATGAATTAATAATTTTCATTTAATAATAATTAATTTTGAGTGATCGAAATCAGTGGTAGCAGTTCTAGTCGTTTTAGTTTGTTGTTCAGTGCTTCCCTCTTCTTTTCAAATTTCCCACCACTACTATTAAATTCCCGTTTTATGACGTCTTTTTGGACGTGTGAAATAAAACAATTACGACTTTTTTTTTTACTTCACTTTGTTCAGTATTGTCATGTTTAGAACGGCGTTTTGAATAGAAACCACAAACTCCCCAAGAACGACTTTCGCAATAGATACCACCAATCTCCCCATGTTAAGAACGGCGTTCGGAATAGACACCCGCAATATCCTAATGCGAAGAACGGCTGTCGGAGTAGACAACCGCCTTTTCGGTTATTTTGGGGGGTAAGTAATTCCCCCAAATTTAACTGTAATAATCCTTATCAGTATACCCACAAATGTCAGAAATATGTGTGGCAGTTTCGGTAGGAGAGAAGCAGATTTGTTTATCGTGAGTGCGTACAAAATTAGCAGACAGTGATCTCTAAAAATTCTTGTCTCAGCAATATTAGAATGCGATTTTCTTAATCAGCATAGTCGAAAACGTATGTGTCGTCATCGTAAAGAAAATTGTGCAAGTTGACCTAATGTAAAACTTACGCCCTTCCACGAAAAAGTTAAAACCAAAACAAAGGAAAACGTTGGTTTTACTAAATATGTACGACCAAAATTATTCCCGATCAATGTACGTCTGACTGCTCTTGCTGTTTGTCATATTCAAACAACGTGGAAAGTTGCTTGAATAAGCAGGAACCGAATCGACCATTTTAGTCGTTCCGGAGTTTAATCGTACATAAGGTGTTTACTAAAAATAAGTAATAAAACAGATTTACTCAAGTTTCATTTGAGATTATTTTTGCAAATATCTTTTTAGCTCCAAACCTAAATATATCTGTAAAATTAAACTATTCAAAAAATGTATCTTTTAAGCCAGAAAGTAAACAAAATAAATAGAAATACAACCATTTATATATATTGAAATTCTTAAAGACAAACATTTGTTTCCAATCTAGTGTGCCACTTCTGAGAGAACAGGATTTTCCTCACATCTAAAACGGACCTTGTGTCTAACGCAGTCCTCTATCAGTAAATAACTATTCTTTTTATTATTATTGATGTTTGGCAATATTTAACTATTAAAATTTTACTAAATCAAGTTTCATTTTGGAACAACCTCCAAAACAAACACTCGAGCATAATAAACTTGAAAAAAATACACACACACACACACATACACACTTATACAGGCAAACACTTGTTATAAAAACATTTAGTATGTAAAAAGGTAATCAAATAGTTTTCTTTTTACTTAAGGAAACTTTTTTTGTGTTGACTCGTATGTTTAAAAAATTCCCCTAATAAAAAATAAAAACAAAAAACTTGTTTATTTTGAATGAAGATATTTGACAGATTCTACTTTGTACAACGATTTTCTAGTGTTACGCTGTTATTGTGTTACAAAATGCAAATTCTAAAAAAAAAAGTTACTTGTAAAATTTCATTTGCAAAAAAGATCTCTCGGTTGCAACTGTAACTAAATTCGTTTTGTTTTTATTTAATAATAATGAAATAATCTTGCATGTTTATTTATTTATTTATTTATTTAATAGTTTTCACAAAGATTAAAACATGAAAAAAATGGCACACTGAGTTGAAATAGAAAGTCTCAGTGTTTTAGAATTTTCCGATAATAATCGCGACTGTGACTAAAGTGTTATTTTTTTTATTTTAATAAGAACATCTTTTAAGCTGACGGACTCGGCAGATCGCTCGTGTAAGAGGAAGTATTTAATAAATCGGGAGTTTTATTAAGTAAATATCTGTTTAGATATGGACTTAAAGGGATATTTACCAAAAAATAACCTCTCGAAACTTCAGAAAATATTCATTTATTGTTTTGCGTTATGATATTTTACGCTGAGGGAGCCAGTCAATCGCATGTGTAGAAGTTGCTAGAATCAGCAGCGGCCATAATTGATCGCATATAATTTTTAGTCGTACATATTTAGTAAAACCCGAAAAACATGTTTTTGTTTTTTTTTCAGGTCAGGTTTAGAGTTTATTTTGGAGGGAATATTGCGTGTCAGAACTTTGTACGTGTTTACATTACCAAACCATTTCTGCGTTTACATTTTCTTGAGTCTTTCGGGCGTTCAAGCAAAGATGGGAAAGACGTTATGTATATAAAGGTATTTACTTTTGCAAGTTCGTTCCAATAATAGGGGTTATTAGCAAGTAAGTGTTTGTTTAAGAGTGGTTACAATGTTTTTTAGATCTAGTGCCTCATGCGAAGAGCCACATCATTTTTGTAACCTTTTAGAAGTGTTCGTTTATCTAGGAATTAGTTTTATTCTGGGATATAAGAATGTCCGGTCTCAGCCAATTAAAAAAAAATGAAACATTGCTAAGGAGACGTTATTATTTAGTATTCAGTAATCGGAAAGAATATGTTATGTCTATGTTTGTCTTAGCCAGTTACGGAGGGTGTAATCATACTGTAGTTGAAAAATGTAGATTAGGACCCGGTGACAACTGGTAGTAGTGGTAGGACTAAATATCTAGAGAGAAAAGTAGGGACTCCTTTGTCTTAAGATGTTGTGATTGTGATGTTAATGCTCGTTGGATGAAATATAGCATTCTAATATCACCACTGTCTGTAATGGTGGTTGAAATTATATATAATAGTGGATAATGTATTAACTTTGTATGTGGCATTTGGTGTTGCAAACCTAAGATACTTTGGTACAGAGGGGAGTTTCTGCAGTCAAATTATTATATAAAAGATATATATTTGAAGTTATTTTTTTAACATTGACCTGAACACTGGGATACTTCAATTAAGACAAATATGAACGGGTAAAATCACAGGGGAATTAAAGGCCAATAAAATGAGGTATGGGTTGTTTAAGCAATTACATTCAATTTGGCTTTAATTTGCGGTTTTGGAAAAAATTACAAGTACAGACTTTCTTTTTGACGCCACTATGTATATATATATATATATATATATATATATATATATATATATATATATATATATATATATATATATATATATATATATATATATATATACGGTAAGCTGTTCTTTTCAAGTTAGCATGTGCTTTTTATAAAAAGGAAGAGATGACAAAAACGGCAAAATAAGTATTATCAAAACTTAAATTCGTCATTCATTCTCCGCGCATATGGATTCCGTGTTTTTTTATTGTATATATATATTCAAAAAGTTTCGTCGAATTTTATTTTGTTTGTTTTGTTTTCTTATGTGATTTTATTTTCTTTATTGTTTTAAGTTTTTATTGTGTTCTTTAGTGATGGGTGCACCTGCTCGCTACATTAATGTTTATCTTCTCTCTTCTTCTTCCTTACAGGTTGTAGAAAAATGGACACTTAGTGACCAATTGTGTGATGCCTGGGTGGCGGCAGATGTCATGTCGTGCACAGCATCCATTCTAAATCTAACCGCCATTAGCGTCGACAGGTAAGAGACGTACGGTTTTTTTGTTTTGTTTTTTTGCTTTCTTTTATCAATCTTGTTGATTTTTTTTTGATTTTTTTTTCAGATAAAATCAACCGGAAGGTCTATTTATGTTATAAAAATAAACGGTTTTGTAGACTTCCGACGAGAAACATGAAGTTTTTTTAGTCAAATACTTGTTTCGAACTATATACATATATATATATATATATATATATATATATATATATATATATATATATATATATAATGCAATGCAATAAGTCTACTGGTATGGAAATCCATTTTATATGATGTTTTGACGATTCTTTTGTTGTCATGAAACAATAATAAAATAAACCTCATTTTTTATTTACATTTTTAAAATATTCTTTTCGTTTTTTAAATATTCTTTTCGTTTGTTAAATATTCTTTTCGTCTTTTAAATATTCTTTTCGTCTTTTAAATATTCTTTTCGTTTTTTAAATATTCTTTTCGTTTTTTAAAATATTCTTTTCCATTTTTAAAATATTCTTTTCGTTTTCATTTTTTTATTTTAACACTAAGTGTAATCACGAAACGATAAAAACTAAAGAAAATATTTGTTTTTACATTTCTATAAATGAAACCTTTTTGAAATATATTACATATACCAACATAAGTGTTAAAACTGTGCGTTTCTGTATGGTTGTATATTACGTTTCATGTATGATTGCTTTAGTTCCGTATTTGTATAAACTCTATCCATTATCGTCATCTTTGTTTTGAGAGCGCAGTTGTTAGGTGTTTCCCAATTTACTATACTGTTTAATTTATTTTTAAATCATATTTATTATAGCTACTGAAATATTTTGCAGTTTATGTGAAAGAAATATATATGAACTGAAAAGAAACCAGTTAGTTTGAAAATGTGTGATAAAAATCGAATTTGGAATAGAATTGACGTCAACACTACTGCAAAAATTATATCCTAATTTAAAAAAATGGAAGGAAAAAGGTTATCTTTTGTATGTTTAAATAAGTTTTGTTTATCGTATATATATATATATATATATATATATATATATATATATATATATATTAGTAAAATCGTATTAGAAGTAATTTAATATTATGCTCTTTATAATCTAGTTGGACTAAGTCGTTCAGCCGTAAGTAAATAAATATAACGACAGAAAGTGGGAATTGATTTAAACACGCCTTGAACGTATTAGTTCAGTATCTGGGTAGATGCCAGATACCTCTAGATTGCAACTGTCTATTGCTTACACTCAGTATACCGCCATCTGTCTCAGAGTGGAAGATTTTGTTTGTTGTCATAAACACACTTTTTTCAAGCACTATAATTTTCTAAGTAGGTCTCTGAAATTTAAATATTCTCAGTGGCCGTTTAACTATTGAAATTCATTGTTTTTAATTTGAAGAAAATCCCTTTAAACCTTTCAACTATCCTTTAAACAAACAAAAATTAACAATATTTTTAATCATGTACATCATAATTCAAGTCATAAATGTTTAAGTAAATTTTGAAAATACATTTTAGTAAGTAGAATGACTATCGTGTATTGCTAGGATTTAATAGTACTACTTAGAGTGACAGGTGCTTGACAAATTGGAACACACGTATATTATGTCTAACGTACCACTTCAAAAAATATTGACAAAATATGATATTTGCAGAATTCTTTAAATGTTTTTGTAAACAAAATAGTTGTTCTCCTCATGCCCAAAATAAAAGTAAGGGATGATGGGGTTAAAAAGGTTAGAAATTACTTATAAAAAATATTTCAGAAAAGGGGTTTCTATTCAATTAACAAATTAAGTCATTACAAAAACAAGACATATGATTCCTGCTTATTTTCTATACATGTGATAATTAGGCACGTCATTCGAGCAACCTGTGATTCTTATGTCAACAAGAAGAAGCAATCGATTTTAATTTAGACGGATTGTCATGCTGTTATTTTTTAGATTAGGGTGGAATAGTAAAATAGTCAAACATAAAACGAAAAAAACGCTATCTTTAGTTTAGTAAAGATTTACAAAAACATTTACGATTTTAAAAAAGTAAACAAATGTTTTTTTTTTTTTTATTTAATATTTTTCCTTCCAACCATAGAATTTAACTTTCGATTCATGCTCTTTTAAATATACATTTAAGATTATCCTAGCTTGTATAAGATTATCATAGCTTATACATAAAAAACGTTTGCTGCCTGTGTGGAAGCAATATACGAGGTGAACTATTGAAATCAAATTGGCTTAGTTGAAATACCGTAACACAGCGTACATGAGCGCATATGGGATTATCAGTAGAAGACGAAGTATAGGCGGCAAGTGATTGTATTTGCAGCAAGAGCGGCGTTTTGGCACGTATGCAAATTGGCCAGTGTGCCCGAGCTTACGTCTGAAGAATACAGAAGAAAAGAACACCACGTGTTCGGACAAACAACAAAGTCGACGCCGAAGGAGATGCACCTGTAAAATAAAGACGAGAATGGGCCGGTTGTGGCTAGCGTGAGATCGAAAGAAAGAGAAACGAACCAGGTTAGATGGCCATATGACAGCGAGAGTCTTTTTAGTGCTACCAATATGGGAGAGTAACGGTAATATATGAATTTATTAAAAAAGAAAAAACTGCCGACCCGGATTTCTTTCTTTTCAGGTTTATTTTTTATGAATTACTAAAATAAGCTTGACGGCCACGCTACAATCTGTGATGGAATAAAATTATGAATTCTACACTACTTTAACAATTATGTTCCATTTAAAAAAAACTATGGTAGGGAAAAAAGAGTGAGAAGAAATTTGTGCGTAGGTTTTTGTTTTTTTTCGTCTCATTTACCAAAATCATGTAACAATCTTTTACCTACAAAAGTGAATGAACCATTCCATTTGCAATCAATTATTAAATAAAACATTTTGTAGTAAGAGTGGCGTGTTAAATGTAATGCCTCCTATTTTTATTCCACCCGAATACATCAGACTGAATTGCAAATTATATTATGAAAATTGAACTGAGGCATTAATGCTCAAGTTTCATCTCTGTGTTGCAGATATTGACGGTGGGGCGCACTAAGAAAGCAACTCCTGTCATGGACGTCCGTCAAAAGCATAGACGTGTCATTGAATTCGTGACAAAAGTGCATTAAGAATACGGGTGCCTATGCAGAAATTAAATTCTGAAGCACAAAAGGTTGTTCGTTTTTTATGGTACTACGTCCGTCTTCGTAATTCTTTGAGTTAAAAAATATAGGAACGACCCGCGAATGACAAAGCGCGCTGCAGAGGCGCATGTAAAGCAAAAGTTTCAGTAGTTTAAATAGTCAAATAATATAGATGATCATTCTTTATCTCAAAAATACAGAAACTCAACAATGTTTTTATTTCACTATGTAAAAACTGGTAAAAATTATTTGACTTGTCATTATAGTTCGAAGCATTGTCGGGAGAACCAGAGCAATATCAACAGCATACATTTCGTTTTGCATGCCTTTCAAGTTTAACATCTTCGAAACCTAGCTCCGATAATAACCCACACGATTTTCTGAGCCAGAAATGCTGCAGAACGGGAAATAGATGGATTTTTTTCGTGTCTGCATCGTCTGCTTTCATTTGTCTTCTTTTAGTCGTAAATGTTTTTGCTAACCTATATATCTATAAAAGTGAACGTGTCTGTGTGTCTGTGTACATTTCCCTACGCAATAACTCTGTCGTCAATTTTTAGTCTACAGACTTGAAATTTGATATACAAGGTACTGAGAGTTGGGAAAATCGATGTGATCGGTTTACGGACAAGAATTTGGCTTATAAAGGGTCAAAGTTCAACGATTTGATCTTTGAGAACTCTACCAAACTCCTCCGACAATTTTCGGTCTAAACACTTGAAATTTTAGATATAGGTTCCTTGGACATGGATCTAACTTAATAACTTTATTTGAGCCCAAAACAATAAATGATAAGCGGGTCATAATAGGGGTCAAAGTTTTAAAAAATGACCGTTTTTGTTTTTGTTTTTGTTTTGTTTTGTTTTGTTTGTTTGGTTTTTTTTTTGCTCAGCATATACCTCCCAACACTGGGGCAACGTCGGGCACCCATGCTAGCGTTTACTAAACTAAAGGCAACATTTTTTTCTTTTCGTTTGACTATTGAACTATTTCACCCTAAGTCTAGAAAATAACAGCATGACAATCCGTCTAAATTAAAATCGATTGCTTCTTCTTGTTGTTGACATAAGAATCACAGGTTAATTGAATAGAAATCCCTTCTCCAAAATTTTTTTTTATAAGTAATTTCTAACCTTTTTAACCTGACAAAACGCATCGAGCATAGTGATGGTTATGTAGAAAAATAAATTCCGGAGAACAAATGGTAATTTAATGTAAAGGTATGATTTTTTTTAGTAAAAGCGGATAAATAGAAGGTTTTAGGGATATTTGTTTTCATATTAGAGTTTAAAGGTGGGTTAAACCAGATATTATTATTTCTCCTCAATGTTTTTTCGTGGGCTAGAGTTATTATGCTTAGAAGGGTAATTAGTGTAATTGTAATTATTGAGGACAGACGGCGAGTCAATGAGTTTTTCTGGTGTTAAGTAATATCCTGAGTACTTTAGAGCATTACTGAAAAGGCTGGATTTTGTTCGAAAGTTTTTTTTATTAGGACAAAATGGGCTCCGGAAGTCTATGCACATTCCGAGTTCATCACTTGCAAAAATGCATTGAACATGGTGGCGACTATGTAGAAAAATGAATTCTGCAGCAAAAATTTTACTTGAATGTATTAATTAGAAAACTTTTTTCGTATTATTCGGATTCTTGTGACTATTGTTATCATCCTAGGTGTCATTTTCACAACGATTTGTAACATACGATTTTCTTCAGTACTCAAACAACTGCGCCACAGAGCCTTGCTTAAGGACCCGTGGCGCAGGGCTTTGAATACTTAGAAAAAATCAGTTGTAAAGTAAGCGTCTAATAGTTAAAAGTTAAATCCTCAGCGTGGGCGATTGATTGCAATATTACTTAGGACCTCTATCCAGTCACTTTTGGTGGAACGAGAGTATGCTACTCATGTTAGTCAAAGAATCCCGATAGATATTCCGTGCATATTTCCTAGATCGACAGAAAGATTGCCGAGTTCAATAATATATACCTGAAGAAGGTCGGATGTTAAATCGACCGAAATGTTGTGAACCTAACCTAAGATGAGAAAAGTAGTCGAAAGAATCCAAATAATACGAATAATCAATCCTCATCTCAAAAATTCACAAACGTAACGAAGCTTATATATTTTACGAACCCAGTTGCACATAACTACTAAAACAGAACATCATATCATATTATTTTTCTGTAAGCTTAACTCAAGGATCACATGCTGTATGTCGTGCATTTTTATATAACAAGTACGCTTTTTATGGTTATATTTGGAATAATGAATTTTTCAATACGAACCAGATAAACCCTAAGGATGAATTTGATTATAACGGATCATGCAATGTGTCATATAGGATTTGATTGCTCTACAGGTGAAATGAGTGCAACACCTGATAATCGATCTGGAGACAGATTTTCTTTGGGAGTTTTCTAAATTGACATAAACAGCAGGTGCGAGAAACATATAAAATAATAGTAAAAAAAAAACGAGAAAGATATAAAATAATAGTAAAAAAAACGACTAAAAGAAGATAGACAAATGAAAGAAGACGATGCAGACACGAAAAAAATCCATTTATTTATGTCCCGCTCTGCAGAATGTTTGGCTCATAGAAAAGTGTGTGTGTGTGTGTGTGTATGTTATAATTGGAGTATCTTGTCGAACTCGGGAATTTTTTTTGTCAAACTTGTGAATCTGCGCGGAATTTGGAACGAAGGTAGTATGCTATTGTTCCGTCAGAAACGACTCCATTCGCAAGTGAATTCTTCGTATCGCCCGCATTGAACACTTGGTGTTGACCCGTGGCATAATAAATAAAATAATAGGTAAAATTTCCTTGTAAGCGATACTCTTCTGGAGTTTCAAGGTTTAATTAGAAGTGCGAGAGATACGAAGAATACAGTTTTGCGCTGCTTAAGATTTCTATCCGGCCACGGCTGGCAAAACGATATCATTCTAAGTCGTGGATTACTTAAAAAGTTCTGTTCGAAATTTATTGCAGATTCCAGAGTTCGACAAAAAGATTGTCGAGTTTAACAGAAAGATTCACGAGTTTTACATAAAGATGTCCGAGTTTGACATAAAGATGTCCGAGTTTGATAGAAAGATGTCCGAGTTTAACAGAAAGATTTCCGAATTTGACAGAAAGATTGTCGCGTTTGACAAAAATATTGTCGAGTTCGACGAGATACACCTGAAGAAGGTTGGAGGTTACAACGGTCTAAACCGTGTGTGAATAGCATTTACGATAGGGACATTAGTTCAAACACTTCAATAATACCACATTTTTGCGTCGCAAATGATTACTCTGTTGCTAAGAACATGTATGACAAAATGAGTTTCCAGCGACACCGATCCGTAGACGAGTCAACTGAGTTTCGTGCCAGGGAAGAATCCAAGATGAATAATTTTAAATAAATAAATATTAATTTAAAAACAAACATGCAAGTGAATTAATGCGCCTCCACATAATAACCTGGAAATTTTTCATGGCTCGGCGCGGTACATACTAGCTTCCTAAATGGTCACCCATCTGATACTGGTTAGGCTCATCATTGCTTAACTTAACGTGATCAGGCGGGAACCGGTGTGTCGACGTGATTGTGCCGTATATCGATCAAAGTACTCCATATAATAATAATAAACATTTCTTTACCTAGTTTTCTGTATAGATAATTGTATCTATTGTTGGATATTCTCCAGTGATTGTCAAGGATATTTTATTTGCATTTTCCGCTTGGTTACCGTGTGTTTGTCGCCAACTTCGCTGTTTCTTTGTAGAGATTGGATTGA
>NC_136508.1:44885249-44947749 GCF_053919585.1 Euprymna scolopes | reverse complement strand
TAATTATATATGAATATAATTATAAATATATGAATATAATTATAAATATATGAATATAATTATAAATATATTAATATTATTATAAATATATGAATAAATTTATATATGACTATAATTATATATATGTATATAATATTATATATGTATATAATTATATATATGTATATAATTATATATATGAATATAATTATATATATGTATATAATTATATATATGTATATAATTATATATATGTATATAATTATATATATATACATATGAATATAATTATATATATATGAATATAATTATATATATCTATGAATATAATTATATTCATATATATAATTATATTCATATATATAATTATATATATGTATATAATTATATATATGAATATAATTATATATATGAATATAATTATATATATGTATATAATTATATATATGTATATAATTATATATATGAATATAATTATATATATATATACATATGAATATAATTATATATATATGAATATAATTATATACATAAATATAATTATATTCATATATATATATATTTATATATATATATTTATATTGATATATATACGTGTGCATACATATATTAATATATATATATATATTTCTATAGAAATATATTTTTCGTCTATATATCTATCCTTATATAAGAAGCTCAATTTGAATACAGAGAAATATATCTATCATGCTCTTTACCCATGTCATTTGGTAGATTGATTGTTGCTATTTCTTCTGATAAGTTAAGGACATAATAGATTCTCTAATTATTAAGTGATTAGTTTTACGCTACGAAACAGACACTCTCAAGAATTGTAAGGATCAATTGATGTAAAAGAATAAAATATAGAATCATCAACATCATGTATTTCGCAATTTGGGTAAATTGAATTGAAATTTTAAATTCGACCGTTTTTGGATTTTACCATTTTTGGATTTTTACCCTTCACCGGACTATCCATTCATGTGAAATCTTTTTATTATTTTTCTTTTGCCTCCTGTTCCCCTTACCTCACCCTTTTTTTAACCAAGTACGATCTTTGACTTACTTGTAGTTTCATTAAATACTTTAATATGCAAAATCCGATCCTGCATTTTGCTAATTCCTGCCCTCTGATGAGAAGGAGAGTATTTTTTCGAAACTCCGCGGATTAAGGACTATCCACTTATCTTGTGCTTCCTTTTATTAAAATTAAATATGTTTTTAACTCTTTTTCAAGATGTCTTTTAACATATTTTATTAATCATTTGTTTATAGTATAAGCTCTATTTCCTTTTCGGTTTTATTGCGCTTTTTACATCTGACTGAGTTTATTTTACTTGTAAATATTAACCCTTTAATATTTATAATATATTTTAAGTTTACCATTTTGATTACCCTAGTAAACTTATTGTAATTTTTATTTATATATATATATATATATATGTATATGCAAATATTTGTGTGTATATATATACACACACATATATATGCACATATTTGTGTGTATATGCACATATTTTGTGTGTATATATATATACACACACACATATATATGCACATATTTGTGTGTATATGCACATATATGTGTGTATATATATACACACACATATATATGCACATATATGTGTGTATATGCACATATATGTGTGTATATATATATATATACGCACACATATATATATGCACATATATGTGTGGATATATATATACACACACACACATATATATGTGCACATATATGTGTGTATATATATATACACACACATATATATGCACATATATGTGCATATACACACATATATTTGTGTATATATATATATACACACACATATATATATATATACATATATATATGTATATATACACACACACATATATATATACATATATATATATACACACACATATATATGCACATATATGTGTGTATATGCACATATATGTGTGTATATATATATATACACACACACACACATATATATATATGTATATATATATATATATATATAAAGGATTAATGTTAAATTCTGTAGATTATAATATACATAAAGATATTTTTCAATGAAGAATTTTGTTTGAAGCCATGAATATAATGAAACTAATTTTATTTGTTTCCTTAATCCATTGATTTTCGATAAAAGTAAATAAATAAATGTGATTATCATATTTAGTTTATAATTTTTTTAATCCGAATGCAAAGAATCGACTGTTTTCTTTTTATTAAACCAAAACGAAAATTGAATTTCTTACAAGTATTTTCATAATTGACAAAAATCATAAAATCGTCTGGTATCTTTTATTCACTGTTTTGTTTTTAATAAAACCAAAAACCAAAATGAATAACAACTTTTAACAATTGATTTTTTTTTTTATTGTTTTACTTTAAATTTAGACAAAACGCAATAATTTTCCAAATTACAGACCGTCAAATTTATAGTATTGCTAGCAGATGTACTTCCTCTGAGCTATGTTCATGTTCCGTTCATTCTCTTCTAGAATCCACCGACCACTCCGTCGTATCAGTTAAGATAAAAATGAAATGTAATAAGTCCCCAGACGTACTCCTCTCCTGTACTGTATACCGATACTTCATTGCTGACTGGGATAGCTTCCGTACATTCTTATCTGGTCTACCTCGACATTCCATGTTTAAAAAGGATGTGTCGTCTATAGTATCAGACCTGACCGAATAGTTAATTGTAGGCATAGACCGATTCATACCATCTAAACATATATGCTGATGACACAACCATCTACAGCAACACATTAAAAGCTGTAAATGACAAAGTTCTCTCTGATTCTCTCTCCTCTCATCTCGAGCGCGTGCTTCAGTGGGGAAAGACGTGGCTGGTTACCTTAAATGCATCTAAAACCAAACTCCTATCTTTACATCATCAACACTCTGATCCCCATCTGGCATCAATTGAAATGGATAGCTCTCGTCTAGGAGAAGCCCCATGTTTTGACAAGCTTCTGGGCTTGACCTTTACTCCTGATCTGAAATGGAATACGTACATCAAGTCTGTTGCCAAGGTCGCTGGAAAGATGGTGGGATCCTTCTACCGCTCAAGAAGATATCTCACTACTGATGCAATTCTCTATCTATATAAAAGCCAAGTACGTCCAAGGATGGAATACTGCTGTCATATCTGGGAAGGAGCTGCTAAAGACAGCCTATCCTGCCTTGACAGAGTACAAAATAGATTTCATGGCTTAGTGGGGGATGCCCTTTTCTTTTCCCTGCAACCTTTCTTCCACAGAAGAGACGTTGCGAGCCTATCTTTGTTTTATCGTTATTTCCATGGCAGGCGCTCGTCTAAATTCCAAACTCTGGTCCCCCTCGCCAATCTTTTACGAAAAACACCCGTCTAGCTGAATCCACTGTCAAAAATGTTCCCCATTCTTTATTTGTGCCTAAATCAAAACGCAGATTCCATGAACAAGGCTTCTTTCTTAGAACTGCACGCCTGTAGAACTCTGTTTCGTCTGCCTGCATCCCACATGACTACAACCTAGATGTCTTCAAGTGCAACGTAAACAAATTCCTTATGAACCACCCCCTTAAGTAGATACTTTATTAAATATCCACACTAACGTACTGTACTTAAAATAACCCTTATCCCTGAGTGACTTCCGGGCCTTGATAAGTGGTGACCACTTGTAAAATTTTTTTTTTCAAGTCAAATCTAATTTTTATTAAATCAATTCTTTCTTAAATTATTAGTTAAAAAGTACAAACCAATGAAGAAAACCACCTTTCTATTAGTTCGTGTGCTTTTTTCCATGGTGAACCGTCATTTCCTTTTGATTTATTGTCAGATTCATGATATATCTATATATGCGAATCTGTCACGTTCTTGTTTTAAGCTTTCCCGTTCCCCTGTTTGAGTTCATGCCTTACAAGATAACATTTTTGAATAATTTTATTAATTATTGGTGAGAACCTTACCTTACGCTATATCACTCCCCCCTCACTCGAATGCTATCACTGAGCATGCTGCTTGCTAATCTATCTATCTATATATCAATGTGAGAATGTGTGTGCGGAAACTTCTCAACCTATATACTCAACGATTTTTTTTATTTACAGATTTAAAATTATATATATATATATTTGTAGCTATCAACATACGATTCTGTTTCGTTGTATCACAACTCATCAGTGTCGCTAGACTAGCACCTCTCCCAAGTCAAGGATTGACCCTAGAACTGTCGTTTTGACAGTCGGCAGCTCTCCCACTCGCCCACGTTTAGAAAATATAAGACTTGCATGCCCATGTTTCAGTTTATTTCCATTTTTATGGGGTTTTATTTTTACTGTATTTTGCGAAAGGTGTTTTTCGTTACAATTAATACCAACGGTATTTCTATTTCTAATAAGTAATAATTCCGCATTAATTAAAGTATAATATTTATATGTATTGTACGGCAAGGCAACGCCGGGCGGCTTGCTAGTCCGTATATCAATAAAAGTGAGAAGGTGTGTGTGTGAGTGTGTGTGTGAGGCCACTTCTCAACCTATATACTTAACGATTTTTGAGCAACGGACTTACAATTTAGTAATGTAAGGTATTCAAACACTTGGAAAACTTTTAAATCGGTTTTTATCTGGGAAAAGGGGTTAATAAAAGGGTCAAAATAAGAAAAATTGGTACTTGGGAGTTATCAGATTGACTACTTTATGTTAAAAATAAATAGATGAGGAACGTATCAAGCTGGTCTAATGGCTATCGTACTTGACTCACTGTCTTTGTGTTTTGGTATCGATCTCAGCTCGAATATTTTTTTTTACTTACAATAAGAAAACCGTTTAGAAAACAATCATATCTGCCCGAATACGTTTCAGTTTCTGTGTGAATTAAAAATCTAATATTTCTGCGCAATTTACGACCGAGCAACGCTGGGAATCTTCTTAGTTTATCTATATATCTGTAAAGGTGAGAATGTGTGCCAGGACACTTCTTAACCGATATACTGGACGAATCTTTCATCTACAGACTTGAAATTTGGTATTTAGGATAATCAGACATGTGGATAACTTTTTCATCGGTTTTAATCCGGAAAATAATTGCTGGTAAGGATACAAAATTGAAAATTTGGTGCGTGTGGGAATGAGGTATTGTATTGTTCTCTTGTGTTATTTACGCCATGCGCATGTATTGTCGTGAAACATGATAGTTTCATTATGTGAAGCATAAGTTTGTTTGAAACACGTTTTGAAGATCATGTTAAACGAGTGAATGTACTTTGTTTTGGTTTTAATCTCAGCTCGAGTATTTTTTCTTACTTTCAAGAAGTGAACTGTTTAGAAAAAAACATAATGCTTGCATGCACATGTCTCAGTTTCTTTCCGTTTTTATATTCGTTTACCTAGTTTTCACTAGGACTCCGACCTATATTAGTTGCACTGCGTTCATGGAAGGTGCACATTATTATTATTATTATTATTATTATTATTATTATTATTATTATTATTATTATTATTATTATTATGACTATTATTATTCTTTTCCTCACTAAATATCTACAGACAGATCATTATAAGAGATTAACCTCTGACAATTATCATGGGGTTTCACTGGAGTCTGGGTGACAAAACTCTCCCCAAATATCCAAAACACTCCACCTCTATTTGATAACATTTGCAAATGAATTTGCGCTATTGCAACAACTGTTTACCTATGATTTATCGAAAATTTGTCAGAACTGGAATTTTGGTGGCAACAAGACTTTGAAAGTTTCCAGTTCGTAGACACTCATCAACGGGTTAGCGCTGTGCTTTTTCGGGTTTCCATCATTCGTGATTTGATTTTCTATTTAGCGTAATGTCGATTAATGCCGAAACTATTTTTTTTTTATTTCTCATTTAATTTTTAAAGGAATTTAACGTTACGTTACGTACTACCTGTTTATAACAACTAAGAATTCTATATTAATTAAAAAATAATATGTATGCGAATTTCGGACCGGACAACGCCGAGCGGCCTATTAGCTTCACATTCTATAAATTTGAGAATCGTGTGTGTTAGGACACTTTCCCACCTATATACTCAACAAATGTTTAATCTATTAACTTAAAATTTAGTATATAGGTTATTCAGACATGTGGAAAACTTTTTTAATTTGTTTTCATTCGGAAAAAAAGGCTATTGATGGTACGTGGGAGTCGTCGGATTTTTTTTCTGTTTGCTAACTATTTCACGACTGCGCATGCGTGAATCACATTACAGATTCATCGTCTTTATAAATAACAGTAAATGTTTGTGCGTAAATATTTAACAGGTAAACTCTTAAACTACTGGTCACATAACACAGAAATTATCAGGAAATTGTAATTATACACCAAGAATAGTTTATAACGAGTAAAATCTTTGTTTGGGTTGATTAATAAAGCGTATAAACATGTATTGGCAAGGTGAAATACGAAATGTTCATTTCAACTGGCCGATATGTGTTTGATTTCTTTCTGCGCATGCTCACATAAAATTCATTTCCACAAGTGTGTTAATATTTTGACTTTATCATATTTATATTGATAACAACGTCGGCAGAGAACGCGGCTGGAATGCTAATTGTTTTGGTTTCGATTCTATCAGGCGTGATTGGTTATATAAAAGTAAAATCAGTAACGAATTATATATACTAGCTTTACCATTGAACTTAAACCATGAGTTAATGTTGTCAAAATAATGCATGGGAAATAAATATAAAGACCGAAGAATTGGAATTCCAATACATATTTCATTTCATTCTAATGACTGATTTATTTCTTAGATATGGAAACGCATCTTAGTCGATATAAATAAGGAATTCAGAAAAAATTTGTAAGAAAATGATTCTGTCTTTTCTTTTTTTTTTTTGGATGTTTTTTTTTACAAGGGAGCACCACTTATCAAAGGCTCGAAAGCCACTCAAGGATTAGGGTTAATAAATGTAAGGTGATAGTACAGTAATCATTAATGGTGTAAGCTTGGTAAAATTATATTATTTAAAGACGGCTCAACAAAAATTATTTTACATTAGAGTTGAAGGCTACTATACTGTAGTCGGTTGGGAAGCAGGCTAGCAGAACAGAGTTCCACAAGAATCTTTGATCGTGTAATTTAGATTTAGTTCAGATTTAGGTACATATTAAGAGTAGGGAAATTGTTGATATTGCTTGTAGATAGTCGAGTGACTTTTTTTGTTAAATTTTTCATCGGTACACAATTAAATAAATATGGCTGACTTGTTATAGATGATATGGAAACACATTTACGAGGATAAAATATTGTTAGGAACATATTTGGTTTATAAAAAGAATATTTATAGAAATAATATATTCATTACAAGAAGTTTATTGAAATAAGCGGATTATTTGACAATAAGCCTGAACGAATTATTGTGGACTTATTTGTCGAAAATGCAAAATAGTTGACGCAGTCATGTTGAGGTGTGGATTGAGAATTCGTACTATTTGAATTATTCGGGCAACTGTTTTCAACTTGGGTTTTATTTTCATAGGTTTGTTGATGTAGCCTCTGAACATCGTCAGATGTGATTTATCGACAAGAGACACCTAGAGAAGGTTGGAGGTTACATCAATCGAAACCTTGTTGAAATAAAACGCGTGATGAGCAAAGAGTAGTCGGTATAATCCAAATAACACGAGTGGGTGTAATGTATTTTACTATGGTATACGATTAGAACGAGCGATGCCTTATAGTCATCTGCGACAACTAGTTTCGGTATATGCCTTGGACGTTCGACCTTTAGTGTTTTGTGGAAGTGAGTCTTTCTTGTTATCAATAATGCCCACTTCACCTGGCGGATATCTATTGCCTGCCGGGTAAAAAAGGAAAACCGCATTTAGTTGCAGATGAAGAGGAGGTGGCGTCACCCATGAACTTTTAACATTTCATGCGCTTTTGAAATTGGATTGCGACAATTGATATGAGCACGCATTCTTACTTTTGTGCGCAATGTACTCCCATCCCCAATCTCTCTTTCGCTCACTCCCACTTTTCGGGTTATTGTGTTCCATTGAAAGCGAAATTGTCAATCTAAACAGCTTTCATCTTTCTATCAACCGACTTAACTACTTCATCATCATCATCAACATCAACATCAACATCAACATCGACATCATCATCATTATCGACGTATTCTTCTCTTAATCATCGTCACAGATCTAACTTTTCTTTTAATCATCATCACCAAACTCTTCACTTCATCATCATCATCATCATCATCATCATCATCATCATCATCATCATCACCATCAAAGACTTCTTCCTTTCATCATCATCTATGCATATCCTCATTTTCATCACCATCATTATTATCATCATCTAACTCTTCTCATCGTCATCATAATCATCATCATCATAATCATCCTAATCATCATCAACTAAGGTTTCCTCACTTCATCGTCATCATCATCATCATCATCATCATCATCGTCATCATCTATAACTCGTTTTCCATCCTTATCATCATCCTCATCATCATCATTATCATTTAAGTCTTAACTTTATCATCATCATTACCATCATTATCATCTAGCTCTTCTTCCTTTCATCATTATCATCATCATCATCATCTAAGTCTTCCTCTTGTCATCATCATTATCATCATAATCAAGTCTTCCTCCCTTCATCATCGTCATCACTAACATCATCTAAGTCTTCTTCCTTTCATCATCATCATCATCATCTTCATCATCTTCATTGTACAGTCTTTGATTCCATGATGATCTTCCTCAATTTAATTTGAACGTTTTTGCTTTTCTACTATTAATTTTCACTTTCATATTTTTAAGTTCGCGATTATTTAGCTAGGTGACTAATGACTTTACGAATGCTTTTGCATTCAATTAATTCCAACTATTTTTAAAATACACCTCTTTATCCAACTCATGTTAAATTCATAACTTATGATTTAATATTTTTTTATTTCATAATAAACTAATCTTGAATCAATACTTGTAAACAATAGTTTATTTGTGTGTTCCACCATTAAATCGCACTAAAAGGGTTGATATGCCGCAAGCAACAACACTCAAAGAATATACCACTACTACTTAAATTCGAACCAATTAATTTAAGTATGACTTTAACAACATCATAAACCTTGTGTATTGCTTTATTGCAGGTCAACATTTTTTATTTTTATTTTGAAATTGCTATGAAACGCAGAGAAGTGAAATTTGGTACACTGGAAGAGCATAATAAGGCGTCTTATTTCCACTGACTTTTGTAGAATTTGAACAAATATTTTAAAAGTTGTGCCAATTTTTCTATTTTCTTGTAATTTTAAGTGGGTATCACTTTATTGCAAGTGTTGAAAAATGTATATTTTTAGTAATAAAACAATATTCTAACTTTAAATTTCTATTTATATGAAATAAAGAACATATCCAGTAACAATATTAACCCAAAACAAATACGAATTTCACATTATTTTCTTTAAGGAAATATTTATTTATCAACATAACCCCCATGCTTCAAAATCATTTTAAATAACCTCTTATGAACTGATGATGTCAATCGGCGGATTTGAGATGATGTGATGCTATAGGAAACCTCCAACAGCTGCCTCTATCGGTGAAAAGAACATTTTCAAAGCTGGCTTTTATGTATTTCTGAGCCCAAGTCAAATGTTTTTTTTTTCTTATGCGTTTTGATTTAAAACAGGTATTGCTATGGGCTTAATGATTCTTGCTATTTCGTTTAAAATATTGAAGCGTGCCTTTCTGGACAGGGAATGTATTTCAGCCTTGTCAAATATAGCAGCACTGTTGCTGCCCAGCTGTTGATATGTTGACGGCGAATATTTCTAATATAACAAGCAGAAGCTATCTTTTTTGTGTGCTTTTGTTCTTCTTTGGATTTTCAACGAATAAAGAGATTGTTCTTCGATCTCTTCCAACCATCTTGGCTAAATCTACGATGCAAGGCCTACAACAACATGTTCCTTTTCACTAGCTGTCAATCGACACTTTCCAAGCATTTTGAGAGATCTGCGATAAAGCGACACACACTTAAAATTACCAGAAAATTGAAAAATTAGCAAAATTGTTTAAGTATTTGTTCAAACTCCACAAAAATCAAGAAAATAAGACCCCTTGTTATGCTATCCTAGAGTAATAAATTTCGTAGCAATTTCAAAATTAAAAAAAATATTGACCTGCATTAAAGCGTTAATTAAGGTTTATATCTTCATTTTTCTTTGGGGGACTGAAATTGAAATCAAAACTCTAATACTACGATCAGAAAAATAATTTTTTCTTAGATATATTTTTACTGGAAATCAAATGGTTTTCTGAAATTTCTATTAGTGTTTTTTTTTTATTATTCTGATATTTACGGGTCTGCTTTTACACCAAACACGTAGAAATCGCAAATAACGTGTTTTAATTTAATTCATTTTACTCCTGGCTTTAAAAAGTAATAAGATATATAAAAAATATAAAGTTTACTGACATAAGGCTGACAATTAGAAATGACTACTAAAATGATGTCATTTATACTTGTTTTCAAAAGCTAGTTTCAAAATGAATGTCAGAATTAGCAGTTGATGTTCTCTATTTACTTGCGTCTCCACAAGGGCGGTTTTTAATGTAGGGAAAATCCAGCTCCCCAAAAAGGGGCACTCTGGATGTGAACAAAAATTTTAAAAAATTGTCCCGCTCATGAAGGTGCTCACTTCACAGACGGAAGACAGAAAAGATGAAGTGCAGCACCAGAACAGATGGTATTTATTTGCTCCCCCACCGAGCGAATTAGGCACAAGGCCGATTTTTAATGTGAGGAGTGAAGGGGAAATGGGGACCAACTCCCCGGGGAGTAGGGGAGCTGGATAGTGACAATTGGTATGAAGGGTTGCCCCTACATTGACCAAGGTCTTATATGTGGGGTCGCCCCCACATAGGGTCTTTGCTTGCAGTATCTGCCGGAACAGATGGTATTTATTTGCTCCCCCACTGAGCAAATTAGGCACAAGGCCGATTTTTAATGTGGGGAGTGAAGGGGAAATGGGGCCTAACTCCCCGGGGAGTAGGGGAGTTGGTTAGTGACAATAGGTATGAAGGGTTGCCCCTACATTGACCAAGGTCTTATATGTGGAGTTTCCCCCACATATGGTCTTTGCTTGCAGTATCTACCGGAACAGATGGTATTTATTTGCTCCCCCACTGAGCAAATTAGGCACAAGGCCGATTTTTAATGTGAGGAGTGAAGGGGAAATGGGGACCAACTCCCCGGGGAGTAGGGGAGCTGGATAATGACAATTGGTATGAAGGGCCGCCCCTACATTGACCAAGGTCTTATATGTGAGGTTGCCCACACATATGGTCTTTGCTTGCAGTATCTGCCGGAACAGATGGTATTTATTTGCTCCCCCACCGAGCAAATTAGGCACAAGGCCGATTTTTAATGTGAGGAGTGAAGGGAGGGGGAAGGGAAAAAGGGGACCAGCTCCCGAGAGGTGGGAAATGGGAGCTGGTTAATGGTCAGGCATGTGGGGTTGCCCCCACATTTGGTCTTTGCTAGTCATAGCTTGCAGCATCTGCCGGAACAGATGGTATTTATTTGCTCCCCCACTGAGCAAATTAGGCACAAGGCCGTTTTTAATGTGAGGTAAAAACCAGCTCCCCTAAAAGTAGGAAAAAAGGGGGCACTCTGGTTACCAAAAATAATAATTGTCCCAGTATAGAGGGTTTCCCCTCCATTAACTGGTACAAATTATCTTAAGTGCAGCATCTGCCGGAACAGATGGTATTTATTTGCTCCCCCACCGAGCAAATTAGGCACAAGGCCAATTTTTAATGTGAGGAGTGAAGGGAGGGGGAAGGGAAAAAGGGGATCAGCTCCCGAGAGGTGGGAAATGGGAGCTGGTTAAAGGTCAGGCATGTGAGGTTGCCCCCACATCTGGTCTTTGCTAGCAATAGCTAGTCATAGCTAGTCATAGCTTGCAGTATCTGCCAGAACAGATGGTATTTATTTGCTCCCCCACCGAGCAAATTAGGCACAAGGCCGATTTTAAATGTGAGGAGTGAAGGGGAAATGGGGACCAGTTCCCCGGGGAGTAGGGGAGCTGGATAGTGACAGTTGGTATGAAGGGTTGCCCCTACATTGACCAAGGTCTGATATGTGGGGTTACCCCCACATATGGTCTTTGCTTGCAGTATCTGCCGGAACAGATGGTATTTATTTGCTCCCCCACTGAGCAAATTAGGCACAAGGCCGTTTTTAATGTGAGGTAAAAACCAGCTCCCCTAAAAGTAGGTAAAAAGGGGGCACTCTGGTTACCAAAAATAATAATTTTCCCAGTATAGAGGGTTTCCCCTCCATTGACTGGTACAAATTATCTTAAGTGCAGCATCTGCCGGAACAGATGGTATTTATTTGCTCCCCCACCGAGCAAATTATGGCACAAGGCCAATTTTTAATGTGAGGAGTGAAGGGAGGGGGAAGGGAAAAAGGGGACCAGCTCCCGAGAGGTGGGAAATGGGAGCTGGTTAAAGGTCAGGCATGTGGAGTTGCCCCCACATCTGGTCTTTGCTAGTCATAGCTAGTCCTAGCTAGTAATAGCTTGCAGTATCTGCCGGAACAGATGGTATTTATTTGTTCCCCCACAGAGCAAATTAGGCACAAAGCCGATTTTTAAAGTGAGGAGTGAAGGGGAAATGGGGACCAACTCCCCGGGGAGTAGGGGAGCTGGATAGTGACAATTGGTATGAAGGGTTGCCCCTTCATTGACCAAGGTCTTATATGTGGGGTTTCCCCCACATATGGTCTTTGCTTGCAGTATCTGCCGGAACAGATGGTATTTATTTGCTCCCCCACTGAGCAAATTAGGCACAAGGCCGTTTTTAATGTGAGGTAAAAACCAGCTCCCCTAAAAGGGGTCACTCTGGTTACCGAAAATAATAATTGTCCCAGTATAGAGGGTTTCCCCTCCATTGACTGGTACAAATTATCTTAAGTGCAGTATCTGCCGGAACAGATTGGATTTATTTGCTTCCCCACTGAGCAAATTAGGCACAAGGCCGATTTTTAATGTGGAGATAGGGGGAGGGGGGAGGGAAAGAGGGGACCAGCTCCCGAGAGGTGGGAAATGGGAGCTGGATTAGTAACTGTTGCTGGATAATGACAATTGGTATGAAGGGCCGCCCCTACATTGACCAAGGTCTTATATGTGAGGTTGCCCACACATATGGTCTTTGCTTGCAGTATCTGCCGGAACAGATGGTATTTATTTGCTCCCCCACCGAGCAAATTAGGCACAAGGCCGATTTTTAATGTGAGGAGTGAAGGGAGGGGGGAAGGGAAAAAGGGGACCAGCTCCCGAGAGGTGGGAAATAGGAGCTGGTTAATGGTCAGGCATGTGGGGTTGCCCCCACATCTGGTCTTTGCTAGTCATAGCTAGTCATAGCTTGCAGTATCTGCCGGAACAGATGGTATTTATTTGCTCCCCCACCGAGCAAATTAGGCACAAGGCCGATTTTTAATGTGAGGAGTGAAGGTAGGGGGAAGGGAAGAAGGGGACCAGCTCCCGAGAGGTAGGAAATGGGAGCTGGTTAATGGTCAGGCATGTGGGGTTGCCCCCACATCTGGTCCTTGCTAGTCATAGCTAGTCATAGCTAGTCATAGCTTGCAGTATCTGCCGGAACAGATCGTATTTATTTGCTCCCCCACTGAGCAAATTAGGCACAAGGCCGTTTTTAATGTGAGGTAAAAACCAGCTCCCCTAAAAGGGGTAACTCTGGTTACCAAAAATAATAATTGTCCCAGTATAGAGGGTTTCCCCTCCATTGACTGGTACAAATTATCTTAAGTGCAGCATCTGCCGGAACAGATGGTATTTATTTGCTCCCCCACTGAGCAAATTAGGCACAAGGCCGTTTTTAATGTGAGGTAAAAACCAGCTTCCCTAAAAGTAGGCAAAAAGGGGGCACTCTGGTTACCAAAAATAATAATTGTCCCAGTATAGAGGGTTTCCCCTCCATTGACTGGTACAAACCATCCCAAGTGCAGCATCTGCCGGAACAGATGGTATTTATTTGCTCCCCCACCGAGCAAATTAGGCACAAGGCCAATTTTTAATGTGAGGAGTGAAGGGAGGGGGAAGGGAAAAAGGGGACCTGCTCCCGAGAGGTGGGAAATGGGAGCTGGTTAAAGGTCAGGCATGTGGGGTTGCCCCCACATCTGGTCATAGCTAGTCATAGCTTGCAGTATCTGCCGGAACAGATGGTATTTATTTGCTCCCCCACCGAGCAAATTAGGCACAAGGCCGATTTTTAATGTGAGGAGTGAAGGGAGGGGGAAGGGAAAAAGGGGACCAGCTCCCGAGAGGTGGGAAATGGGAGCTGGTTAATGGTCAGGCATGTGGGGTTGCCCCCACATCTGGTCTTTGCTAGTCATAGCCTGCAGCATCTGCCGGAACAGATGGTATTTATTTGCTCCCCCACTGAGCAAATTAGGCACAAGGCCGTTTTTAATGTGAGGTAAAAACCAGCTCCCCAAAAAGGGGGCACTCTGGTTACCAAAAATAATAATTGTCCCAGTATAGAGGGTTTCCCCTCCATTGACTGGTACAAATTATCTTAAGTGCAGCATCTGCCGGAACAGATGGTATTTATTTGCTCCCCCACTGAGCAAATTAGGCACAAGGCCGTTTTTAATGTGAGGTAAAAACCAGCTCCCCTAAAAGTAGGCAAAAAGGGGGCACTCTGGTTACCAAAAATAATAATTGTCCCAGTAGAGAGGGTTTCCCCTCCATTGACTGGTACAAATTATCTTAAGTGCAGTATCTACCGGAACAGATGGTATTTATTTGCTCCCCCACCGAGCAAATTAGGCACAAGGCCGATTTTAATGTGAGGAGTGAAGGGGAAATGGGGACCAACTCCCCGGGGAGTAGGGGAGCTGGATAGTGACAATTGGTATGAAGGGTTGCCCCTACATTGACCAAGGTCTTATATGTGGGGTCGCCCCCACATATGGTCTTTGCTTGCAGTATCTGCCGGAACAGATGGTATTTATTTGCTCCCCCACCGAGCAAATTAGGCACAAGGCCAATTTTTAATGTGAGGAGTGAAGGGAGGGGGAAGGGAAAAAGGGGATCAGCTCCCGAGAGGTGGGAAATGGGAGCTGGTTAAAGGTCAGGCATGTGGGGTTGCCCCCACATCTGGTCTTTGCTAGTCATAGCTTGCAGTATCTGCCGGAACAGATGGTATTTATTTGCTCCCCCACTGAGCAAATTAGGCACAAGGCCGTTTTTAATGTGAGGTAAAAACCAGCTCCCCTAAAAGGGGTCACTCTGGTTACCAAAAATAATAATTGTCCCAGTATAGAGGGTTTCCCCTCCATTGACTGGTACAAATCATCTTAAGTGCAGTATCTGCCGGAACAGATGGTATTTATTTGCTCCCCCACCGAGCAAATTAGGCACAAGGCCAATTTTTAATGTGAGGAGTGAAGGGAGGGGAAAGGGGAAAAGGGGACCAGCTCCCGAGAGGTGGGAAATGGGAGCTGGTTAAAGGTCAGGCATGTGGGGTTGCCCCCACATCTGGTCTTTGCTAGTCATAGCTAGTCATAGCTTGCAGTATCTGCCGGAACAGATGGTATTTATTTGCTCCCCCACTGAGCAAATTAGGCACAAGGCCGTTTTTAATGTGAGGTAAAAACCAGCTCCCCTAAAAGGGGTCACTCTGGTTACCAAAAATAATAATTGTCCCAGTATAGAGGGTTTCCCCTCCATTGACCGGTACAAATTATCTTAAGTGTAGTATCTGCCGGAACAGATGGTATTTATTTGCTCCCCCACTGAGCAAATTAGGCACAAGGCCGTTTTTAATGTGAGGTAAAAACCAGCTCCCCTAAAAGTAGGCAAAAAGGGGGCACTCTGGTTACCAAAAATAATAATTGTCCCAGTATAGAGGGTTTCCCCTCCATTGACTGGTACAAATTATCTTAAGTGTAGTATCTGCCGGAACAGATACTACACTTTGATCTTGTCCTTAGGGTCAAGATGATGTTTCGATAATTTACCAGTTGATGTTACTTGACAGTGAACGCTCTACCTTGATCCTCTCTGGGCCGTCTTTGTTGATCTATCTGTTATATAAAACATTGAAAACAACTTCATCCTTTTGAAAAAGATCTTAGATTTGACAAAAGACTTGAATTTACAAATCTTATTAGAGCCATTTTAAAAGCCAAAACTTTTATGCTGGCCTAAATAAGAAAGGCGCTGGCGCCGACAAGAAAATGGCCTATCTCAAAGTAGTATGATGGTTCAATTACTGTACAGCATCGACACTAATGAGAAAACAATGAACCGCAACACTTACGGGTCCATCTGTGCTTACGATCTTTTCCCAGGGGAATACGTTTAAATCGATAGAAATAAACGTCAATTCCCTCTTGGATGAGCTAAGCTTCTACTACTAGATTTGCAATCTGCATTCAAACCCTGTAAAAACCCAACTTCGCTTGTTTCATCTTACGAACCACGGGCTGAACCTCCTCCTAGACCTCATGTAACTTGCAATACAACTTAAGAATAACAGCAAACATGTCTCACGTAACTTTAGATCGCATCCACCACGTCAAGGAATATGCAAAAAGGTACAATGAAAGTCAACCCCGGACACACATTCTACGGAAAATTAATCAATCCACGTTTGGAGTCACTGAACACGCACACACACACACACATACGCATACACATGCACACAGACACAAGATGTACTATCTTAGACTTGTACTATTCCGCCGTGGGATCAAAAAAGTAGATTCAGCATTCAAAAATATCTGCCGCTCAGTAACAAAGTTAACAACCTGCACCTAATCACGTACAATGTCATTTCATATGTGTGACTGGAACTTAACAACCGCATTGGGATCACAAAAGTGTATCAGTGATTTATATTTCCTCTTTCATGCATATGAACTGACGGTCCAACGTCTGAATTCAAGGAGGAGCGTCCTCAGCCATCTCAAACCCCTTAGCAACATGTCAGGCTATAGTTGTGTACAAGACGGCTAGAGAATACTTCCCTACTGACCTAGGAATCTCAGGTCATCCTTTCCAGTTCAGAAGCACCCTGTTTAAAGTGGCAGACGCTCAAACGTTTGAAGACAAAAATGGAGTGTTGAAAGGTGGTTATGAGTAGATTTGGACGAGGGAACTGATCCAACTATGTGTAAATGTGCAGAGAAGCACCATACGATGTAAAACTGTCTTGACTGCCTTTTACTCCTTAATCAATGCAGTTTCAAATATATTGCAGAATACAACAATAATTCGAAAGCCTGCTTAAAAAGATAGAAAATTGTTGTGATTTAAAAGACATGCCAAGAAGAAAATGCATTCCCGGGCAGCGCCATGTGTGCATGCTAGTCATGTATAAGAAGTTGATGCTTATTTTTTATACCTTTTCTTTTTTGTCTCTCTTTTACTTTTCTGTCTACGTAGTAATTATATATATTTCGTACTGTACTCTGAATAATATAAGTTATTCTCCCGTGATTAAACGCCTTAAATTAGTACAAACCCGTTTTAATGCAGTCCGTATCGTCCGGTGTAGTAAAAGAATGAAGAAAAAAAATGGCATATTTCTTTCTTTATATGTTTGTGATATTGTCACCTAATATGCAAATAAGATGCTTCCGGTTTTAAATAAAATAAAAACTCTGATTTTTCGAAGACTAAGTTGAGTTTGGTTTTGCATGTTGGAGTAACAAGGATTGTCAGCAGTGTGTCGTGTTTTAGAGTTCAGTTTTTGACAGCAAGATGTTTTTGGGAGTTGAGAGTTTTTGACAGCAGCATGCCGTGTGTAGAGTTGAGTTGTTGACAGCAGCGAGTCGAATTTAACCCCAGAAATTGTTACTTGATTGCGCAGCATAGTTAATAATCCATCGGGGCAAATGTAGAACAGTTAACACTTGATTGTTTTTACGACACGTCTACAGATTTTTCCGATCTGAAATGAGTATCCCTAACTACTTGCCTTCCAACGAAGGTAAAGTTAGGCAACATGTCGATTTTTTAATGCTGGGTCAATCCAATACTCCAAAACGGTTACTCTGAATGAAGACAAAAATAAAATTTTTCCGCCTCGAAGAATTTTTCCTTCATTGACCGGAGACAGAAAAGAAGATTCGTATCAGAATTGATTCTACACATTGTTCTTTGCAACAAAACAAAAACTATGATAATTATCTCCCGCGCTGGACCATCCGAAATATTAGATATCGGAATTAAATTGTGCCAAAGGAATTAATATATCGTAAATCCTTACATATTAAATTAAACAAATACGGTCATGCTTTTTTATACAACCTATATAACCATTGGTGTCAATAATTATCCTTTAGTCCTCACATTCTGTAGACGATGTTTCTGAAAAAGTGGGAAGAATTGCTGTTTCTCGATTTAACTTTGATTTTATAACATTTATTGCTAACTATATATTTTAGTGTAATGCGGTATTTTATCTCCTTATATCAAGTGGTTTCATGCTTTGTCTGGAGCGATGTTCACAAAAGAAATCAATTAGGTATTATCAATAATAAAGGTTGGCCCAATGACAATGTTCATCTTTCTCTCTCTATCTATCTATATCAAACCCGTTCTCTCTCTCAACCTCTCTCTCCCTCTCTGGATATATCATAGTATCTCTTTCCAACCTTACTTTTTCTCTCCACCCCTTCCCTCACGCTCTACCTGAATATATCACACTATCTGTTTCTCGTAGTCTTAAAATATCTTTATATTTCTCTCGTTTTGTTCCTCTGAGAATATCACTCTAGATGTCTCCTTTAGTCTTTCCATCTCTTTCTTTATCTTTTGTTTTCTTTCCTTTGCTGCAATTACATACATACCCATGATCAAAGATCCGTACAGAAGTTTACTGAACTGAGACAGGTGTCACATCTAAGTTGATCTACTGTAATATTTCCGGTGTTCATTCGCCTCATTTGCGCATTTTGTCCATGAATGACTGTGTTAATAATTACTACGGGATGAACCATGGACAATTTCCGCTCAACCAGATGGTCAGTGATTGGGGTATACGAAATGATGGACAATATTGACATTTCCTGTAGATACTCGAACGAAGTTCGATGGACACTGGACAGATTGCGTGGAATTGGAATAAAGACATTCGAATTTTCATTTCATCACATCACTACACAATTAAATAAAGCCTAGTTCCTAGAATATATATATAATATTTTATTAATGATCGGTTAATTAGTTTAAATGTAATTATTGTAAGAAAAATTAGATAAATTGATAGAGATACCTCATTTAATATACCAAGAGCGTTCCAAAATTACTATATCCTATTTTTATTCCGCCTGAATGGATCAAAAGGGTTTGAAAATTCCATTAAATTTAATTTTTCTTTTGAAGATATTAACAGTGTGAGGCTCAAAGAAAGCAACCCCTGCCATGAACGTGCGTCAAAAGTAGAGATTCTTCGCCGATTTGATTTACTGCCGTCATCTTTGTTTTTATTTTTTTATTTTTGTATGTTTTATTGCAATTTCCCTCCAAACAAGGCACATTGCCACTTTGCTGTAGGGGGCTACTATCAAGGACATAAGCTACAGAGGTACTATGTGGGGAGTTGGGCAGCAAGATATCGGTTCACGTTACACTTAAACTTCTACATGTCAGTACAGTTGGGGAAGCAGGAACTCGGGAGAGAATTCCAAAGTCCAGCGGTTCTGCGGAAGAAACTACTGGAGTAGAAGACTCTCTTACATCTAAGGATCTCAACTGTGAAGGGGTGGGACTTTGCTGCTTGTCGGGTTTGTCGGGGGCACTTACGTCGAGGGGGCACAAGTGCTTGCAGTTCGTCAGAGCATTCACCATTGAAATACATGTAGAACAGGCAGAGGGTTGCTACATTACCTCGATGGGGCAGAGGCTGAAGCTTAGATGACAGTTCAGGACCTATTAGGTTGGCGACTCTCTTTTGAACCTTGTCTAGGAGTGAGAGACTAGTAGCAGATTCACCAGCCCAAATATGACAACAATACTTCATATATGGGCGTGGTGCCCTTAGAGGTACAGGATACTTTCGAACGTTAGTAGATTTCTAGAAGGGTAGAGAGAACCTACCTTTTTCGCAGCGTTTCTGGCAATGCTTTCAATGTCATTTTTCCAACACATGTTTCCTGTGAACGTTAAGCCGAGGAGTTTAAAAGGTGTGCTCCCAGATAAAACATGATGTCTCAACAATTAACAAACTTCCTAGCAAAAGTTCACCAAGAATGGTGGATATTATGTATTATGTAGAATAAAATATTCTGAAGCACAAAACATCGCTCATTATAATCGCAATATTCCCGTCTTCGTATATCATTTTCTTTTGGGGTTAGAAAAATAGAACTCTTTATTTTTGGAACGACCCTTATATATATATATATATATATATATATGAGTTTGGAGTTTTTATGTAAATAAAATTATATAAATTGACGTATACATCAAAAGGATCAACGGAAATTGATTACGTTTAAAGTAGATAATAAAAAGTCGTTGTTCCTATGGCTTTTGCGATCAGTTACTAGAGAAATTTTATTTTATTTTATTTTCTAATTTCGAAATCGTTTAGGGCCCTAATAAAACATAAAAATGTTGGAACATTGATTGATCCGCGTGGACTCCTTACAACTTTCGAATAACACACACACGTACACACATATATAAATATATATATATATTTTAATATATATATTTATATATATACATATAATTATATATATACATATAATTATATACATATAATTATATATATATACATATAATTATACATATAATTATATATATATACATATAATTATATATATATATACATATAATTATATGTATATACATATAATTATATGTATATACATATAATTATATATATACATATTATAATTATATGTATACACATATGTATATATTATATATAATACTTAATATATATTATATATGATACTTAAGTATTAAATATATATATAATACATATTAATATATTATATATAATACTTAATATTTATTATATTTATGATACTTAATATATATTACATATATAATACTTAATATATACTATATATATAATACCTAATATATATTATATATAATACAATATATATCTTATATATAATACATAATATATATTATATATAATACATAATATATATTATATATAATATATATTATATATATTACATAATATATATTTTATATATAAAACAGAATATATATTATATAGATAATACATTATATATATTATATATAAAACATAATATATATTATATATATGATACATAATATGCATATACATATGATATATATAAATAATAACATATATATATATATGCAGTTTTCTCACAAACTACATTGGCAAAGCCTTCAATCATATTTCTTTTAGCACTGCTCACAATGCTTCAAGCAACCTTCTTATCCTTCTCATATATACATGTATAATATCATGTATTATTAAATAAATATGTATATATTAATTATTTTATAGCTATGAACACTAGAACTTTATGCTTCACAGTCATGTGTGAAATTATAATTATTGCTCGTCGTGAGATTGGAACGTTTCAACAAAGTTATCGTACGAATCCATTGGCTAAGATGTTAGCTCTAAGCTATCGGCAATTTTCACAAGAAAAAAGGGGAGATATATAAATACCGAATGTGGACAAAGTCTAGTAAAGAAGAATACTCGTCCCAGGAGAAGTAAAATTAGCCCACAGGAAGAATCGATTTAATTCACTATTATATCCTTTTACGATGATTTAACGCCACACATCCGGTTATATTACGTTAAAAAAAAAACTTGCTCTCTTTCACAACGATACGAGGGGCGTGAAATAAGGAATGCCCCTAATCCACTTCCCATCGCAGTAGAGCAACGAAACTTGGCACAGTTATTAGTCTTTCTCTACATAGGAACCACCCAGAGTTATGCATTTTTCCCATCGTTTGATGCAGCTCTTGAGACCGTTTTTGTAGAACACCCCAGGTTGGTCCTCTAACCACGACGTGACTTCAGAAATCAATCTGCATCATCTGGGAAACGCTTTCCTTTCAAAACATCTTCATGGCTGGGAAGAGGTGAAAGTCAGAGGGTGCAAGGTCTAGAGAGTAGGGAGGATGGGGAAGGATTTCATAACCAGACGTCCGTGCTTCTGATCTGGCGACATGCGAGTTGTGGATCGGAGCGTTGTCCTGCAGGAGGAGGGTACCTTTGCTGATCTTGCCCCGCCTCTTGATTTTGATAGCTTTCCTTAATTTCCTCAAAAGTGAAGCATAATAGGCTCCTGTAATTGTGGTACCCTTTGCCAGGAAATCTGTCATCACTAATCCGTCCTGGGCCCAGAAGACTGTGAGCATGACCTTGTTAGCGGAGGGCTGCACCCTTGTCTTCTTTGGAGGTAGTGAGTCCAAGTGCTTCCACTGCATTGACTGGGTTTTGGTCTCTGGATCATAGTGATGGACCCAGGTTTCATCCTGTGTAATCTGTCTTTTGAAAAACTTTGATTCATCTTTTTGGCACATCTCCAAATTCATCCTCGAGCACTCGACGCGTTCTCGCTTCTGGGATTGTGTGAGCAACCTGGGAATCCATCTGGCATATACCTTATGCATATGCAAATGGTCATGAATGATAGTTTCCACAGACCCTGTACTAATCTTGACATCTTGGGATATTTGGCGAATAGTAATGCGCCGATCTTCCAAAATGGCAGCCTCAACTTGACGGACAGATGCCTCATCAATGGCAGAAGGGGGGGTGACCAGGTCTGGGAGCTGTTTCCACAGACTTGCGGCCATGTTTGAATTCACGATGCCAGCGTTTTACAAAGTCATATGATGGGGCATTATCACCATACGTTTCTTTCATTTCATCTATAATCTTCTGTGGTGTGTATCCTTTCAAATACAAAAACTGGATCACTGCTCGACATTCAACAGGCTCCATTTCACACCTGACTCAGTTCAAACACCTGTAAAACAGAAACCACAATTAGTTCAGAGCTGTAATTTGCCACATAACCCGTAGAGATATACATGATTGCACATGCAAAATTTCAGCTAGGTCAGACAACTGGAAGTGGGTCAGGAGCATTACTTATTGCACCCTCCTTGTATGACTTGTTTTTGAATTTTCAACGACTTTTTCCGTTCTGAAATAGAACAAAGTCATACTTTCAAATATTTAGTCAAATATTGTACTAGCATTTAAATTCCTTACTTTCATTAATCCAGAAGAAGTCTTAAAAGAAAAACAAAACATTGATGAACACATCATTTTGTTTGCTCTTTTTCTATCTCTCTATTGCCTCAGAATATTATTTCCATTCTTACACACACACACGGTTCTGGATATGACCTTAAACTATATCTAGTGGCGAGGCCCCAGCTTGCGTGCTTTGGGAGTGTGGAGCCACCCTTTAATTTCCTGGAGTGGTAGTACATGTTAGGGCCCCAACTATAGGTTATATAGAATCCGACTTGAAAACAACAAATATATTCTATTAAAGAATTTGTCTTCACATGTTTGGGTTCGGCATTAAATAACCTGAAAAGGTTGATATGTCGTAAAACAAAAACAACCAACCAGCTATACACACACACACACATACACATACACACACGTGTGTGTGTGTGTGTGTGTGTGTGTGTGTGTGTGTGTGTGTGTGTGTGTGTGTGTGTGTGTTTCGCTATCTAGAGCTTCTTTTTCACTTCCACTTAATAATCTCAACCAATTTACTTTCTCTTACAGCAATTCTCCGGGGTTTTTTTTCTTTATGCTTTTTTACGTCTTCTTCTTAGCCTCCTTCTCCTACTACTCATTCCACATCTTCTTTTTCTTCTTCTTCTTCTTTTTCTTCTTCTTTCCTTCTTCTTATTCTTCATTTTTTCCTCCTTCTTCTTTATTCTCCGTTTTCTTCTTATTGTTCTTCTTATCATTTACCGTTTCCTTCTTATATTCTTCTTCTTCTTCTTCTTCTTTTCTTCTGTCCTGCTACTTTTTCTTTCTTTTTTATATAAATCCTGGTCTCTTATTTCAGACCACTTCGTTTTAATCGTTTTTCTTTTTCTTCTTCCTCTTTTTTTCCTATTATTATTACCATTGTCATTATCATTCTTCTTTTTCTTTTTTTTTCTCATAATTATTATTATTGTTATTATTGTTATTATTTTTTATAATAATAATAATAATAATAATAATAATCATGAGAATAAAAATAATAATTGAGGAGGCTTAGTGCCACTCAAATCCCAGTATAAACCAATGGCCACAGCCGGCGAGAAATCAATGGTAAGAGGCTGTTGCGATGATGCAAATTCATTGACAAATTCTATCGAAGGAGGTGGAGAGAACTAGACGTCTTGGGAGACTTGTTGTCACTCAGCCTCCAGAGAACACCACAGGTTTCCAATCAGATCGTTTGTTCACTTGTGTGAAAGCTCCATGTGAGCCAATAATGATAATGATAATAATAATAATAATAATAATTTGCTGTTTTCCTCGGTCGCTTTCCCTTTATAACGTTCCCATTACAATCATTTACAAGATTTTTTTCATATCCGGTCTAATCTGCCATTTCTTATTTTCCCTTATTAAAGTAAGCTCTTTTCATTCCTGACAGTCTAATGCGCATGCGTTTCGACGCAACCTAAGAAGAAAGACAATAGCCCCTATCCCCGGCTTTTATATATACCCCCACTCTCAATGTATTTCATTTTTACCAATGGCTTTTCTTCAGGTTTCCTTCCAGACAAACAAGAGCGAGAAAAGCGCAACGGTGTCCGGATTAAATCCCCCACCCACATACATACACACACGCCCTTCTTAATTCTTTGAAATGAGGCTTCAACGGCATACAGTCTCTATCAGAAACGTCAGACTTGTAGCGGTGACGAAGACAATGAGCCGAACAATGGTCATGCTAAAAATATCCCAGGGGAGAGGAGAGAATGTCGCAAAATGCCAGGCGTCTAGCTTTACTTTAAGTGACGAACTAGTGCCGCTGGTTGACATGACAACCGTTTACTGACGTTTAAGTTCCTTCTTTAAATTTTAAATGAAATAAAAGAGCGTCCGGCCATTCCTATCATCAACTAAAAATGATTGTCGACTGGATTTAGTAAGTAGGTCCGATACCAATTCACAAAACTGTGCGTCAAAACCCGAACATTTTTTCTATGTCCACCCAGAAAGTCTTTTTTACAAAGTGGTTACCAATTATCAAAATCAAAAAGCCACTCGAGCAAAAGTAAAGTGTTAATAAATGCCAGGTCGCCAGTCATACAAAACCAGTAATGATCATTAATGCTAGACATGGATAGGATTTGATTATTTGAGAGGTCGGTTCAATAATAATTTTTTAAAAAACTTATTTACATTGTACTTGAAAACGAGCATATTCAGCCAGGAAGAAAACCGAAATATTGCGTTCCGCAGGTAACCCGTTCTAGGAAAAAACCTTTGTTCATTTATTTATGGTTTAGTTTTGTTCATTTATTTATGGTTAAGTTTTGTTCATTTATTTATGCTTAAGTTGTGTTCATTTATTTATGGTTTGGTTTTGTTCATTTATTTATGGTTTGGTCTTGTTCATTTATTTATGGTTTGATTTTGTTCATTTATTTATGGTTTGGTCTTGTTCATTTATTTATGGTTTGGTTTTGTTCATTTATTTATGGTTTGGTTTTGTTCATTTATTTATGGTTTGGTCTTGTTCATTTATTTATGGTTTGGTCTTGTTCATTTATTTATGGTTTGGTTTTGTTCATTTATTTATGGTTTGGTTTTGTTCATTTATTTATGGTTTAGTTTTGTTCATTTATTTATGGTTTAGTTTTGTTCATTTATTTATGGTTTAGTTTTGATCATTTATTTATGGTTTAGTTTTGTTCATTTATTTATGGTTTAGTTTTGTTCATTTATTTATGGTTTGATTTTGTTCATTTATTTATGGTTTGGTCTTGTTCATTTATTTATGGTTTGGTTTTGTTCATTTATTTATGGTTTGGTTTTGGTCATTTATTTATGGTTTGGTCTTGTTCATTTATTTATGGTTTGGTCTTGTTCATTTATTTATGGTTTGGTCTTGTTCATTTATTTATGGTTTGATTTTGTTCATTTATTTATGGTTTGGTCTTGTTCATTTATTTATGGTTTGGTTTTGTTCATTTATTTATGGTTTGGTTTTGTTCATTTATTTATGGTTTGGTCTTGTTCATTTATTTATGGTTTGGTCTTGTTCATTTATTTATGGTTTGGTTTTGTTCATTTATTTATGGTTTAGTTTTGTTCATTTATTTATGGTTTAGTTTTGTTCATTTATTTATGGTTTAGTTTTGATCATTTATTTATGGTTTAGTTTTGTTCATTTATTTATGGTTTAGTTTTGATCATTTATTTATGGTTTAGTTTTGTTTTAGTTTTGGTTTAGGTTTGTTCATTTATTTATGGTTTATTTATGTGTTTGTGTCTGATATTTGGAGTTGACGATAAATTGTCTGGCAAAGTCACTTCTGATTAATGTATGCAAACGAAGAAATGATATGCAGCAGTTTTTTGTTAATTCATCTTTTATCATAAATTCTTATTAAGAAGAAAAAATAAAATAAAATGTACACCCAGGATTAAACAGGTGATCGTTTGATCATGTCGAATGCTCTACCGCTGAGCCATGCCTATAATGAAGTTTAATCTGTATTTTAAAGAAGAAACGTTTTGCTGAAATTTTATTATCTTCCATTGGCCGGTGTAATAAAATACATTCGTCTGTAAAACTTTTTTTTTATCTATAAGGAAGAAAGACTATTTTTCGGATTTAATTTTTTTCGATTTTCGATACTTATTGAATGAATTTCTATACACACCATATCTAAGAACACTGCCAGACATATAACTTACCTTTCTGTGAAATTTACAAAATATAGGCTCAGCCGTTTCGAAACCTATCCAGAAAGAACTTACAAACACACAAGGTTTTATATAACTTACGATTATATAACGGAATTTCGTCTCCGTGTTGTTGAGTTTGTTCCCTATGAACTCCGAAACAGCGGAATTATGTTTTTTGTTTTTTTTTAATTTCTAACAAATTTTCTCCATCTATCTAGCAGTGTTCTAGGATTTGTATCGGAATGTTTTCGATAAGTATCGATAATCGATATAATCCAATGAAGAAAGGTATAGGCGATTTTGACCAACGTTAACACCTTACTCATTCTTAAATAACAATTGCATTTGAGAAGTTTTATTAGCACATTAGCGAGAATGTCCGACATAACATTAGGTTCTTTGATATGATAAGGTTCGTTCGAAATGAATGTTTTAGTTTAAAGCACAATTGAACCATGGGACTTGACTTTTACATCGCCATCTTTGATTCAAGCTATTATATATATAAATAATTTTATACAATCGACAATAGGCTCCCTACAGCCTTGATGTACTCTTCAATCTTATGTGAACTGTCGCTGCAGGGAGGCATGTGTTAGGTTATGTCTGTACGATATCGTGTTGCTTTGTTATTTTCCTAAATCGACTATTATTATTAAAAAGGATAGATATATTTTTGTTAGCTATTGTGTAGAGAAAGTTATAGAGATGGAATGTTTTGAAAGAAGAAATATTTAGTAAAATATATAGGTTAACAATCAAGGAAAGCATGCGGTTGATAAAGAAAATAGGTTTCTAACAAATAGAAAAACGTGATTAAAAAGTCGCATGTTAAAAGATGTGAGTTCAATTACGGGAATAGTTTGAATATATACAGAGAGACAGAGCTAAAGAGACGAGATACGGGGACAGGCTAGTCTTAACTGGCTGGAAATCGTTCAGCCGTCGAACGTATTAGGTGCAGGGAAATAGCAAGAGTGTAGGATAAGGGGTGTGTGCAATCATCCACCTAGAAAACATTTGAAATAAAAGCTGTCCGAAAATATAACGGAAACTTCCTGGTCGAATCTTTGGATGGATGTTCATTTTATCATTGACCGGTTCGTCAACCACAATCCAGATGAAAAAAGTTATTTCCCCGTTTGGCAAGATATAATTCCCCAGATGTTTGGTCCCTTTGTGTTAAAGAAATGCTTGTCGATAAAAGTTTATATGTCCCGTTTGTATAACTGCTGCTGTATGTAGATATATATATTTATGTAAAAATGTACACACACATGCAAAGAACATTATATAGATGACGATATGACAGATACACGGTTTGCTCTCCTCGTTTATAGATACAGATTTTATACTGGTAGAATACTTAACCTAATTAAATCCTTCTTAGATAAGTGAAAAATCCAGATTGTCCTCGACGGTCGTACATTTAAACAATATGATATAAATGCGGGAGTGCCCCAGGGATCTATCCTTGGACCTCTGCTGTTCCTGATATTCATAAATGACCTCCCCGACAAAATTGCCTCTGAGATGGGTATATATGCTGATGACACCACACTCTATAGCAGGCACGACAGGAAAACAAATGAACATAAAGTAATGGAAGAAACACTAGAGGATGACCTCCAATCAGTAGTGGAATGGGGACAAAAATGGATGGTAACGTTCAATGCCGCCAAGACAAAACTGGTTTCATTCAATAATTACAAGAAACCTTCTCTACCACCTATAGCAATGGCCAACGACTCTTTATCTGAGAGTACGTCTTTCAAGCTCCTTGGCCTAACGTTCACAGGAAACATGAGCTGGAGCGGTTACATTGACAGCGTTGCCGGGGGCCGCTGCGAGGAAGGTGGGCTCTCTCTACAGTGCTAGAGGACTTCTGACACCCGAAGGTATCCTGTACCTCTACAAGGCCACTATTCGCCCATGTATGGAGTATTGCTGTCATATTTGGGCTAGTGCATCGGCTACTAGTCTCTCGCTCCTTGACAGGGTTCAAAAAAGAGTCGCAAATCTGATAGGTCCTAAACTGGCATCTAAGCTTCAGCCTCTGTCCCATCGTCGAAACGTTGCATCCCTCTGCCTGTTCTACAAGTATTATAATGGCGAATGCTCTGATGAACTGCAAGCACTTGTGCCCCCATGACGTAAACACCCTCGACAGACCCGACAAGCTGCAAAATCCCACCCCCACACTGTAGAGATCCCTAGATGTAAAAGATCTTTCTACTCCAGTAGTTTCTTCCCCAGAACTGCTAGACTTTGGAATTCCATTCCAGGTCACTGCTTCCCTAATTGTACTGACATGCATAAGTTAAAATGCAACGTGAACCAACATCTCGCTGCCAAAATCCCTACATAGTACCCCAGTAGATGTTTACGCTGATAGTAGCCCCCTACACCAAAGTGGCAATGTGCCTTGTTTGGGGTGAAAATGTAATAAAAAATTTTTTTTTTAAAATACACTCCAAGTTATATATGGTTCTGCAACTTAATGCTTCCTCCTTTGGCACTGCAATAAGTTCCCAACTAGACCAGGCAATTAATCGATTTGATTGAAAAATGGGCGATTTCTTCGATTTCGGTGACAAGAAAAATATGGGAGTGTGAACGTGTGACCATTTGTTGATCATTCAACCCCGACAAAGTCATGTCTCCCTGTTATATATATATATATATATATATATATATATATATATATATATATATATATATATATATATATAAGTGAACGTGTCTGTCTGTATGTGTGTACATTTTCCTACGCAATAACTGTCAATTTTCAGTCTACAGACTCGAAATCGATATACAGTGCAGTGAGATTTCGGAAAATCCTTGTGATGTGTTATCGGCCACAAATTTGGCTGTTAAGGGCTCAAAGTACAACGATTTGACCTTTGAGAACTCTACCAAACTCCTCCGACAATTTTGGGCCTAAACGCTTGAAATTTTAGATATGGGTTCCGTGGACATTGATCTTACGTAATAACTTGATTTGAGCCCAAAACAAATGTTTAGGGGTCATAACAGGGGTCAAAGTTTAAAATAATTGACCTTTTTTTTGTTTGTTTTTTTACTCGGCTTACACCTCCAAACACCCGGGCAACGCCGGGCAGCCATTCTAGTATATATATATATATATATATATAAGTGAAAATGTCAGTCTGTCTGTCTTTCTGTGTACATTTCTCTACACAATAACTCAATTTTCAGTCTACAAACTCGAAATTTTATATACAGGGTAGCGAGATTTGGGAAAATATTTGTAATCAGTTTTCGGCCAGAAATTGGGCAGTTAAGGGGTCAAAGTGCTACGATTTAAACTTTGACAACTCTACCAAACTCCTCCGCCAATCTCAGTTCGAAACACTTGAAAATTTAGATTTAAGGTTCCATGGACAAGGATTTAACTTAATAACTTTCTTTGAACCCAAAACAATGTTGAGGGGTCATAATAGGGGTCAAAGTTTTTTAAAAATTGCCCCCTGCGGTCTCTACCAAATTACTCAGACACTTTCTAGTCTAAACATTTCAAATTTTACATAAAGGGTATTCACAGATAGGGCAAGCTTTTTAATCGGTTAGGGTCTAAAATTTTTAGCTACCAATATCTAAATCTATGTATGTATGTTTGCATGCCTGCCTAAAACTTTCGGCAGAGACAGCGAATTTTCACAAGATCAATATCGTTTTGAAGCCTGACCCTTCGGATAGTAAATACCGAAAAATTGTCTTAGCACATTAATATCTTCACCCTCAACTGGTCATGTTTCTACAGGGAGGGGTCGCTTTTTTTCGCCGATATTTTCGAAAGTCATCCCTTCTTTTCGATTATCTAGCCTTAATTTAAACCTACGTCAGTTCCACCTTGGCGGTGGTCGTAACAGCAAAGATGTCAGGGTTTTTTACGTATTTTCCTCCTTTGCGGTACGAGTTCGAGCCTGCTTTCCTACTACCACTTTTTCTTTAACTCAACACACACCTCCAAACACCCGGGCAACGTCGGGCATCCATGTCAGTAATATATATATATATATATATATATATATATATATATATATATATATATATGTGTGTGTGGGGGGGCACCTTTTTTTCTATGGTATATTTCATTAAATAAAATAGACCATGATCTAACTGGTTTTACACAATTTAAATAATTAACCAATATTAACCAATGGAAAAAGAGGACAAATAATTAACCCAGGAAGAAGGAAAAAATTATAAATTGTTCAAAACCAGTTATATTAATTTATCACTGATGATGAATCCTGAGGGATTGGAAAGTACTCGGATTTATGATAAACATTGTGATTACATCAGCCAGTTCCCGCCGGAAGTGAAGATTGTTATTCGGAAGTTGGAAAGGATCGAAAATAGAATTAATAGACAAAAATTGTCTATTTTATTTAGTGAAATATTCCACATACGCACACACACACACACACACACACACACACACATATATATATATTCATCCACATACAGTACTGTTTCACAGCTCGTCAGTACGGCTAGACAGGCAACAATCTAAAGCTAGGATTGAAACCCGACCGTTTGTACAACAGTCAAGGCTCCTAAACATTATGCTATCAGCGGCTGCTGAGTGAGTTGTGAGTTTAACGATGTTTTGACATCGTCCGAAATACCTAAGCTCGATTTGTTTACACAAAGAGCCTCGCTTATACGCTAATGGTAATTCGTCACTTCTCAATATGCTCAACTCAAGATGAGAAGCATTATAGTCATCCACATACAGTACTGTTTCGCTGTTTCACAGCTTATTAGTGCAGCTAGATAGGCATCTACCTTAAGCAAGGATTGAAACCCGACCGTCTGTACGACAGCCAATGCTACTAACCACACACACACACACACACACACACACACACATATATATATATATATATATATATATATATATATATAACTGCACAAATATACTTTTATAGATGCGTACCTATATTTTATTTGATACGCCCAACGTTGATCTATTTTCCCATCAGGATACGTTTAAACGATTCGATAAATCAGGCGATGGGTATTTCTAAAAATTAATGATATATTGCATTAATAAAAATGACGTTCTCAGATTAGAGAAAAATTGGGTTTTTTTGTTTTTTTTTGGAGTTCGATTTTTCTCATGTTTCAACAAACCCAGTCCGCTTCCAGCCAATTTTCACCGACCAAAAGAAATAAAAATAGATTCCAGCGGAAAATAATAATGTAATTTTTCTCTTTTTTTTTCTCTCCCTGTATATATATATATATATATATATATATATATATATATATATATATATATATATATATATATATATATATATAAGAATTTCAGTCAGTCTTACGCATCTTACACCCTTCCCTCCTTTCTTCTGTTTCACCGTCTTCCCCCCTCTTTCTCTCTCTTTCTTTACACTCCGATCCATGTCTGGCTGAAGTTCTTTAAACTCTCCTCCCCACTTTTGGATGTTTATTTAATTATTCAATCTTAAAACTTAAATGTTGTCAAATCAGAATTGAATTTTCCCCTTTTTAACTTCGTCTTCTTCTAATATCATTTTTCCAAGCATAATAACATCTTCTGTTAAAGTCTGACGAAGTTGCTGGATCGTTGATATGATTCGGTAACCGAAACATGTGTAACTAAGCGGATAAAACGGTAATAAAAGTATATATATATATATATATATATATATATATATATATATATATAATAAAGCTGAATGTGTGTATGTGTGTGTGTGTGGTTGACTATTTTAAAAACTGATTACATATAATGAAAGAAGATGTATCGAGACACAGGAATGGGTATGTTTGATCTGGCAGAACGGTGGTTCATTAAAATTGTGGGGTCTGCATTCGCGCCTGGTCCACAAAGTATGGAAATAAAAAAATTAACAATTAAAAAAAAACGTTTACAAGTGTTTTTTATATAGATGTACATAAGAATACTTTGATAAGTGTGTTTTAACTTAAATATGGATAGTATAATAAAATTGTGGGGTCTGCGTTCGCGCCTGGCCTCCATAGAATGGAAATATGCACAAACTTTAATAAAGACTTTTCATATCTATCTGCGTAAGTATACTTTGATAATTATGTTTCAGTTTGAAGAAATATGGTTTAATAAAATTATGGGGTGTTCGTTCGCACCTGACCTCCATAGAATGGAAATATGTCACAAAGTTTAACAAGATTTTTTAATATAGATCCACAGAATATTGTGATTAGTGTTTCAGTGTGAACAGGTATGGTATAATAAATTATGGGGTTTATCTATTTTATTTTTACTTTCATCATATTTTGCGTTGGTTTGATGCCCCCAAATTCGAAGCTATCTCTTTACAACCCTTCCTTTTAACCTATCATACTTTCATAAATGAGTCCGTTTTCTGTTTTTGAACCGGGTACTCTTGCTAGTATATATATATATATATATATATATATATATATATATATATATATATATATATATGCGTGTATGTGTGTGCGAAATTGATCATAGAGCGTATGTTGCATTAGATGCTTATAAAATTATAAATTATTATTGAAGTGTGAGTCGGTGTTTATGTTTGATATTACTAATTTAGTATTACAATACCTATAATAATTATTCTATTTTATGTTTTGTTTAAGTGTAATTTTAAACTTACTTGATTATTTATTAAACACGCTTTCCGTTGCATATTCTTTCATTCTGCTCTTTTTTTTTTTTTTGGAGGGGGGGTCTAATGTGAGAAAAATATGTGACATAGGTGCAATGGGAAATGGTGCTTAGAATGTATTATTTTCCCCAATTAATATTTTTATTTTCTTTCTATCTTTGCGATTGCGTTTGTACAGGGGGACCAAAATAAACGGGCCCCAACTTTAATCAGGCCCCGTCTCTTAGTGTTTTCTACAAATGAAATCAAATTTGGTCATAACTAGTTTATTATATTCAAAACAACACATACAAAACACTCGGGTCTTTGGCCTTTTTTTCTCCGTTCTACAGAATATATGTTCTAGATAGTCTCCATTTAGCTTTTGTTTTTGTTTTTTTGTTTTTTTTTTTGAGGGGGTCACTCTGTATACAGAAAATAACAAGGTAAGATACAAACTTGGTATTCCAGCATCTTCATGAGATATGTCGACGATATTCTCATCATCACATCATTTTCAAGACATCTTCATTATTTTTAAAAACAAAAGCATACAATTCTCTATCGAACACTGATATTTATAGAAAAATGGTTGTTTAAGAAAAATTATAAAATCCTGTACATGGAAAATTATCGAAATAATGAGAAAAAGCTCAGCATATTAGTTAGAGCTTAGATATATATATTGCGATTCCTTTTGCTAGATATGATCAAGTGTTTATCCTTTACAATAGATGTTACTCTGTGACTACCAGACATTTTTTCGTCAATAGTTTCGCGATGAAGGTAATAATACACACCATTTTTATATTAATCATTTTATTTTAAGGGATAACACATTTCGAACGATATTCAACCTGAGCTATTTTTTTTCAATTGTTAATCTGTTTCTCCCTTGTCGTTCATACCATAATAATATGGTTTACAGCATATAAATTTTACTATGATTATAATATCCGAATAAATCTTAATCTGCTGAAAAATGTTAATCATAATAAGAAGAGTCAAGTAGCAAACTGAGTAAACGTTTACTTTAACGTCGAAAAAATACGTTTTTTTACTTGACATTTGCATAAGAAGAACAAAAATACAAACTCGGCGAATTTTATCCGGCGAACAATAAAATTTTATGAACATTATAAAATATATTTATTGAAAGAAAAAAAAACACATCAGAATAAAAGAGTCGCTACTTATGAGAAAATTCAATACAACAAATAAGATAACGATGTATAATTTCACTTTTTTTATCATAAAACACGACAGAGAAAATGAAAACTTATAAATAACAATGATAATGAATAACGAAGATTATCTATCAATATCTACATATCTATAAAAGTGAAATTGTCTGTGTATGTGTGTGTGTCTGGGTGTTCATTTCACTACAAAACTATTCTGTCAATTTTCAGTCTACAGACTCGAGATTTGACATAAGGGGTATTGAGATTTTGCAAAATCATTTTAACCGGTTTTCGGACGCGGGCGATAATTTATAGCGGTGATTTGGACGTGATAATCCGATATTAAATGAGAATTTGCTAAGTATATAAAAAATGTGATTTTTTATTCAACATTTTAAAAGGCTTTATCTGTTTCCTTTCTTTTGTGTAAACAAATCAATTTTAATTGTTTCTTAACAGTTGCAAGCATATACGGAGAACACCGTGTGTATATGAATTATTTTACTTATGGACGTTAGTTCCATGATATAACACTATCTGTAGTTAACTGTCTGTTTATGAGCGGTTAGTAGTGTTTATATTCTGGTTTTAGCGCTCACTAGTGTGTTACCTGGATGTAGGAAAATCCGACCGTATTTATGAAATTTTTTTACCTGTGAATGTATGTTCCGTTATATGAAGTAAGCAATATGTAAATCTCCATTTTTGAATGATTAATAATCGGTAAATGTTGGTTGTTTTAACGGTAGTGTCTGATATGAAAGACGAGGCCATGTTTGTCAAATGTTTAGAAGTGTTCGCTCCATTCTGGAATGTGAGTAAGTCCGGTTTCGGCCAATCGGAAAGAATTTTATAATTTTGATGCAGAAATCGGATGGAAAATGGTATGTTTATGCATGTAATCTTGCAGTTACGGAGGGTGTAATCGCACTGTAGTAGAAAAATGCAGAATCGTGCCAGTGACAACTGGTAGCAGTGGTATGACTAAATATATAGAAAGAAAAGTAGGGACTCCTTCTTTTTATAATGTTGCGATTGTGATGGTGGTTCTACACGGATAAAATCTATCATTTTAATATTACGACTGAATGTGTGTGTAACGGCGTACAAAAGTTACATAAGATAGTGGGTTAGGTTTAGGCATAATAAATTTGTGTGGAATTTGTTATTGCAAACTTATGATAATTTGGTCCAGAGGGGAATTTTTGCAATCAAAATATTATATACAGGATATATATATATATATATATATATATATATATATATATAATACTCTTTATTTGTTTGTACATAAGCAGTAATATGTTGCTACACAGTCATGAGCATGTTTCAGTCAGCTCTAAAAACTAGAGACCTCTTCATGCGATACAGTTTAGACGAAAGCACTTTTTCTTCCTGTTCTTTCAACCTCTTCACTGGTGTATGTAGGAACGATGTATTGGAGCAGATGATAGTAAGCTGTACGTTTTCTGACCACGTGAAAATTTTAGTTAAATGCAAGCATTTTTATAACTGGATAACCCCGAATCTTCCGAAAAACCTTTTAGCATATATATATATATATATATATATATATATATATATATATATATATAAAATGCGCATTTCCCCACTTATAGAATCTATACACACTAGTATGTTTAAGATTTAGAGCGGCCATGACACACGTATACGAATACCATTCTTTAACCCCCTATCCTTTCCTATATCTCAACACACTCAAATCAACATCCCTATTGGGTCTTATTTACATACAACCAAATCTAATTTTTAATAAAATTTGAAAGATACAAATTTAATTTTTAATAAAATTTGAAAAAAAATTCTTCGTTACTTTTCTCTCTTTGTTTCCCCTCTCTGTCCTGCTCTAAGCAAGTCTGACGACCTAGTCTACAAACTCCAAAATTCTATCATGACAATTTTTAATAAAAAATACACGATGATCTGAAGCTTCCAACGTAGACCCCCACTACCATGTCTCCTTATTCAACACCAGGGGTCTTCCAGAGGTTGAAGCCCAATTACAGGAGACTAAACCAGACCTTTTATTTTTAAGCGAAACTGGAATTGGACAGACTATTTCCCTAAATGAGTTCGTAATTAAAGGATACTCTAACCTAACTTCCAAATCTGACCCCCTAGATCGCCATGGGCATGGAATATGTGCCTATATAAAAGATGGCTTTCCATGTGGTAGGGACATCTCCAGAGAAGATCCTAACTTACCCTATATGTGCTTCCGAGTAGCACTAGCTTACACTACGGCATTTATATTTACTCTCTATCACCCCCATAACAGCGGAGTTATTATCTTTAAAGGCATATCTGAGAAAATTAACCAAGTTCTATCAGCATATCCTTCAGCTAACATTCACGTATGTGGAGACTTCAATGTTCACAATGTGGAATGGTTGACCCACCCAAACAAGACCGATGATGAGGAGAGATTTTGTCATGATTTCTCCATTGCTTAAGACCTCACTCAGATTGTTCACGAACCCACCCGTGTGCCCGACAATGACGGCCAGTATGCAAGTCTCCTAGACCTTTTTCTCACAACTTGCCCTGAACTATGTTCAGTTTACGTTCTGTCTCTTCTTGGATCTTCCGACCACTCAGTTGTATCAATTAAGATAAAAATGAAATGTAATAAGTCCTCAGACGTACCTCTCCATCGTACAGTATATCGATACACTATGGCTGACTGGGATAGTTTCCGTACATTTATATCGGATCTTCCTCTGCGTTCCATGTTTAAAAAGGATGTGTCATCTATAGTATCAGACCTGACAGAATGGTTAATTGTAGATATAGACAATTTCATACCCTCGAAAAAGTTCCAGCAAAAACCTAACAGCCAGCCATGGTTTTCTCCAGAATGTGCTGTGGCTATCGCGCACAGAAGTCACTTTTTCCACTGCTTCCAACGTAATAGATGTATGGAAACTAAAGCCGCTTTCAGGACTGCCAGCAACCATTGTAAGAAAGTAATAAATAACGCAAGAGAGTTGTATTCTCAGTCCGTCAAGTCCAAAGTAGCTGAGCAGCGGCTTGGTTCCCATCAGTTTTGGCAAATTGCAAACAGAATCTTGAACAGAAGCGTGTGCTCTATCCCAATTATCATCAATGGACCTGAGTTAATCTCGTCAGCATCAGACAAAGCCAAACTCTTTGCCAAGAACTTTGTAGCCAATTCTAACCTTTGCGACCAAGGCCGCCAACTCCCAATATTTCCTCCTGTATCAGAAAACACACTATGTGATATACAAATATCTGTATGTGATGTTGCCAAGCTAATCAAAAACCTTGATTCCAGTAAAGCAACTGGCCCTGACGATATTCCAATTATAGTACTCAAAAACTTTCAACCAGAACTAGCACCTATACTTACAAAACTGTTTAAACGTTGTCTTAAGGAGAATTGCTTCCCATCACCCTGGAAAATCTCATCGGTATACCCTGTATTCAAGAATTCAGGTGATCGTTCATCCCCCTCTCAGTATAGGCCAATAAGTCTCCTGTGCGTCATGAGTAAGTTGCTGAAATCTGTGTTAAATAGAGAAGTAATCAACCATCTCAGCAAAAATAACCTTCGTAGTGACACACAATATGATTTCCGTTCTGCTAGATCTACAGCAGATGTGCTTACATTTATATCTCATAGGAGTAGCGAATCTCTCGACAGAGGCAACCTTTCTAGAGCAATTGCTCTTGACATATCAAAGGCCTTTAATAGGGTGTGGCATAAAGGTTTACTTCACAAGATCTCCAGCTATGGTATAGCTGGCAATGTCTTCTCAATTATTAAATCATTTCTCTCTGATAGGTTCATAAGAATAGTAGTTGATGGGCAAAAATCAGAAGCTCACAGTATACATGCTGGAGTCCCTCAGGGGTCCATCCTGACCCCAACTCTTTTCCTGATCTACATTAATGATCTTCCAAATCACATCCTTACATCATTCGTAGACATTTTTGCTGACGACACTACCATCTATGGTAGCACATCTAAGACAGTAAACGACCAAGTTCTCTCTGATTCTCTCTCCTCTGATCTTGATCACGTTGTACAATGGGAAAAGGAGTGGCTGGTTACTTTTAATGCATCTAAAACCAAGCTTCTATCTTTACATCATCAACGTTCTGATCCCCATCTGGTATCAATTAAAATGAATGGCTCTCGTCTTGGGGAGGCCTCAAGTTTTGATAGGCTTCTGGGCTTGACCTTTACTCCTGATCTTAAATGGAACACGTACATAAAATCTGTTGCCAAGGCCGCTGGAAAAATGGTCGGATCCTTCTATAGATCCGGTAGATATCTCACTGCTGATGCAATTCTCTGTCTATATAAGAGCCAGATACGTCCAAGGATGGAATACTGTTGCCACATATGGGCAAGAGCTGCTAGAAGACTTGTCCTGCCTTGATAGAGTTCAAAATAGACTTCGTGGCCTTGTGGGAGATGTCCTTTTCTCTTCACTGCAACCTCTATCTCACAGAAGAGATGTTGCGAATTTGTCTCTGCTTTATCGTTATTTTCATGGAAAGTGTTCGACTGAGGTTCAATCTATGGTCCCCCCTCGCCAAACTTTCACAAGAAACACTAGACTAGCTGAAAACATTATCAATAATTTTCCCCACTCTTTATCTGTGCCTAAACCTAAACAGATTCCATGATCAAAGCTTCTTTCTTAGAACTGCACGCCTGTGGAATTGTCTTCCTTTTCCCTGCTTTCCAGCTGTCTATAATATGGTTGTCTTCAAGTCCAACGTGAACAAGTTTCTGATGAGCCGTTCCACTTAAGTTAACAAATTTACCGAACTTCCCTTACTATCGATTACTATATTGTCCGTTTGACTACTCTACACTCTTTAACCCTTATCCTTGAGTGGCCTATCGGCCTTGATAAGTGGTGACGCCTATGTAAAAAAAAGAACCTCCTGATTCTAACTCCCTGTGACGAAGAACACCTGATATTTACATTGCAAACTTTGTTTTCGTATAAGCTGTATCGCCTGAAGATGTCTCTTCTTACTAGTAACTAGCTGGCTGAAACATGCTCATGACTGTGTAGCAACATATTATGTAAAAACAAAGAGTATACCCTGCTCTACTTCGGTATTGAGCACTCTTGTAATACCCTCGTTACACTTCATTGGTTAATTAACCTCTGGAACCAATAACCTAAGATTATATATATATATGTGTATATATATATATATATATATATATATATATATATATATATATATATATATATTCCTGTCCTCTGATGAGAAGGAGAGTATTTCTTCAAAACTCCGCGGATTAAGGACTATCCACTTATCTTGTGCTTCCTTTTTTAAAATTAAATATGTTTTTAACTCTTTTTCAAGATGTCTTTTTTATTAATCATTTGTTCATATATATATATATATATATATATATAGAGAGAGAGAGAGAGAGAGAGAGAGAGAGAGAGAGAGAGAGAGAGTGGGTGTGCGTGTTTAAGGTGTACACGTTTCTTCAGTCAATTGGCGTTTTCAAATAACGCTAAAAAATATTACTAGCGAAACCACACTGAGAAAATATGGAGTTACAATGATGCAAGCGAATTTAAAAGTCTAATGAAACCTCCCATGAGGAAATTCCGATGGATTGTCCTCGGATTGTTGAACAATCATTCGTGCGTTGACAGCTGTCCAACAGATCTAAAAGAAAGACAATTCAATTATATTTAAATTTTCTGTCTGACGAGTGTCGTATAACAAAACGCTAGCAATTGTAATTAAATTGCAAGATGCAATCAGTCTGTCTTTGTTTTTCAGACACAATGGAAGTAGCGAGCATTATGAATCAGATTTGTTTTCCTTCTGTATGGAACGCTTGCTTTTCTGGCGCATTATTTAATTTTATTGGCGTTTGCATAAGCGTCTGTAAACGCATTTTGAAGTGAGAGCGAGTCGACGCTGATTATATCTAAAGCAGAAACACGAAGCGGTTCGCCCATTTAAAGGCAAAAAAAAACGTTTGTCGATTATGTCCGAAAATTGAGTACGCAAATATACACATTGGAAGTGGACTCGGTTTACATAAAGATGGAATGAAAGTAATTAAGCCTGAAACGAAAACACGAAACAGTATGGAATCATTTTTTGTTTTGTTATGAAACAATAAAAATAAACTTTTATTATTTTATATTTTTATTTTTTTCTTAATATTTAAAATATATTTACATGTAAATATTTTATTTATTAAAACTAATTTAAACTTTCATTTCTATAAATAATTTTCTAAATAGTTAAAATTATTCATAGAAATTTAAACTATGTTTAATCGTATTATTTTGATTCATCGGACTACTGTCATCATCTTGAGTGTGATTTTCACAACGTTTCGGTCGTTGTACCTTCCGACCTTCTTCAGGTGTATCTTGTCGAACTCGGGAATGTTTCTGACGAACTCGTGAATTTCGACGAGATTTCCAGCATTTATTTACTTCACGGGGGAAGTGTGCTCTTGTTCCGTCAGCCATGACTGGATAGAGTTCCTAAGTAATTCACAATTGTATTTTTCAGTCGTTCACACCGAGGATTGAACCTTCAACCTTCAGGAGACTATCACGTTTTATAATTGATTTTCTTAAAGTACTCTTACCACTGCGTCACCGGGCATTGCGGACATATTTAGGAGCCTTAAATCTATTTTTATTTCTAGTTGTAAATATCACTATTTATTACTAATTATTACTATATATTAACCCCCCTCTCTCTCTCTCTCTCTCTCTCTCTCTCTCTCTCTCTCTCTCTCTCTCTTTCTCTGTATATATATATATATATATATATATTCATGTTTTTGTTTATTACTTGTATATATTATCTATTGCTTATAATTACTAGTTCCCATATCGTATTAAATTTTATACTAGGTCTACTAAGTAGTTGGCAATTCCCTAGTATATGTGCTGCTTCTTTCAGTCGTCTTACATTCCTCCTTTTCTATAATTTTTATTTCGTCCCATAATGGTAGATGGTTTCCCTTTTCCCTCCAGATATTGTCAGCTATACATGACTTTTAAGTCCCTCCCCGTACTACGGCTTTTCGATGTTCTTCTAACCGTACTTTCACCTCTGTATAGTTTTCCACATGTACATGGAATTTCATATACACCGTTCTTAGTCATTATTATTATTATTATTATTATTATTATTATTATTATTATTATTATTATTATTATTATTATTATCATTATTATTATTATTATTATTATTATTATCATTATTATTATTATTATTATTATTATTATCATTATTATTATTATTATTATTATTATTATTATTATTATTATTTGTATTATTATTATTATTATTATTATTATTATTTGTATTATTATTATTATTATTATTATTTGTATTATTATTATTATTATTATTTGTATTATTATTATTATTATTATTATTATTATTATTATTATTATTATTATTTGTATTATTATTATTATTATTATTATTATTATTTGTATTATTATTATTATTATTATTATTATTATTATTTGTATTATTATTATTATTATTATTATTATTATTTGTATTATTATTATTATTATCATTATTATTATTTGTATGGGGGTTGTCTCTCACAAGCTGTTTCCGGAGAGTTGAATCACTCCTGAATACTTACCTCATGTCATCTGGATTACATATTCGTTGAAGTTTTTCAGACAAGCTCTTCATATATGGTATACAAATTGTGATGAGTTTCTGCGTGGTGTCCTTTTGTGTTTGGTCCAGATTTCTTGAAGCTAATTTCATGTTCTCTGTATTGTTTTTTCGGTGGAGGGTTTCTCTTAAACTGTGAATTTCCCCTTGATATGTACTGCTTTTTCTAAATATTGCTTTTGCTCGTTGTTGTAGGCAACGGAGGATTCCTTTAATTATATTATATGGATGGTGGGAGTTTAAGTTTAGGTACTGTCCCGTGAGAGTTGGCTTTTGGTATACAGATGGCATAAACCAGTGCAGGTAATCAGCACATCTATAAATAATGCAGCATAAACCAAGTTATCTACTTTCAATTTAATTACGAAACCGTTAAATGTTTAAAATAAGTTTTCTTTTGAAAACACAAGAAATACTAATAAAAATCTGTCATGGATTATTCATGAAAAAATTCTATTTAAACCTTTTAAGAAACAATTTTACAAATGTTTAAAATATTTTTTATAACGCACGATAAAAGCTTTCCTACATTATTTATGACAAAATTAAATGAAAAAGCTTGTAAAAGACATACATATATAAATTCCAAACGACACCTTTTATATAAAAGTAAATAATAAAAATTATAAGTTATTTTTGTTATATAAAACGATTTCCCCTTGTATAGAGTAAAGCCATATTGGTGAATTTATGGAGCGCTTGTTTTTGTTATTCTGGAATGAACGAATAGTCAGTTTCAGCCAATAAGATTTAGTGGAATGTGAAATGGGAGTATTATTTTTGTATTGGGAAATTGAGGTATTATGTTATGGATATGAGTATATGACCCAGTTAATAATGGTGAAACCCCATATCCGTCGAAAGTGTAGAAATCTTCTCAGTGATAACTGGGAGTGGTAAGAGTACTTCGTATTTAGAAGGGAAAATACGAACAACTTGCTCTATAGATAGTTGCGATTGTGATGGTGGCACTCCTAGCATGAACTATGGGATTTTATCATCAAGGTTAAATGTGGCGTAAATGGCGTTCAAGAGTTACATAAGATAGTGGATAATAGTGTAGAGATAATAAATTTGTATGTGAAATCTGCTGTTGCAAACCTACAGTAATTTTGTTCAGAGGGGAATTTATGCAATGAAAATATTATATATAGGAGATATATAGACTATATATCATATATAGTTTTTAATTTTTTTTTAATGCTTGGAGACGAGGCTTCATAATTTATGTATTCATTTCTTTTGCGGATAGTTATCCTCATCTTCATAGTCGTTGTTGCTGTACAACCTTTCGACCAACTCATCCTCTAACCTTCTTCAGCTGATTACATGCGACTATATAATAGCATTCGGTACAGATCCGACAATAGAAGACTGGATATAAAAAGAAGATTGGATCTATACGAGCATAAAACTCATCTTTAATCGCTTTTCGGGGCCCGTGACGCAGTGGATAGAGGCGGTGAGTCTCTACAATTCCAGGTCAGCATCGTCTTAAGATAGCGGTTTCAATCCTTCTGGAACCTAGTCAGAGATTTTTTTTTTGCCACAAACGGAGTTAAACAACAATTATAGAAGGCAGTAATTACTGGGGAGTATAGTTACAAGACTCGGCATTCCTGTCCCGTTAACGACCTGAAGACTAGAGGATGAATAGATCGAGACATGGTGAAATAACAGCTATGCAGATGGGATATAGTCCGCAAAAAAATGGATGCATATATATTATCAAAGTATATTAGTATTTCATTCTTGATGTAATTCTCTGCTTGCATAGATACGTCATACATGAGAAGAGGGCATTACTGATTAATGTTTGACTAAGAACACTCGTCCTTGCTTTGTAATAGGGTACCATTGATTTCGGAAATCTCATGGGGAATAATAGTTAATGTTAATGCATTTCAAACCAAGCTTGTCTCTTTTCACCATAATCACCCTGACCCCCATCACGCCCGAATCAAAATGAACAGTTCTCGTCTTGAGAAAGAACCATGTCTTTAAAAGCTTATGAGGCTAACCTTCACTCCTGATCTAAAATGGAACACATACATCGAATCCGTTGCCAAAATCGCTTGAAAAAAGGGTTGCACCATTCTAACACACCAGTAGATATTTTCTCTACCAGTGCAATCCTTTATCTGTAGAAGAGCTAAGTTCGTCCTAAAATAGAGTACTGTTGCCACATCTGGGCAGGAATTGTTCGGTGTGACCTATCCTTGATAGCGTTCTAAGCGGCTTTTCCTAGGTGGTACCTGACTGACCCTCATTCTATATTTTTTTCGTCTTAAGATATTTGTCACAGTAAAACGCCTACTACTACCATGACAGATACTTTGCTTTTTTCATCCATGTTCTTAACATTAAACAACCTTTTTGTGTACAGAGTTTCTTTCCAACATCTTTCTATCTCAAGAAACATAATTACAAGGCATAAAACCAATATGAATAAAAGCTAATAAAACAGAAAATGTAAGCGCTCCGAGCAAAGAGACGAAGCATTATACCGCCTCATAACTTAATGCAGCAAACCATGAAATTATATCTTCAGCAAAAACACGAAAAGTTTCGTTGGTTAAAATCCTTGCGCAATTTCAGAAAATTAATGTCTAATCTGCAATTCTGACAACTGTTTTTTCACTAATATTAACAATTAGTATAGATATCCCGAAAAATTGAGCCATAGGAAAATCTTTAAAAATATCTTAGTGACCCCTGATGATTGAACCTTCTTCATGATCTACAGACCCACCCTAAAACAAACGGTTCGAATTCTTGTAATGCAAAGCCAACCCTCTTTTTCCTTAGTAGGAAAAAAGCATGTTCTCAACACCCAAAGAAGGTCGCAGGTGGCAACGACCGAAATGTTGTGCTAATAACACCCAAGATGAGAAAAATAGTCCGATTAATCAACATAGCATAATGTACAATATGTTGCTAAATTTGTTGCTGAATATGTTGCTAAATATGATGCTAAATTTGTTGCTAAATCTTTTTGATTATTCTACCGTTTCAGAAAGTACTTGATTCTTAATGCAAACATCTACCTATATAAGAGTAAGATACTCCCTAAAGGGGATCACTGCTCCCACGTTCTAGATGTGGCTAACAACACTCGTCCTTACTTGGAATGAGTCTAAGATGAAATTTGCAATCTTTTAAGGGGAAGATAACTCTTTTCTTCCTGTTTCATCTCTTCATCCTCTCTCTACTTTTGTAAACAGTTTACATCTTAAATAGTTGGACAAATATTATGGATAAAAAACTGAGAAAAACGAATGTGAATAATGGCAAGCGAGGATAAACTAAAAAAAACTAAGTCCATGCATCTGTAAAAGTGAGAGTGTATCTGTGTGTAAGGATATTTCTCGATCGATTACTCAATGAAATTTTAATCTGAAGACTACAGGGTATTCAGACATGTGCAAACCTTTTTAATCAGTTTTTATCCCGATAAGGGATGGGGTCAATATTGAAAAATTGATATGTGGTTATCCTCGTATTTTTACGGTTTGCTGTTTCACGAATAAGCATGCGTGAATTGTTCACGTGACAGATTCATTATGTTAAGAATAAGTATGTTTCAAACATTTTTAAGATCGTGTCAAGCCGTTTTAATCAATATTGTACTTGATTCATTATCTTTAGGTTTTGTTTTCAACCTCAGCTCGAGTATTTTTATTTTTTTTATTTTTACTTACAGGAAGTGAGCGGTTTAGAAAAACATAACACTCACATGCACATGTCTCTGTTTCTGTATTGATTAAAATATAATATTTATGCGTATTTTATGACCGGACAACGCCGGTAAACACTGGACAATGTCGGGCAACTTCAGGCGATCTGCCAGTAATAAATACAATAATTAATAACAGTATTCAAGACAGGTGAGTTTAAAAGTCAAAACAATAAAGAAAATAGCCAACACGGAAGCGAGTGATTTAAGCAAGTATGGTAGGAAAAAACATGCACACATAGTGGAGAAAGATCTCGTGTTTAAAACAATATCTCACGAAAGATACGATGCTAGTCTCTCTCTACTATCCTTTTCACGGGAAGTGCGCGAATTTACATCAATCTTTAATTATTACTCGTTTAACATTTATGACAAGAAAACACCTGCCACAACCATTGCAAACAGTTTTTTTTGTGGGGGGGGAGTCAACATTAACTAAATTACCATGAATGGAGACTCTTCCCAACAACTTCTTAATCGAGGAACAAATGATTACAAGATACGAAAGCTAATATAACGTACTACGAAGCAGTAAGACGATCATAGATGTGTTGAACTGGCTTCCTCTGAAAGCGGAAATTCCATGGCAATATCAAATTCATATGCGATCCCCAGTCTCTGGTATATCCCGGTCAGGAGATATCACGATTCAGGGTGTTGTATTTCTTTAATGGAAGTGTCGACCTGCTCCTACATACGCCGCATGGTATTTTCAAATGTCACCAATCTAGTATTTACGAGGTTCAACGTTGCTTAACGTCGATGATATGACGAGAACCGGTGTGTCAACGTAATTATGAGATATATGAATGTCAAGATAGCAAAGAGCCACGAAAAACAAAATATAAACTTTCTGGACAATGAGACGAAGCATTAAACCACGTCATAAATTAATGCAAGGAAATAGCTACACAATAACTTGGATAAAAACATAATTTTCTTACAAAAGTACTGAACTGAATACCATGCAAATGACTTCATTTTGACCGTGTAAGTAAATTGTACCAGGCAAAAACCGAGGTCAGTGTTGGAAAATACACAAAATCCTATACGACATCAAATTCTTCAAAATAAAAAGTCAAGGCATAATTATAATCACTAGGAACGGATTACCTGTCTAATAGTGGATTTTGCCGCTCTAGCTGTTACGTTCCACGGTGATACTTATCGAGTTCTAAAAACTTAGAAACTTCATGGAGCTTTTCATAGAGGAAATTAAAAAAAAACTTAAGAAAAATAGAATAGTGCAAATAATAGAATCCATTGCGGAAAACTTAGCAATAAACTAGGATAAATTGGAATTAGAACTATTGACGTCATACAAAATACGACTGTGATAAAAAAAAAAGATGAATTATTAATGAAAACATTTTGTGACGTGTATTACCTGATAAGCAATAAAGATCTGATAAAACTTGCACTTGCGCTTGAATCTTATTCTCAGAGAAGACAATGTACGATATCAAAATGAAAACATGTGCGTGAATGTTTTAAGTGTCATTAATATTGTCAGTATTAATGTTATATAATTAGATACTGCATAATCACGTTGACACACCGGTTCCCGTTGGATCGCCGGTTAAGCTACGTCGAACCTGGTTAAAACTAAATGGGTGACCATTTGGAACTTCTATGTGCTGTATGAGCTCTCCGCTTATATCGGCATTGTTTTCCAGTTTTGGGCTTCTCATTTACACTGGCCTCGAACAGTGCCGATTCAGGAGAGGTGTGGTTGTGGATTGCGCTACCCTTCACTCACAATTGCATGTGCAACTGACCCTACATTTGCGCGGAACTGAAGATGCGAGAGGTTTGCGGGAAAATTGGCCCAATGTATCACTCCTTGACTCGATTCTTGTCACCGACTATTTGACCACCGTAGGCATCAAGACTCTTCCTCACCCTCCCTATAGTCCAGACCTTGCTCCCTGTGACTATTAGTTATTCCCTTAGTTCAAGGTAAACCTTGGAAGCTGTCGTTATGAGACACTTGAAGAGATGAAGGAGGTTTTGACAAGAGCCATTGACACGCTCACACAAGAGGACTTTCATGGGGTCATCTAGAAATTGTTGTAGCGGTACAAAAAGTGAATTGCAATCGGGTGGGATTACTTCGAAAGAGGATTAGAGTTTCATGTGTGTACTATCGATAAAAGTATCGTAAACTTCTTGAAGGCATCTCGTAGTTTTCCAACTTTTTTAAAAAAATTTATTCACTACAAAGAAAGCATTTTGCGACCTGACCGTAAAGAGCTACAATTTTACGATTGAGGAGATGAACGAGATATCTGTTAACGAAGGTCATTTAAAAAAAATGCATTCTACTTTTTATTCCGCCTGAATGGATCAGAGAGGACCGTAAACTGCATTATTATGATGACTGAACTTATTTATTTATTATTTAAAATGTTTCATCTATCTGTTGTAGATATTGACGGTGTGAGACTTTATGAAAACAACCCATGACATAAACGTGAGCCAGAAGTAGAAATGCGTCATTGAATTCTTCTTTGAGGAAAAAATTGAACAGCGGTGCCTGTTGCACATGTACGAAGTCGATGCAGTTGATGTCGGCAAAGTTATGAGATGGGTTCGTCGAATTAAAAGTAATGACATAGATATAAGTGACAAGCGAACAACTATCGTTTTCGAACGAGGCATCAAACGAGGCTGATAAAAGTCTGTTGAGAATGATGAAGTCTATGTAGAAAAAATTCTGGGCCACAAAATGTCTCGTATTTGGACGGTACTACTCTCGATTTCGTAGCTCTTTAACGTTATAGATTTTTGAGTTAAAATTAGGAGGTTTTACTTTAGGAACGATCCTTGTATGTATCTATATATCTATAAAAGGTAAATTGTCTGCAAGTGTGTGTATGTGCGTGTGTGTCTGTGTGTGTATATTTCCCTATCAAATTACTTTGTCAATTTTCAATTGTCAATGTTCTACAGGCTAGAGATTTGAAATAAGGGGTATTGCGATTTGGAAAAATCTTTTTGATCGGTTTTCGACCAGAAATTTGGCTGTCAAGGAGTCAATTCAACAATTTGACCTTTGAAAACTCTACCAAACTCCTCCGCCAATTTTGAGCCTAAACACTTGAAATTTAAGATATAGGTTACTTGGACATGGATCAGATTTTTTTTAATTTGATTTGAGTCCAAATCAATAAATGTTAAGGGTCAAAATTGTGGTCAAAGTTAAAAGGAATTTGATCTCTGCAGTTTCTACCAAATTAGTCAGCCAATTTTGGGTCTAAATATATGAAATATTATATAAAGTGTATTCAGACATAGAGCAAGCTTTTTAATCGGGTTTTGGTCGAAAAGTTGGCTGCCAAGGGGTCAAAGTTCAAAAGAGTTTACCTTTGTGGTCTCTAGCAAACTATTCAGCCAATTTTGGGTCTAAACATTTGAAATTTTACATAAAGGGTATTCAAACATGCAGCAAGCTTTTAAATCCGTTTTAAGGCGAAAGTTTGACCCCCAAGAGGTCAAAGTTGAAAGAGGTTCCCTTTGCAGACTCTACCAAACCCTCCGCTAATTTTGGGCCCAAAAACTTGAAATTTTAGATATAGGTTATCTGGACATGATTCAAACTGTTTAATATATATACATATGCATATACAGTTATGAAGAGTACATACGGCCTGAGCAAAACCGGGCTGAAATGCCAGTATTCTATAAAGATCAAGTTTTAGCCCAAGCAAGGGTCCCCTTTTATTTCTGAGAGTTTCGATTGAAATTCAAGTTCTTTGTGCGTTCGTATGGCAGAGAATACGCGTTTAGAATATCTTAAACTATTTGTCCTTCCTTACATGCTTAGTAGCATTAGCACTTTTTGTTTCCTTCGAAAGAGAAATATAATTGACAAAAAAGAAGAGTTAATATTCAATTACGTCTGCTTTTTCATATTTTGAAAGAAAAATGTGTAAGTGATATTTTTTAAGAATTCTTGAGATTATCAATTACAATGGCGATATCTGCTAATGCAGCTGCGGAGACAAGTAATTTTTCTTTTCGCACTTGGAATTAGAAAACAAAACATAATTTGATTTTTCCACTTATTCTTTTCTTTTCTCACAAAATTATTGTTGTAATAATAATAATAATAATAATAATAATTATTATTATTATTATTATTATTATTATTATTATTATTATTATTATTATTATTATTCACCACATTTTGTGCCCGGTTATTGTAATTATTATTATTATTATTATTATTATTATTATTATTATTATTATTATTATTATTATTATTATTGTTATTATTATTATTATTGTTATTATTGTTATTGTCATTATTTTTATCGTTATTATTGTTATCGTTATTATTATTATTATTATTATTAGCATTATTATTATTATTATTGTTATTATTATTATTATAGTAATTATTATTATTATTATTTTTATTATTATTATCGTAATTATTATTATTATTATTATTATTATTATTATTATTATTATTCACCACATTTTGTGCCTGGGTGTTGTAATTATTATTATTATTGTTATTATTATCATTATTGTAATTGTTATTATTATTATCGTTATTGTTATTATCGTAATTATTATTATTATTATTATTATTATTATTAGTAGTAGTAGTAGTAGTAGTAGTAGTAGTAGTATTCACCACATTTTGTGCCCGGTTATTGTAATTATTATTATTGTTATTATTGTTATTATTATTATTATTGTTATTATTATGTTTATTGTTATTATTATCATTATTGTTATTGTTATTATTATTGTTATTATTATTATCGTAATTATTATTATTATTATTATTGTCAGTAGTAGTAGTAGTACTATAATTATTATGAAAACCATCATAATCACCATCAAGATATTATTATTGTTGCTGTTGTTGTTATTATTATTATCATTATATTATTATCATTATCATTATATTATTATTATTATTGTTGTTTTTATTATTATTATCATTATATTATTATTATTATTATTATTATTATTATTATTATTATTCACCACATGTTGTGCCCGGTTGTTGGTGCTGCTGATAGGTGGATCATAACAAACGATCATAGACTACCAGCATCTTCTTTTCTCATTCTTCCAGCACTTTTTGCGCGATTCTGGCGATTTGCAACAAGGCAGTCTTTTGAAGTACTCGAACTTTGCAATGGATCCCAATTTTCTCAATCCTTTTGTCAAATCCTTTTGTTACACTCCCTATGGCCCCCCATCACAATAGGTATAACTTCTACCATCTTTAACTTCAACAATCTTTTTATCTCCCTTTTGAAGTCTTGGTACTTCTCAACTTTCTTTTCTTTATCCACTTAAACATGGTACTGCTATATCTATGATTATTGCCTTATGTTCCTTTTTTTCTAACAAAACTTAATCTGGTTTCCGTGCTTTAATCACATTATATAACATTGGATTTTCATATCCCACAAAAATTTTACATTATCACTATTCACCTACCATCCCTTCTGAAACATGTTCATACCATATTTCCCTGCATTCCAAACCTCTTTTCGTGCATATGTCCCAATGGACCTTTCTCGCAATATTGTCATGCCGTCTCTTGTATTCCTTTTGACCTAACTTCTCACAACTACTATTCTCACATTTCTATCCACACAGTCAACATAGGTGATTTTAAGCCGTTTTATGACTAATCTCCACATAATTTGTTCTGATCGCTTGCTCCTGCACGGCACATATTAGTGCTTCTGCCACCTTTTGGCAAATATCGCTAGGTTTTATCATTATTATTATTATTAATGCAGAAAACTGTCCAAAAGAGAATATAAAAAAGTGGAAATTATGCAAACCATTGCACCTTGAACACAAAGTACAAGCACAAACCGGCAACAGTACTGGAAAATGAAAGTACCAAGATCTTTTGGGACATTGATATGCACATGAATTAACCCATCCAAGCAAGAAGACCGGATGTCATAATAGTTAACAAGAATGAAAGTGCTACCAGATTGTAGATTTCAGACAGCTTTGAGTGACGATCAAGGAGACTGAAAAGCGGGGCAAATACACGGAACTGACCAGAGAACCCAAAGGGACCTGGAAAATGAAGAAAGTAAAGATAACATCACTAATAGTAGAAGCGCTACCGAAAAACTTTGAAAAAAGAATGGGGGAGATTGGAATTAGAGAGATAGCACAGAAGATACAACGAATTTCAACACCACACATAAACTATCCACAAACTGGACATAGAAACGGCTACACATGCAAAACACAAAGGAACATACCATGGAATCATGAAAACTGAAATCGAATAATTGAAAATGTGAAAAAAAAAGGTGGAGATGAGTACTCATGTGTCTGGGGAAGCATTCAACTAATCCTACGCGGGCGGCCATGTTGCTGAGTATTTATAGAGTGTGAGGAGTGGTGAGAGGAGCTTTCCCTTTGTTATAAACGTGGCCCAAACCACTCTGGCTTGGTGTGGCTAGCAAGTGTTACAAGTCTAGTTGCTCCTGATGGCAATTCGGTACTTAGTTACTTTCTACCTTCTACCTCTACCTATATACCTCTACCAACCTGCTCTTTTGTTACCTGACCCTGAGGAAAGGGTCGCAAGGGCGACTCCTTTGCAACCCAGCGTGATCCTCCGTTCGACTTACCCCTCTTCCCTCTCAACGGGATTATTTTTTTTTAACGAAAGATACAGCCGCCCTTTTTGTGAGTGTCCCGATAAACAGGCACCACACCAAATAAGGTCAAGGAAGATGGAAAGACCGAGGAGAAGAAGCACCGCTGGAGGAGTGCAAAGACGACTGAGACCGTGGGAGGCTTATTGCAACCCAAATTCCAGTGAAGACCAATGGTCGCAGCCAACAAGAAATCAGTGGTAAGCTGCTGTTGCGATAACGCAAATTCTTTTGCAAATGGTTAGCGAACGGGGTTGAAACTACTGGAAATCTAGGGATACTTGTCACTCAGTCTCCAGGGAACACCAAAGTTGTTCTCAAAGAGCAATCTTTGATGATGGCTTCCGTGAATACTCCTAGCGACGAAATAATAATAATAATAATAATAATAATAATAATAATAATAATAATAATGAAAAATAATAATTATAATATAGAATAGAAATGAACTAATGTGGAAACGAAGCATAAAAGATGACATTAAAAATTATAATTATGTGACCTTGCTTGAAAGAGGTTTGAGAAGACAATTGGGTACGAGGAAGACAGAGAAATTTAAACAGCTGAAATACAGGGTGAAAAGAAAAAAAAAGAATATAAACTGTCCTAAAGAAGATCAAGCAAAAAATGCACGAAACAAAAAGTGCGAAGGCGAGGAGATATAAAGAGAGAACTGAACAGTTGAGAAAGAATAGGTTATTTAGTCTGGATCAGAAGTTTTATAAATGACGTAATAGACAGTCAAATTACGTGTATGAAGTACCAAAGTCAGAAGTGTACACATTTATTTTTATTGCAATTTTCATGTAGCTAAGTAGTGATCTGATTGTGTCATTATCATTATCTACTCACTTGGAGTTCTTACCAAGACCGTTGTCAGAGATTGCTCACTGACAACAAGCGGTGGCGTTCACTGGATTTTGGATGACAAAATTTTCCCCCAGATTTCCAGTTTTCTCCTACTTTTGCAAAGAATTTGCATTATAGTGTGTAGTTTCAGTTCTCTTGGTTCCGTGTAATGGTTATTCTATTTTACTAGAATAGTTTACAGCATTATGCTATTTAAGTTTATACGAGATTTCAGTGCGTTATCTTGAGAGTCGATTTGGTTTCAGCAATTTTGAACAAAATCAGACTTATTCGAATAATTATTAGTAGTATTGGAATTAGTAGTATTGGAATTAATAGTATTGGAATTAGTAGTACTGGAATTATTATTAGTAGTAGTAGTAGTAGTAGTAGTAGTCTTGAAATTATCATTATTTTACTCATTATGAGGAGTCACACAAGTCATCATCAAATATTTCTCTTTGAAAACAACTTGTCGTGTTATCTGGAGGTTGAGTGACAACAAGTCTCCTCAGCTTTCCAGTACTCGCCACCATTTTCAATATCGTTTACAGATAACTTTGCGTTATCGCAACATGCGTTTACCATTGATTTCTCGTTGGTAGCAATGTTGGGCTTAATCAAGTCGTTATTTTAATACCTCATTGTAAAACAACTTTCTAGCCAACTACTTTCTTTCCAATGTCTCCATAGGTGTGGAATTCTCTTCCTGCTCACTTTTTTTTCTTTCTATCTACAGCGTTGGCCTTTTCAAGACTGAGGTCAATATGGATCTCTTGTCTTGCGAAAATCATCTTCTGTTCTTGTTAGCTACTAACTACAAGTGGCGTCATGCTTTGTCTCAAACGATTTCCATTTAAAAATCTAATTGTTTTTGTTAAATTAAAGCTAACGCAAGATCATAGAGAAAAAAAAAACGTCGATTTTCGCTATGAAATTCTCCAGACAAATCATCTATGGATCAGACGTATGCAGCAGTCTTTCCTTATAACGATGCAACTTTACATAATCTAAAGAATCTTTGTAAATGAAACATGATCCTATTTTGGATAAATACTAGTAAGGCGATCCGACATTGCCCGGAATCGAATAAGAATCGACTAATGTTTCCCCACATCCAGTACTATTACTGTCATTTTAATCGGCGAAATCGCTAATTTTTTCAAGCAGATCGATTGATTGCCTGCTCTATACGCGGATCCATCGTGGTTCACAAGAAGGAAGCTTTACATGTCTCCCGGCAGTCACAATACATTGTAGTCTATATCCAACCGTAGAGAACCTATTGTTGATTTTATAAAATTATTATTTTTACGTATTGGCTTGAATTAAAGTTTGAAATGCAAAAGTCGAGTATCAAGGTTTATTTCTGCTCTACATCGAATAATTCATTTCGAACACACCCCTATATTATCGAAGAACCTAGTATTGATTTTATAAAACGGGCCCTTCCGCGGATTAAGCTTCTCAAATGCACTTGTGATGTTAGGCTGTATAAGAGTGTTAACTTTAGTCAAAATCGGGATGTTCTTTCTTTAATCGATTTTTTTTTCAATTACCGACGGCATTCCAACAGAAAACTCATCGAAGAATACTCCCAGACATGTAAAGTACATTTCTGTGAAACTTTTAAAAAAATCGACACAGCCGATTCTGAATCTATAATGGAACGAACTCGCACACATAGACACACACAGACACACAAAGTGCATTTTATATATAAGTAGACATAGTGATATATAAGATTAATTTATACAGCATTCCTGTTATTCAACACTCGATTATTCGATATCCATGAATTGTGATTTGTATTTTGAATCTATGCGTCCATGTTCAGCTTGAAAGATAAATCACGTTGTGTATGCGTTATCGGAAAGGAAACTATGGATGGCTGCTCTGTTTTATGGACCTGTATCTATAAATAACGTCATAATTCTTAATATAATACGTTATTATAGCACGTGCGTGTTTCCATATTATTCAGTATAATTCAATTGATAAGATGTAGAAAGGTATAAGAAGCTGTAATAAATAGACGTTCAAGGAAATACGATTAAGAGATATATTTCCATGGACATTTCTATGCACACCCAAGGAAGGACAGTTAGAAATAAAGTATACACCATCCTCTATGACGATGCAATTCCCACAGCTGCGGACCTAGAAAACGCAGCTATTAAACTTGACGTAGCGATATGGAACAAGGAGAAAGAAGTGACGTTAGTAAAAGTTAGTGTCCCCAATGATGCTGAGTTAAACAGAGTTGAGAGGAAAGAGACAACGAAATATCAAGGTCTTCAGTACGTCATGAAAAGAAACTGGAATCTAGGGAAGACCTTTATTATTATAGTAACTATAGAGGCAGTTGGTCCAAAGAAAAGTAATTTCAAAAACTATCTGGCAAATATACCCGGTGAACCAAGTGCAAAAGTGATTCAAGCAATTGTATTGAAAGGGACGATTAAAATCTTTTTTTTTAAATCTCTCGCTTAGAATTTATGAGATTCCCATTGAATATCTGAAATCCGATAGGATGCTATATCCCCAGCTTGAACAAAATGAATAAAACGTTGAAAAATAGATCTTGAAACCCTATTAGACACTGTTTTCAACTGTCTACGGTGTCTCTGTATACGTGTTTGTATGGGTAAGGTGGAATAAAGATACTTCTACTGATACGCAAAACATATTCGTAACTCAAATGACATCTCCCACCTTCATAGGTATCCTTTATCAACTAATACGAGGATGGGTGAATCATTTCTACGTGATTTTCCTGTGCTAACCACACTAAACTGGAGACTTCACCAGACTAGATGAATCCTTGTCCTTAAATCCATCTTGAATCCAGTAAGACTAAGAGACGAATAGAAAAATATACTATAACATAATTAACTGGTCAATAAATGAGAGGAAAATTATGTTCCTAACTTCTTTACTAACTCAACGTTGGAGAGCCAAAAGGACAACTGTAATGGTATATGTATGTGTGCCATAAAGGGATCTTGCCCACAAAAAAACCCACCCCCATTGATTTTGGAAAATATAAGTGGAAGTAAAATAAGAAAAAAATGTGAGAAATTAGTCTCCCAATGATGTGTAATGCTGTGACCCTTCGGCTATGATCATAACGTAGTATTACGTTAACTGTGGCAAACATTATCATTATTAACAATAATAATAATAATAATAATAATAATAATAATAATAATAATAATAATAATAATAATAATTGATTTGAGCCACAGCTGGTCGTTGGATCGATTATTATGATTAGAAAAATAAACAATTAGATTGGGGAAAAACTGATTGACAACTGAAATAATAAACAACTGCAAAAAAGAATGCGATTTTAGAAAATACAGGAAAACATAATTTTTGGTTTGGATAAACAAATAATCTGATTTATGTTATGTCAGCGGTTGGGGTCTTAGACACGTGATGAGATGTAGATTTGGGGAGATTCTAGTCAGTCGTTAGCTGAACATCAGAGAGAACGGACGACTCAAGGGGAGAGTTGGGCTCTCCATAGCGCAGGGAGCGGCGTTTCTTCAGGCAGCCTAGATGTGAAGACGTTGTAATCTCTGAAGATGCTGTCGGAAATCATGAAAATAAATGTTCGTATATTTCCAGGTATTTGTTGTGTTTATTTACACCCGTTAAAAGAACTGTTGTCTACAAATAATTCGATACGTCAACGTCAATCTTTTCCTGTTAGAACTGTTGCATAAATGTTAAAATATACACACTAGACGATCAACTAAATGATACGATGTATATACATATACGCATGTACAAGTACATAGGTATGCAAATAAAATATAAGCCCCCTACTATTCAGCATATGCGTCGGTTTGGAACATATTCATATACACACACAACGTAACAGACGCTGGGTTAAAAAGACAACAGACAAAGACTTCTGTACGATATGAAAAGAAACTAAAATCTTGTGGAGATCGCCACCATTTAAGCAATTATAGAAGCAAACGGGTTCATGAAAAATAATATTAAAAAAATACCTGGCAAATATACCCGGTGAACCAAGTGCAATATTATACAAACGATTACCCATAAAGGGACCGTTAGAATCTTATAAAAAATTTCTCTGTAGAAAGGTATGGTATAGTAGGTGAATATCTGGAATTCGGTAGAACAAAATTATAAGGATGTGTATATATATATATATATATATATATATATATATATATATATATATATATGACAAGTTTTGTAGGCTTCTGTAAAGTAGACAGATACATTTTAGAAGGGGAGGAACACATGTATACTCTCTAGTACAGCAGATAATACTCGCGAGACGTTGTTAAGTAGTCTGTGAGAATGTGATAAATTCAATCTTTCTCCGCTTACCCTAGATCTCATTACAACTAAAATCATACAAATGACGATTCGGGAGGGATGGAGTTTTATTTGTCAGTACATCTGCTTTCTCGGGCCTCCCCATACTTTTCACAAACATGACTCTATTTGTTCTGAAACTATGCGCATCTGTTTGGTCTTACCTTGTAGAATCTCTCTAATACCCCATGTGCACGTAGTGTGAAAATTGGAAGCAGGGGATAGGCAACGATCAGATGATCAGGTGTGGTCCGTGTAACGCGTTGTCATTAATCTTTTACGATATCGTTATATTTAAAACTCTGGCCTAACACGTTGCGTCTGAGACAGTCGGAAGGAAACAAAAAGGACCTTCGACGCAGGTTTTTTCTAGTTTAAATAAAAGGTATTTATTTACGGTAGTTCCCAAACAACGCATTGTGTCTTGCTTTAAGTCTTTTAGTTAGCCATGTAGTTGACAAAACTCTGCCGTGTCGAACACGTGCGTCAACCTTGCGTTAGTCAACCGGGTGTTCCAAACATAGTTAGTGTTATAGGGTGTTTATACACGCAAATACAAAAATGTTTATAGCGCTATTATTTAGTAAAATATAGTTATCCTTTTGAAAAGCTTGAATAATGTGAAGTTTCTTGATATTAATATAAAATAATACAATAAAATAAATTATAAAACTAAAGAAAAATTAAAGAATCTTAGATTTAGATCACATTTATTGAAAAATATCCACAGAATACACCGGTTTGTGTCATTGTTTAATATCTATGAGGAACACAAAATGTTTCCATAAATATAAATAGAAAACAATGAATGTGTGCTCTCCAATTTAAACACAAAATGAGCAATCCGGATATGAACAAAACTAAAAATTGTCTCAGTCATGAATGATTTCTCCTCCATTTACCGATGACAGAAAAAGTTGGAGTGCAGCATCAGAACAGATACTATACTGCGATCTAGGCCAATGGGATTCATGTTGACAAATATTCCGTAGACTCCCGATTTCGACACGGTTTATCTGATGAAAGTCGGCGGTTACATCGACGAAATCGCTGTGAAAAATAATTGAGGATGAGAACACGTGTCCGAATAATGCAAATAATTTGAATTTTCACTTTTCATCTAAAGAATATAAAAAACGTAGATGAAATTATAGGATTCGGTCCGTTTCCTCTGAGGACATCACATGATTTGAACTTGGCAGAATACATGTGGTGGTTTGCCATTACTTTCCCCAGTGCAGTGGCATCCGAGTTGCCTATTTACACCTATCCGTTGTAACCCCCTCTTTTTCGTAACCTATCATACTTTCATCCATAACAGTCCATTTTCTGTAGGCTGTTTTTGAACCCAGTAAACGACGGGTACTTCTGCTAGTATATATATATATATATATACTAAAAAATAATAAATAAATAATACGTCCAAATAATAAATGGGCGACTTTCTAAGAAAAACATCGGGTCTCCGAGGCGGAGACATTTACCGTAATATCGTTTAAAAATCAACAACAAAAGCAAGTATATATATATATATATATATATATATATATATATATATATATATATACTAGCAAAACATTGGTATCTGAGCGTATAGCAAAGTCACAATCTTTACCTTGAAGGATAGTTTGCACCATCCCTAGGTTTGAGACCATCGTCATGCCAGGTCTGGTCATGATCGGTTAAGTGGTTTGGGCTCTATTAGAGTATATATACATAAGCTATGACCTTGACCTTTGATTAAACCTTGAAAAATTGTAGGGAACTATCATTATGTCAAGCTTTGTCAGGATTGGTCAAATAGTGTGAATTGTTAGAGAGAGTAGTTATGTATAGGCTTTGACCTCGATCTTTGAGTTGAACCTTGAAAAATGACGGGCACTATTTCTAGGTAGGGGAAGGCATCCTTAAGCCAGGTTTAGTCATGATCAGTTGAGTGATTTGGGTTGTAGGAGAGTTGCATACACACACACAAACACTACTATTTTATATATACATAAGTTACATTTACCATCGTACATGTTCTTCATTCAGCCACCTTTCTATCTAGAACTTGTGAACCGTTTTCTGATTCAAATCGAATTAGGAAACAAAGGAAAAGAAATGATAGGATCGTAATTTTAATTTTGCGTTGTTTTTTTTTTTTTTTCTTATCTTTTATCAGAATAAAAGAAACATCCTTTGGATGTTGATCTAAAAAAAGTATATAACGTTTACAAAAAATAAACCGATTGTATGCGGAAAAGAATTTGAAAAAGAAAATGTTCAAGGGAAATAGATATTTGTAGGAAATAAAAATGAAAACGCTCCTCTCGGAAAATAGGGGATAGAGAAAATGCAAAGAGAGGACAATAGCTTGAGAAGAAAACCGATTTTTTTTTACTTTTTTAAGTATGGATTAGTGTTTTCTTTATTTTTCTTTTTTTTTTGAACTTGAAGCTTTCACTTTTCAAAACACTTCCGACAACGTGCCACGTTCGACTTGCAAATCATTGCGGGTAAAAAAAAAAATAGTATTCCCATGCCGGTGTCAGGTCAGATACAATTAATTTCACGTGGAAATATTTTGACAAAAATTGAATTCGACAATTATCAGTAAAGTAGATTAAAGCTACCCTTAACCATTCTCGTGAAATCACCTTATTCTTCACCCAATTCCCTCTACTTCAACAAGTAAGATCAATGACTTACTTGTTGTTTCATCAAATATTTTTACCAGCCAAATCACATCCCGAATTTTGCTAAATCCTACCCTCTGGCGAGAAGGAAAGTATTTCTTCGAAACTCTGCGGTTTAACACTCTCCATTATTTTGTGCTTCCTTTTTAAAATTAAATATGCTTTTAGCTCTTTTTCAAAGTGTTTTTAACATGTTTTATAAAATATATATGACATATATATGGATATATATATGACATATATATATGACATATATATATGATATATATATGATATATATATGACACATATATATATGACATATATATATATTATATATATGACATATATATATGATATATATATGATATATATATATCATATCATGATATATATATGACATATATATGACATATATATATGATATATATGATATATATATGATATATATGACATATATATGATATATATATGACATATATATATATATATGATATATATATGACATATATATATGATATATATATATGACATATATATATGATATCTATATATGACATATATATATGATATATATGACATATATATATATGATATATATATATGATATATATATGATATATATATATGACATATATATATGACATATATATGATATATATATATGGTATATATATGATATATATATATATGATTTATATATATGATATATATATGATATATATATGATATATATGATATATATATGATATATATATGATATATATGATATATATATGATATATATATGATATATCTATATGATATATATATGATATATATACATATGATATATATACATATGATATATATATGATATATATATATGATATATATATATGATATATATGATATATATATGATATATATATATATGATATATATATAATATATATATGATAAATATGATATATATGACATATATATATGACATATATATATGACATATATATATGACATATATATATGACATATATGAGTATATATATATATATTAGATATATATATATATCTAATATATATATATATATATATATATATATATATATATATATATATATATATATGCGTATACCGTTTCTCGTCAGATCACCGAAGTTAAGGAACGTTGAGCCTGATTAGTTCCAGATGGGTAACCATATGGGAATTCTATGCGCTGTATGTGCTCTCTGCTTTTCTCTGCATTTGTTTCCAGTCGTCCTATACACACACTTCACTTGTCACTGGTATTTATCAATGTCGACTCAGGAGAGGTGTGGTTGGCAATTGCGCACCTCCTATCACAAAAATTTAAAGCGCAGGCCCTCCTTCGTGGTTATCCATAGTCTGTTAAAGACTGAAGGAACCCTCATATATGTGTGTGTCTATATATATATATATAGATATATATATATATATAATGTGTGTGCTTTGTATATATATATATATATATATATATATCAGATATATATATAATGCGTGTGCTTATATATATATATATATTAGATATATATATATATAATGCGTGTGCTTATATATATATTATATATATATTAGATATATATATATATATAATGCGTGTGCTTATATATATATTATATATATATATAATACGTGTGCTTATATATATTAGATATATATATATAATGCGTGTGCTTTTATATATATATATCTACATTATATATATATATAATGCGTGTGCTTATATATATGTGTATTGTTATATATGTGTATGTATGTAGATATATATATATATGCATGCATATATATATATATGTG
>NC_136508.1:44837749-44880249 GCF_053919585.1 Euprymna scolopes | reverse complement strand
AGAGAGAGGGAGATCAGATTGGTGCAAAAATAATGTCGTTTTTTAACTTGAAGTTGAACGTCAAAAAATGACATTATTTTTGCACCAACCAGATATTTATATGAATAGGGTCACCAATAATGGCACCAATAGTTGTTATGTTTTTAGAACTGGTTTTATTATTTCGTATTTCCATTTTTTATTATTTCTTAGATCATTAAAATATTTTTTTAAATACTTTAAATAAATTTTTGAAATAGTTTTAATGCGTCTCGGACTTTTTCAGTTTTAAAAACGCGTCATCTTCAGAAATTTATAAAATATTCAAAATGTGAAATATTTAAAATTTATAGTAGCGTTTTCGTTGACCATTTCGATGATAGCAGAAGTTCCAAAGAAGTAGGAAGATTTCTAAATGCTTTCATGAATGTATTTTTCTTTTCCCATGTTTATTTCATTGAATTTTGTTGTTCTTTGCTGTTTATTTCTTCCCCTTTTTTCCTTTTCTTTATTTTTTTTCGTACTTGTGTGGAGGTATGGATGCTTTAGGTGCATTGCTGCTTAATCATATAAATGTGTATGTGTGCGTGCGTTCGCGTGTGTGGGGGGGGTGCGTGCTTTGTGTCCGTGTGTGTTTCCTTTATTGGCGGTACGAATGTGAGTTTTGTTTCATAGTTTGAGTAAGCTTTATCTAGTATTCGTTTTTTGGTAGTGGGTTTTCATTAAATTTTGACTTATTTATTTCAAGGTATTTCTATTGTGGTTTTCATTTTGTCTAAGTTAATTGGGATATTCATAATATCTAAAATTCAACAATTACGTTTGTTGATATAAAAGAACGATATTTATGAATAAACATGTTTGTTATTGTCCCTTTTATTTGTCTCCTCATGTGGGTATAGTTAGAGACAGGATTGATTTTTAGTGTGGTGAAAATCCCGTTTTCATATATATATATATATATATAGTAATTTATAAAATATATATGGCGATTAAGCTACACTGAATATTCTGCGTTTCATCCAACTATAGGATTCGTCAGGCTTATGCGCATAAGCCTGACGAATCCTATAGTTGGATGAAACGCAGAATATTCAGTGTAGCTTAATCGTCATATATATTTTATAAATTACTAACTAGCTCTACCTACGTATTGAGCACTTTTGAAGTAAATACTTAAAGTTTACGCATAAATCTATACTTTCGTATATTAAATTTATGTGAATAAATGAAGTAGTTATATATATATATATATATATATATAGAGAGAGAGAGAGAGAGACATACGTGACTACTAAATTTAATCACGTAAATCAATATACGAAAATATAATTTTATACATGAATTCTCAGTATTTACTTCAACAGTGCTCAATATATAATTAGTACTAGATACTAAGTGATGAAAATATATATGGCAATTAAACTAGACAGAATATTCCGCGTTTTATTCGCGTGAGAATTCCTCAGGCTTATGCATAAAAGTTGTGGTTATCACGCGTGTATATATACGCACATACTATAGAATTTTCTAGTTAGCCAATCAGCTTTCTAGTTGCCACCGCGCGCATCCATATCAGCCAATGGGCGGGCACTTACAGAACAAAAGCCCAGTCAGCCTTCGGTTCACCCCTTCATTTTGTGTGTTTGATGGGAAAGGTAGATATCCTTTTGTTGTAGTAAGCTAGCTTACTGTAAGCCTCCGTGTAGTTATATATGTGTGTGTGTGTGTGTTAAAAGTTCACGTATGCTTCTATGATAGTTATTTAAAGGTTATGACGGCTTTTTGAAGCATGAAAAACCATGCTACTTTTTGTATTTAATATTTTTATTGCTATGTGTTTATATTTCAAGCGGACCTCCACTCTTGGTCACATTTCGATACTTTTTTGTGACCAAGAGCGAAGGTCCGCTTGAAATATAAAAAAATAACAATAAAAATATTAAATACAAGAAGTAACATCGTTTTTCATGTTTCAAAACCCCCTCATAACCTTTAAATCACTATATATATATTTTTTTTTGAAACATCGCTAAAAAAACATCCCCACACCCAGCAAGCATAGCTATATTATTGAATTAATCCAAAAAACAGATAAACTAATACGCCGAATGCGATGGCGAAACCACTAACCTAGTTCTAAAACAGATCCTTTGTTCGATAAAATGCATGCCCATTGGCTGATAGGAAGGGGCGCGGTGGATACTAGAAAGCTGATTGGCTAACTAAAATCCTCAACATATATAAAAACGATAAACAACCACAGAATTCGCGCATAAGCCTGACGAATCCTATAGTGGATGAAACGCCGAATATTCAGTTTAGCTTAATCGCCATATATATTTTATAAATTACTATATATATATATATATATATATATATATATATATATATATATAAGGAGAGAAAGACACTTATTCATAAATATGTATGTTTATTTTATTTATTTATTTTCTATTGTTATTGCCAATTTCCAAATTATTTCGTATCGCTATCCTAGTGTAAAGTTTATCATGTGCACACAGTTGTTCGCTATTTCTCTCCTGCTAATATATATTGGGGTTCTTTGAAGTGTAGGATAGTGAATTCTTCATTTAGGCATAATCTACATGGATCATATAGGTCCGTACATGTACTTTCTTGTCTTATTATTTTTTATTCGACTATCGACGTAGAACTACTCTTTTGAGTTCCCAGTATTGGTTTGCTAGTGCTGTTTTAATTCTGCGTGTATTTTCTTTGTTTTTGAACGTATTTTTGTGGTCATAATATCGGGTTTTGAAATCTAAGTAGGTCATACCAACGTAATATTTCTTGTTATTCGAGTTTTCTTATTGTGGCCTGGTAAACTATGTTTTGGTTAGATATCTATTTTGAAGTGGGCAAAGTGTGTGGGATCTGCAGTAGCATTTTTCTTGTTCATTATTAGTATTTTTATTTTCATTTCTATTTGAGTTGTTGTTTTGGTTTGGTCTATTATTATTATTATTAGTAGTAGTAGTAGTAGTAGTAGTAGTAGTAGTAGTATTTATTATTATTATTTCTATTAGTATTATTTATTATTATTATTTCTATTAGTATTATTTATTATTATTTCTATTAGTTACATTTTTGTCCGTTGTGTTAGTTTTATTTTTGTCGTGTTGTTCACATTTTATTAATTATTTTGTTATTAGTGTATTCATTGCTCTTATTTGATATTTTATGTGCTTTAATTATCATCTCTAATTTTCGCAGCTGTATGATAACTTTAGGTTATTTTTATTGACAATTTTGAGTAGGGGATTCGTTACGGGGTAATTTCTTGCTAAGTTTTGTTCTGTTCTATTTTATTTTAAAAATAGCCATTGGTATTTTGTTACTTATATTTAATATCAATATTTTTGTAATCACTATTTTTTAAAGCTGTGTAGTAGATGTTGACTGACCTGTTAAATGTTTCCATCACTTGAGTTATTGCTGATTCTACTTACGGTCGAGTTAGGAATCTGTTTTATAATTGACAAAAGGTGATTAGACTAAGTGTTTACATACATTGGATTACCTTTTAAGTAGGAATCATATGTATTTTTATCTAAATTTAACTATCCAGAAAATTTTTATTTTTATTTTAGCTAGTACGTCTACTTTTAGGCCTAATTTTTTCTTTTCCTTGAGTTTATATATTATATATATATTATATATATATATATTATATATATACAATATATTATATATATATATTATATTATATATATATATATTATATTATATATATATGATATATATATTACATATATGTTATATATACATTATATATATTATATTATATATATATTAAATATATATATATATATATATATATATATATATATATGCTTAATACGTAGGTAGAGCTAGGTAGTAAGTTAATAAATTTATATGGCAATTAAGCTACACAGAATATTCCGCGTTCATCCATGCTAGTATTCATCAGGCATAAGCCTGAATAATCCTAGTGTGGATGAAACGCGGTATATTCTATGTAGCTTAATTGCTATATATATTTTATAACTTATTACCTAGCTCTACCTACGTATTAAGCACTGTTGAAGTAAATACTTAAAGTTTACGCATAAATTTATACTTTCGTATATTATTTATGTGATTAAATTAAGTAATCATATCTAATATAAAGCTGGCCTTCATAAAATGGAAATAGGCACAAACTTTTATATAGACTTTTCATATCTATCTGCGTAAGTATACTTTGATAATTATGTTTCAGTTTGAAGAAATATGGTATAATAAAATAATTGGGTGTTCGTTCGCGCCTGACCTCCATAGAATGGAAATATGTCACAAAGTTTAACAAGGTTTTTTTAATATAGATCCACAGAATATTGTGATAAGAGTTTCAGTGTGAACAGGTATGTTATAATAAATTATGGGGTGTATCTATTTTATTTTTACTTTCATTATATTTTGCTTTGGTTTTGATACACCCAAATTCGAAGCTATCTCTTTACAACCGTTCCTTTTCATAACCTATCATACTTTCATAAATCAGAGTCCATTTTCTGTAGGCTGCTTTTGAACCACTCAGGGACGGGTACTTTTGCTAGGATATATATATATATATATATATATATATATATATATATATATATATATATATATATATATATATGTAGACACCTACATTTGTGTATTGATTTCCTTGACTTTGTGAACGAGGATATGTGAACGAAAAACATTTACATAGTTTGTGGTATCGCTCGGCTGTCACAAAATACGCATTTACTGCTAGAGTGACTTCAATATAGAACAAGAAAAAAACGAATAAGCTGCAATGGTTGGATATAAGGATTATGGACGATTTCTAAGAAAAGACATCTTTTCTTTCCACGTTTCTTCCTCGCCAATTCCATTGCTTTATGATTCTAGGGGAGATAAGCCGGAAAGACCGCCACCATGTTTTCTTTGGCGAACAAAACTGTCCCTAAATCTATAGTCAACGCTCACTGAAATCACAGTTGTCTCTCCATGGGTCCTCGACCGAGTTGCCATGATGCACGCCTTTTCCGCTTAGTTACGTAAGGCTTCCTCGAGTAATAATTATCTCGCAGATAAAAATGTCCCACTTTTGAACATTCATGAGAAGCACTAAGCGAAACGATCTGTGATCCTAATGCAGCGTTGTTATGCTGCGTCTTTGCAAGTAAAAATTTATTTTGAATTCGAAACGTTGTTTGATTGCATTTGTGGGGCTTGTCTCTTTTATTTATTTATTTATTTATTTATTTATTATTATTATTATTATTATTATTATTATTATTATTATTATTATTATTATTATTATTATTATTGTTTGTTTATTTTAATTTATTTATTTTATTTTATTTTTTATTTTATTTTATTTTATTATTTTTTTTTTTTTTTTGGCATATCGACATTTCTGGATTATTTCTTGAGACTAAACAAAACAACATGTACTTACTTTGTAGATTTCAATAACGTAAAATTCACCAGTTTTCGTATAATAATAATAATAATAATAATAATAATAATAATAATAATAATAATAATAATAATAATAGGGAACACCACAGGCCGGTTTCAAGGAGAGATCTTTGATGATCTGTGTGAAAGCTCCTTGTGAGCCAATAATAATAATATTGATAATAATAATAATGATAATAATATTGATAATAATGATAATAATAATAACCAGAAACCTAATAAAAGGTATAAATACATGGGCAGTATCACTAGCAAGATGCTCTGGACCGTTCATAGGGTGCACTAAATAAGAACTGAGCTCGATCAGAAGACCAGGAAACTCATTACCATGCACAATGCACTACACCCAAATTACGATGTTTACCAACTCTAAGTGAAAAGGAAAAAAGGCAGGAGATGACTAGTTTCTAGTTTGTGTGAATGAGACAAAAAAAGTATTAGAAAAATACTTAATGCACAGCACTGAAAGGATAATTATGGCAGCAAGAAACCCTGAAAAAAAGACGAAAAAACAGAAAACAATAGATAAGGCGAAAAAAGAAAAAGGGGAAGGAAAACAACTACATGGAAGAATGATAAGAATGACAAAAGATGAGAATAACGAAAATACTTGGACATGGATGCAAAAAGGACACTTCAATCGAGAAACTGAATTTCTTATAACTGTAGCACAAGATAAAGTAATAATAACCCACGATAACGAAACAAAGAGTGACAAAACACAAGAAAACAGCAAATGCAGACTCTGTGAACAAAGAGCCGAAACGATAAACAATATAGTAAGCGAATGCAGCAAACTGGCCCAAAAGGAATACAAGAACAGGCATGACCAAGTGCCGAAGACAGTACACTTGGAATTATGCAAACCATTGCATCTTGAACGCACAGGCAAATGGTAAAAGTATCAACCGGCAACAGTACTTTAAAATGAGAATCACAAACTCCTATGGGACATGGACATCCAAACAGATAAACTCATCAAAGCAATAAGACCGGATGTTGTAATAATTAGCAAGAAAGAAAACTCCTGTTAAATCGAGGACTTTACTGTTTTAGTTGGCCACAGAATCAAAGAGAAGGAAAAACGGGGCAAATACACAGCTGAAATGGATTTGGATAATGAAGAATATTAAGATAATACCTATAATAGTAGGAGGACTAGGAACAATTCCGAAACATTTTGGAAAAAGAATTGCAGAAATTGGAATCAGAGGAAAGATACAACGAATTACAACAATGAAAACCCTTGAATGTGGAGACTAGCGCACATGCGCCACATGAGCAGGCCAGATAAACTGCTACAGAGACAAAACAGTAAGAAGCGTTGCATGGAACCAATAGCATTAAAGCTGCATGTCTCTAATTTCGCTATCCCCTCCCAAATTTCTTCCCATTTCCCATCACTGCACCCCCAGAAAAAGTGATACCAAATAACTGAGAAAGGTCAAAGAAGTTAGAAAGACCGAGGAGAGAGCACTGACCAGATCTCCGCTGGAAAAGCGCAAAGAGAACTGGTATCTTGGGGAGGCTTATAACCACTAAAATTCAGGTGGAGACAAATGGCCGCTACCAGTCAGCGCTGTTGCGATAACGCAAATTCATTTGCAAATTTTATGGAAAGAAGTTAAAAGTACTGGAAACCTGGGGAGGCTTGTTGTTACTCAGCTTCCAGGGAACACCACAGGTTATTGTCAAAGAGAAATCTCTGATAACCTGTGTGAAAGCTCTTTGTGAGCCAATAATAATAATAATAATAATAATAATAATAATAATAATAATAATAATAATGTCGATCAGGTCATACACTGGAATATATGCAAACTATACGGATTAGACCACAATGGGAAGCGATATAAGCATAAACCAAAAGTGGTTCAGGAAAACGACAATCACAAACTTCTTTGAGAGTTGCGCATACAGACCAATAAGATCCTCGAACACTCGAGACCTGATATAATTTTACTAAATAAAATCAAGAGAACTTGCTCAATCATTGACGTAGACTGCCGTGTCGATACCAGAGTGCAAGAGAAAGAACAATAAAAAGAATAATAAATAACAAGATCTAAAATGGGAATTAGTTTGACTCTGTAAATGTAAAGAAGTCAAGGTGATTGGTATCGTTATTGGAATGCTTGGGACCATAACAAAAAGCCACTATAAATGGATTAATCAGATTGACAAGATAATTTCTTTTCAAATTCTACAAAAGGCTCGCCTTTTAGGAACGGCCATAGTGTTTATGCAGCTTGAAAATACTACTACTACTACTAATAATAATAATAATAATAATAATAATAATAATAATACCCCTCCCATTACCCAATCAACGCCCCCCCCAAAAAAAAAAAGAAGAATGAAGCCAAATAGCCGAGAAGGGTCAAGGAGGATGGAAACACCAAGGAGGGAGCACTGACCCTCCGATGGGCAAGTGTGAAGAGAACTGCAACTTTGGGGAGGCTTGTTGACACTCAAATTTCAGTGGAGACCAATGGCCGCTGTCAATGAAGAATTAAAATTGCAAATGATATCAAGAGGTGGAGAGTACTGGAAAACTAGGGAGACTTGTCACCCAGCTTCCATGGATCATCACAGGTTGTTTTCAAGGATGCTATATGACCTGTGTGAAAGTTTCTTGTGAGATAATAATAATAATAATAATAATAATAATAATAATAATAATAATAATAATAATAATAATAATACACCACAAGTTGTTCTCAAAGAGAATTCTTTGAAGATGGCGTGTGATACCTCTTAGTTGGGAATAATTTTCTCTTTGACCAATTTGGTAGCCCAAAGTGGAGAGCGGTATGTATATCGTCTTTTAAATATAATTATCCACTGACACGTGTTTCGTCGAGACTACGCCTCATCAGAATGACTGAATATATATATATATATATATATATATATATATACATATGTATATATATATATATATTCAGTCATTCTGATGAGGCGTAGTCTCGACGAAATATATATATATATATATATATATATATATATATATATATATATATACATATGTATATATATATATATTCAGTCATTCTGATGAGGCGTAGTCTCGACGAAATATATATATATATATATATATATATATATATATATATATATACTAGCAAAGATACCCGCGCATCGCACGGGACATTTCTGCACACTTAGGTACGTTATTTGTGGGCACCTTTCCAGTATGTGGATGTTGTAAGAGGGAAGTAAATTTCAACTCGATGCTTAAATCTTATTTAACACATTGAATACTGAAAACATACCACAATCAGATCATATCACTTTTTCATCATATCATTTTGTAGAACTTTTCATTGAAGAGCCTCGTGGTAAACTACATTTCTGCTTCTTTGATTTGAAGCCAGAATGTAGAGTTTTTCTGAACTTCCTGTCCGGCTGATGGACACGTAGAACATACCGTAACTGAAGCAGTCTGATGTCAAGTCTACGCTAATGGTTTTAAACGTCTGACCTTGTCTTGTCTTTTATTTATGCTCATTGCAAAACAGACCTTCACAGGAAACATTTCTAGATAGTACAATTACAACAACGCCCCAACATCACCCGCCTGCCGCTGACATACCCCCCCCGCCCTAATATAAACAAAATGTTTTTTTTTGGAGGGGGGTCAACGTGTGGGTGCTCATGTTAGATTAAATTATCATAGGAAAGTGATCCCACACTTTATGGAAACTAAAATTTCTTCGAAAAGTCCCAGGGTCCAGGAGTTCATACCATGCAAACGGTAAATTTGCGACGGGTTTGATTATCAGATTTGGTGTCAGAAGAAAAAAATCGGTTTGTTTCAAAAAACGAAAATAAATGTAATTTTTCATCATAAAAATAATTATTTGTCCAATCATGAGAAAGTGAAAGGGGGCCTGGGGTCATTTTTTTTGCTCGTTTGGCTCTTTTTTGGTGTTTTTTAGTAAATGCATGGGCGGCCATCTTGCTTGCCAAACTATAGTGATCACGTTGGATACTAAATGTCTTCAAATATGAATAACTACTCGTTTGCGCAAGAAATAAATGCAATATTCGTTCTCAGCGTCCCCCAAGCCCTATAAATGTCGATAATTCAAAGGTAAATGCCGAGTGGTCGGTAAACTTAAAAAATACTGATTATGGTAATAATTATATCATAGCGATGTATGTGATATCATATATGGTGAAAAAATTATATTTTATATTAAATCTATATAATTACAAAACTCAAATGACCTTGTAACAGGTATTGTAACCCAACATGCGGTTTACGACTTCCGGTTGCGTATGCGTACATAAACATAAACCTATAACAGCGTAAACAAATAAATATAAATCGCTACTTTTGCAGAATTTGTCGTGCGCACTAAAATATTAACGCTATTATTAAGAAATTATTATTTAACATGGGAAGGGTGGGGATGTTTTGCAACTATTCTGTATTACAACTATACTGTCACAATCTTCTTACAAATAAATCAACTTTAACCCGTTGACAACGTATTGTTTTACTGTGTACGTTTTCAGCGCCCCAATTGTTTTTTTTTTCGCGTTTAAATTATCCAAATAAAAAATTGTTAATACTTTCTGCATTTTTTTTTACATCGTTCATTTCCGTATTACGTTTAAGTTATTTTAACACAATTTTCTTGCAAATAAATCTACATTAATCCGTTGACAACCATAAGAGCATTTTACAACGTATTGTTTTACTGTGTACATTTTCAGCGTCCTCATTGGGTTTTTTTCGCGTTTAAATTAAAAGATATATCAAAATTTGAATTTAACTTTAAATATTATGTTATCTGTTCAGTGTACATTTACCTATAAGTATGGCAAACAAACCAATGGCTGTAATTTTTTTTATAAAAAAATAAACAATTATAAACAGAACGATTAATTATATCGGCATAAAACTACTAAATACAGTAAGAAAAAAACGGATAACTCAACAATAACAAATAAAAAAGGTTTGTACTCATGCAGAGAGAGATCCAGACGTAACTCAGTGCACGCCCGGCTTTCTCCGGAACATGACGTCAACAGCCGGAGTAAGCCGAGCGACGCCGAGAAAATTAAGCCGTCTGACGAAACATAAAGCTGAACTAATGAAAATTTAGCGCGATGGTTTTCAACGAGACGCGCGTTCGCGCGAGTTGAAAATTCAAAGCAGCAGACAATTTGGAAGAAGAAGAAAAGAAAAGAAATTAGTAAAAAAAAAGCACACCATTTCGTACTTTAACGTCAGAAAAAAACATGAATTTTACAGCCTTACGTGAGCAGCTTGAAACACCAACTGGAATTCACGAATTTTGTTAAGAAAAAAATTTACTGGCACGGACGAAAACTTGTGCATCATGTGGACAAGGAAAGGTAAGCGATGGCTATACCTGGAGATGTCAGTCTACCACATTCCGAACGTTTACATCATCCGGACTGGTACCTTGTTTTTTTTGTTTGTTTGTTTTTTTCGCCAAGTCTAGGCCTACAATTGCCATTGTGAGCGTTTGAGCAAGCAACACAGAAAGACCTTCAGCGCGAATGCGGAATACGATTTACGCACACACACCATTAATAAAACAACGGTCTGAAAAACAACAACAATATCTGTTTTAATACGAAACAAAAAGAAAAAAAACTATCCCACCCAGTTTTGTTTCAATTTTTCTAGTTTTCAGGTTTTTCTTTAAGAAAAAAAATAAAAATAAAAATGAAAATAAAAAATAACACCCCAAAAACTTTACAAAAAAAAGTGTTTATTTGACTTACCTTTGAACCTTTTCTCGAACAAAAAATTGGTCAATGTCAAATTTCTTTCCAAACATTTTTATAGGTTTTCGGTAGTGCCGAAAACGAATATCACATTTAAATTTAGGTCAGATTAGTAGTTTTAATGATGAGAAGAAATCTTTTTAAAAAGTGGGAGATCACTTTCCTATATAAATTTGACGTAAAATGAGCACCCACCTTCTGGCCACGTAGTAATTTCTTCATATCAAAACAAATTTAACTGATATTCGTTTTCAGCATCTCTGAAAACCGGCGCTGTTTTTTTGTTTTTTTTGTTTTTTGTTTTTTTGTTTTTTTTGTTTTTTTTTTTTACTAAGATTCGTTCATTTTTTTTCATCTCATAATTTAGGACGCTATTTATGCTGTCAGTAAGTTTACAAAAACATACTTTTTTTTTCATTATACAACTTGTATAGTTGTTAACAGGTGCTTCAGCAGTTAAATATTTCACAAAAATTATGTTTATATTAGGGGGCTGTGGAGCCCCCTAATGTAAATAAAATTTATGTGAAATATTAAACGAGTCTGCTTTAATGGTTTAATGGTTAATGTCGGCACGTTACTTACGGATGAAACGGTTAATTCAACTACAGAAGCACCTGTTAAAATCTATACAAGTTCTATAATTGAATACCCACCTCAAAAGAAAAAAAAACACGCTCGTGTAACTTTACTGACGGCATTATTAGCGTCCTAACTTATAAAAAAATGAACGAAAACAGCGCTGGTTTTCGGGGGTGCTAAAAACAGCGCTGGTTTTCGGGGGTGCTAAAAACGAAAATCAGTTAAATTTGTTTCATTATATGAAGAGATTATTAGGTGGCCAGAAACTGGGTGCTCATTTTAGTCAAATTTATATAGGACAGCGATCCCCCCTTTTTGAAAAAGTAATTTCTTCATATCATGCCCCAAATTTAAATGTGATATTCGTTTACAGCACCAGAGGAGAGCCGTTGCGAGCCTTTGTTTTATCGTTACTTCCATGGCAGGTGCTCGTCTGAGCTCCAATCCCTGGTCTCCCCTCGCCGATCTTTCACGAAAAACACCCGTCTAGCTTAAACCACTGTAAAAAATTTTCCCCACTCTTTATCTGTGCCAAAACCAAAACCTAGATTCCATGAACAAAGCATTTTTCTTAGATGTGCACACCTGTGGAACTCTGTTCCGTTTACCTGTTTCCCACCTGACTACAACTTGGATGTCTTCAAGTCCAACATAAATAAATTCCTGATGAACCGCCCCCTTCAGTAGACATTTTATCAAATCTCAACATTAACATACTGTACTTGCAATAACCCTTATCCCCGAGTGGCTTCCGGGCCTTGATAAGTGGTGACCAACTTGTAAAAAAAAAACACCGAAAACCTATAAAAGTAGTCATTTTAAAGTTTTTTGAGCAGTTAGAAAGAAACTTGACATTGACCAAAAAATCTTTAACATTATTTATCTAAAAAATATATGGTGCTAATGCAGAGAGTGATCTGCGCTATTTTTTAAATCGTATGTCCACGTTTAATTAAAGTTTTATGATGTTTTTTTTATTACATTGTAAGGTTAAAATACAGAATACGCACATTACACCCTCCCCTCCTCATGTTAAGAATGGCTTTTTAAATAATAACGTTATTATTTCAGCAAGGATCACTCTCTGCATGAGTACCAAATATATATATATAGCAAAAACAAAACAAAACAAAAAGATATTATTGTAAAATTTTTCTTTACAGTTGATAAAATTTAAATTTTAAGGTAGGTTTTCTTTTCTTGTTATGCTTTCCTCAGCGGCGCTCGGTTTACTCCGGCTGTTGGCGTCATGTTCCGGAGAAAGCCGGGAGAACTCTGAGCTCACTCTCTGCATAAGTACCAAAAGGTTACTTAAAAATTAAGAATAAGCGAAAAAAAATTACCTCCGAATTAAAAATAAAAATAATAATTCAACTTAGAATATTTCGAAATAAAAACAAATCTATTATAGAAAATATTTAATAACGTGCTCAAAGAATTAAACTATCACAGTTATCCCCCTTGGTTTTCTGGTTTGAAAATTAGAAGATTTCAGATTTACGATAATAAGTAATTTAAGTTAAATAAAATATAAATTGAAATGAAAATAAACTAAATAATTACATTTTAAATTATATTTTTAAACAGTACAGTATTAACAAGGCTATTATGTCGCATAAGTAATATAATCGAGCTAATTATTTAAAATGATTTAATTTAATGTGATATGCTAATAACCATAACTCAGTCGATGTATATGTGATGTGAAGAATGCTATATCTAGAAGTTACGCATAAAAATAAATGCCTCATTTGACAGAAGTATCCTAGAATGGGCATTAATATTTATTGACTAGGAGAGGTGTACACACACTATAGGCACTTTACATTTCTCTGATCATAGGGAGTTGTACACACAGACAAACACACATACGAACGCTATTGTTTATATAATATATATATATATATACTTAGTTTATTACTTTCGAATGTGTACTTCTAATATATATCGTATTTAATTTTAGAAACTCGATTTTAAACAAACTACCAACAAATAAATACTTCATGTACATATATTTTACACATTAAAATACAAAAAAAAAACAACCAGTAACAAAATGGAACACGTACATCAAGTCTGTTGCCAAGGTAGCTGGAAAGATGGTGGGATCCTTCTACCGCTCCAGAAGATATCTCACTACTGATGCAATTCTCTATCTATATAAAAGCAAAGTACGTCCAAGGATGGAATACTGTTGCTATATCTGGGCAGGAGCTGCTAAAAACAGCCTATCATTCCTTGACAGAGTACAAAATAGACTTCGTGGCTTAGTGGGGGATGCCCTTTTCTCTACCCTGCAACCTCTCTTCCACAGAAGAGACGTTTCGAGTCTATCCTTGTTTTATCGTTATTTCCATGACAGGTGCTCGTCTGAACTCCAATCTCTGGTCCCCCCTCGCCAATCTTTCACGAAAAACACCCGTCTAGCTGAATCCACTGTCAAAAATTTCCCCCACTCTTTATCTGTGCCTAAATAAAAACGTGGATTCCATGAACAAGGCTTCTTTCTGAGAACTGCACGCCTGTAGAACTATGTTCCATCTGCCTGCTTCCCACCGGACTACAACTTGGACGTCTTCAAGTCCAACGTTAACAAATTCCTAATCAACCGCCCCCTTAAGTAAACACTTCATCAAATCTCCTCACTAACGTAATGTACTTGCAATAACCCTTATCCCTGAGTGTCTTTCGGGCCTTGATGAGTGGTGATCACTGTGTAAAAAAAAAGGAGATTGAGCGAAAATAATTGCTTTTTCTAGAATGTTTCAGAACACAACGTGTGTTTTCTCATTCGTAGTTGGTCAAGATTAGGATACATGCAAATTCTGTACTTTATTACATGCCTAAAGATATAAGACCACAGGCAGTATTGTCGCCGTTTGGTATCAGTCTTACTACTAAAACAATAAGATAATGTTATCGTGTTGCTCACTCATTAATAAACAAAGAAAGGTTCAGGTAATTTTAGTCGTGTGCAATAGCAGAACGAACTAGTAACAACTGCCAAATGATCCTCCATCTGATACCGATCATGTATTATATAGCTTACTTTCGGTTATTTAGAGAGGACCGATATGCCAACGAAGTCATGCCGTGTTTCTGGTGACCTGAAATGATTCGAAAATGCCGGGCCCAGTCGCAATTTATAACTTGAATCGATTTTAGGATAACAAAAATTCCATACTACGCTTCTTACATTGGTAGCATTGTGTAGTTTTGACATTTTTAATAATATAATTATTCTATTTCAAAGGTAAGTTTCTCCGGGCGTTTTATGAAATTGTGCTCTGAATAGAAGGGAATTCAAAGAAATTAATACGGTGTTATAAAAAATAAGCATAATCTTCATCATTAAATTCCGGGTGTCTTGTTAGCTATAAAAACAAAACAGGAATATCAATCTAGTTCAGGGAAGTTAATAGAACAATAACGAGCAAAATGTCTCATCATTAAAAAGTGTTTGTTTTTTTTTTTACGCTTATGGCCGCCATATTTTTTTATCAATATAGTGGGCGTGACTTAAGTTCGCAGGAAAGTTAATTCGGTGTAAATAGTAAGTTTTCGAAAGAAGGAAGTTCATGAAATAGTGCCTGTCTCGATTAGACTAAATAGTTATTTCATGTTGCTTAAAACACGAAGACCAATATTTTCGAAAACACTCGACTAATAAAACGGAAGAAAATAATTTTGCAAATTTTGCAATTACCTCAAGAGGTCTGAAAATTTAATAAAATCCTTCTGCCGGAATGAAAAATATCTTCTCAACGCTATACATACGGATTCAAAAATATTTAAAAAATTTAAACAGAACGTACTGCTAAATATATTTTAACACACACACACACACACACACACATACGTTAATGCTAGCTAGACATTGTCCTCGAATATCTAAGGTCTCTCTGTAAGGGTTTGTCAGAACAACCTGGCATGAGGATACTTTTCGATACAAATAAGGCCTGATGAAATCTCTGTAATTACATCATATTCACAGCTCAATTTATTTCGTATAGCTATTCTGTATAGGTTTTTACGATGAATTGCGCACTTTCTCCAAGAGATATTATTAAAGTAACATCAGAAACATGGGTACACCACCAGACTAGTTGATTTCTTATCCGGGAATCATGTAAGATCAAGATACCACAATAATATATATTATTAGATATTTAAATGGTCAATACTGGATAGGGAAATTATTTTCTCGACTTTTTAAGTGCTTTGGGGTACAAATCACCCCTATTTCAGAACTAAGTGGAATCAACCAGTCCTATGAATACCATTGGATCCAGAGACTAAATAGAGACATTTCATACCATGTTTAACCGCATGCTGCGAACACATTCCTCTCATACCACTTTAGTTGCTCCTGTATTCTTTATGATAAATACATATATTTTATACACTTTACACTACTTGTGGGTTCTTTCATTTGTGACCCCTAGCACGGGTTTATAACAGTTGGTAACTCAGTGTATGCAATTTAAAGAAAAGCTTTAATAAACTATTTGAATATTCATGTGCCTCATATTGAGATCAAATGTTAACCCTAACCCTAGAAAGAGGGTTTCCTGATTTTTGAGAATTTCAACTGAATTAAAATGAAAAATATATAGAATATGACTCTATAATAAACAATAGCCTCGAGTGTATAAAGTATAGGCTTTTTTTTTCAATGACAATGCAACAATATTGATTCGGCATGGCCACACACAGGTATTGGTAAAGAAAGATACACTATTTTCAATTATGTTGTGTCTGGTAACAGCGCAGCGTGATATTCGAATCGACTAGATGAATTCTTGTCCTGGAAGCTGGTATGATTAAGTTAACTTCTCAAGTGAGGAAATAAGGGTTAATGTTCACCATTTCATTGCTGTCTCAAAATCTGAGAAAAGAAAAATACTTGGATACTTATATTTAGCACATATGACTATCCAATCCCTACAGATACGTAACTAAAAAATGGAGCCATAAAACTTGACATAGCGATATGGAAACAGGAGGAGAAAGGAGCAACCTTAGTAGAAGTATGTGTCCCTAATGATACTGAAAGAAAAAAGACAAAGAAATACCAAGATCTTAAGTATGACATGAAAAGAAACCGGAATCTTAAGAGCTCTATCATTCCAGTTATTCTATGAGTATCTGGACTCCTGAAACAGAATGTCAAAAACTATCTAGAAAACATACCCGGTGAACCAAGTGCATAAGACATTCAAACAACACTTATTTCAGGTTCAAAAGAGTCGCAAATCTGATAGGCCCTGAACTGGCATCTAAGCTTCAGCCTCTGTCCCATCGACAAAACGTTGCGTCCCTTTGCCTGTTCTACATGTATTTTAATGGTGAATGCTCTGGCGAACTGCAGACATTTGTGCCCCCACGACGTAGACACCCTCGACAAACCCGACAAGCAGCTAAATCCCACCCCACACAGTAGAGATACCTAGATATAAAAGATCTTTCTACTCCAGTAGTTTCTTCCCCAGAACCGCTAAACTCTGGAATTCCATTCCAGGCCACTGCTTCCCCAACTGTACTGACATGCAGAAGTTCAAGTGTAACGTGAACCGACATCTTGCTGCCCAAATCCCAACATAGTACCCCAGTAGTTGTTGCCCTTGATAGTAGCCCCCTACACCAAAGTTGCAATGTGCCTTGTTTGGGGTGAAAATGTAAAAAAAAAAATCTTTAAAAAAGATCTCTCGGTTGGAATATCTAAATAAACAGGTGAAGGTGTGGTGCTCCATTCCAGTTTGAAGAAACTGATAAGAAAAAAAGCATATAGAGATAACGGGTTAATCTCAGGAAATGGTACTTTTGATCTTTTGAGAATCTTCAACAAAATAAAATGAAACAGATATGTGGAATCATGTGAACTGTTTGTATCTAACAGGAAAACACTTCTCAATTCTTCCAAACACCTTTATTTATTGTTCGGTTTATTTAAGGAACATATTTTCATAGTATATAAAATAGCATTAATTTTCATAATAACGCTTCGTCAGTCTATTAAAATTCCCCATTTATTACTAAACATTACATGTTAGAAGATTATATAAAAAAGCTGATTCAGTTATGCAAGTTACAATTCACACACATTTTCTAACCATTGCACTAGGTTATTGCCTCGCAATAAAAGCTAGACCATAACAGAAGTGACACATGGCGTTTGTCTCCTAAAATCATGATTTCTTTACTCGCTATAGCAAAAAAACTAACGACAAAAGTATAGTGGTTACTAGGGCTATGACAACAGCATATTATTTTTCTTGTTTTGATACTTAGGTAAATATGCATTGATATTTTATATGTTTTTTTTTATGTAGAGTTATGTGGTTCTCGGTTGATTAATTGTGTCTGTGTTGGATATATACTCGAGAGTAAAAACAATGAAAATAATATCCTCTTGTCCTAGCCCTAGTGATTAGCTCACCTTTACTATATATATATATGTGTGTGTGTGTGTGTGTATAAAAGTGAACGTGTCTGTCAGTCTGTGTACATTTCCCTACGCAATAACTCTGTCAGTTTTTAGTCTACAGACTCGAAATTTGATATACAGGGTACTGAGATTTGGGAAAATCGATGTGATCGGTTTTCGGCCACAAATTTTGCCATTAAGGGGTCGAAGTTCAACGTTTTCACTTTTGAGAACTCTACCAAACTCCTCCGATAATTTTCGGTCTAAACACTTGACATTTTAGATATAGGGTCATTGGACATGGATCTAACTTAATAACTTGATTTGAGTCCAAAACAACATTTAAGGGGGCATAATAGGGATCAAATTTAAAAAAATTGACCCTTTTTTTGCTCAGCATACACCTAAAACCCGGGCAACGCCGGGCTGAAATGCTAGTATATATATATATATATATATATATATATATATATATATATATATATATATATATATATATATATATATATATATATATATTACGGGTGTTAGGTGTATGCTGAGCAAAAATATGTAAATAGATCTATATGTTTCTTTTTTTTTTGCTACTTGGTATTTATCGTTAATTGAGTTTAATGCCAGCTGTGTTTTCTTTGCTTTATCCATTTTATATAAATTTTTGGTCTTATCGGAGAATACTATTGTGTCATTATTCCTTTTCAATCTTTTTATATTGTTGGCTAAAGATCTCTGCCATTTGTTTGGCTTGTATTTGAACTAACATTAACGTAGAAGCCACAGAAGTAGCTACGAAATTAGGCATAGAATATAGAGCAAACCACCTAGCTAAGAGAAAAGCATTCGTAACTTTAAAAGACCATAAGGAAAACTTTACCAACCATCCATCCTGCAGACTTATAAATCCAGCCAAAAGTGAAATAGGATTAGCCAGTAAAGCTATAATAAAAGAAATTGTCAAAAATATAAAAAGCAAAACCAACCTCAACCTATGGTAAAATGGTTTAATAATATAACCGACCCACATAGATGCAAATTCACTCATCTAGATATTACATACTTTTGCCTCTCCATTACAAAAGACACACTAGAAAAAGCATTGAGTTTTGCATCAAAATACAAAAAAATAGCAATATAGAAATATAAACCATAATGCATGCTAGGCAAACCCTCTTATTCTATGAAGGGAAGACCTGGGTAAAAAAATCAAACCCAGAAGACCCATTTGACGTGGCAATGGGTGCCTACGATGGTGTAGACATCTGCGACTTAGTGGGCCTATTCCTACTAGAGACTCTAAACAAAACATTCCCAGATCATACGTTCGGCCTGTATAGGGACGACGGCCTTTGTCTCTCACGCGATCACAACGGGACTAGCCTAGATAAGCTTAGAAAAGATCTAACCAAAACATTTCATGAACTAGGTTTTAAAATAACAATTAGCACAAACCTACATGAAGTAGACTTCCTAGACACAACTCTAAATCTAAATAACAAGACACATAGACCCTTCCACAAACCCAATAAGACGCTCCGATACATAAACCAAGGATCCTGTCATCCCCCTAAAGTTTTCAAAAACATGGTTGCCAATATATGCAGAAGAATCTCCACGCTTTCATCAAACGCAGCTCCATATTACAATGAAGCGCTCCAGAAAAGCGGATTTGCGGAAAGCATTAAATACCAGCCAACCCAACATCGGCTAAAAAAATACAGGTGCACCAGAGGGCGGAACATCATTTGGTTCTCACCTCCGTTTTCCCTCAACACAAAAACACGAGTGGGATACCTATTTCTGAAACTACTAGACAGAAATTTCCATCGACAACATAAGCTGCACAAACTATTCAACAGAAACACGATTAAGGTCAGCTATTCCACCACTCCATCAATAAAAAAGATCATCGCAAAGGAACGCAATGAAATTGCGGACTGCACTTGCAGATCCAGGGAAGATTGCCCATTAGAGGGAAAATGCAGGGGGAAATCCCTCGTATACGAGGCGACACTCACACATCAGGCTAACGATACACCAGAAATATACATAGGCATGACGAAAGGGACGTTTAAGCAGAGATTTTACATGCACAACAGTTCCTTCAGGGCAAAAACAAGGATACAGACAGCATTAATCGACCGAGTATGGCAGCTAAAAGACAACGGAACACCATTCAGCATTAAATAGAGGATCATAGAGAGAAGACAGCATACTCACCAGCCTCAAAACGGTGCCAACTTTGTGATGCGGAGAAATACCACATTATAAAAACTATTAATAATCCTCAAAAGGCCTGTTTGAACGTACGCAGTGAGACCTTCAACACCTGTTTGCATAGGAGACAAGCGCTACTAATAAACTGGGAGGACCGAACAATAAACGAAGACCCCACCTAATAGGAATTTTTTCAAGAGTACTCTCGATGCAGTCAACTTAACGCATAAATTAGTAAAGTGTAATGGACATTTAGAAAATTGTAAATATAAATATTAAGTATAAAAATTACGTATAAATATTAAGTATAAAAATTAAGTATAAAAATGAGGAATATTATAACTACCTTAAAGAACACAACACATATATAAAAGATTTAGAAATTAAATAGCCTGCGCACCTACCCTCAACTATTTAAAATATTTAAAACAAAAAAAGGATAAAAAAATAATAAATAAATACGATAGATTAATTACCTCCCTTGGATCAACGGAAACATGGATTATCAACCCCTTAACGGAAGAAAAGGAAGGGAAATTAATAAGATAAATTAATTATCTCCTTTGCACCAGCTAAATTTAACGGAAGACTATGCAAAAACAGAACAGTACATATTTACTAAAAAGCGTTAAATAGAAAATAAAAAATAAGAAACTTCACATTAGAATAAAATAAAGTATACAGAGATAGGAATAAGCTATTGTTAAATAAAAATGAACATCATTATGTAAAAAATAAATGCTTGCCTGGAAATTTTTTCCTCGGACAGAAACAACATGACTGACGAGAGCCTAACATCGTTTACGTGTTACCATTAACTGGTTCCCTTTATGTTGGGCTTGAAACCGACAGTACCAATGTTTTTCTGAACTTCTCTACAATTAAATAAATAAATATTAAGCTCTAATATCGAAAAAGTTTTTCTTTGTAATCGAGCACTTTGTTGGAATTCTTTCCTCAAAAAACAGTAAACATATATCAGAGAGGCGGTAGCACTCTCTATATAGGGATGGCCCGTACACGCCTATATACGCCTACAAAACAAAACTATCCAAATCTCAACTAAAATCAACTTATAAGTTTCAAAAAGCACATATTCTTACAGAGAAGCGTCTTCCGAATCCAGCGAGTGTCAGAACGTCGGTTAAAATGTCAAAAGAGAGCAAAAAAAAAAGGTACAAAAATGGCCAATTGTTCTTCTTTCTTCTTCTTTCTTCTTTCTTTTGAGACGATGTATCTCGGTGTACGAACGGTCTCTGACAACAGTTCAAGCATCAATCGACTGCTCTTTACACGGAGAAGTGCAGTGACCCATCGCTTTTTAGCTAACTCCATAATTAAATAAGATTACGTGTAATAACAAGTTTTAAACACTATATGCCCAATGTAGACAGACCACTTCGAACACGGAACTTCTCTCAAAAGGGACAGCTCCAAATAATACACCGGATGCTCACAGACGTTCCAGTTTGCCAGTGGCCTATATTTCTTGGACGCTGAATATTTGAGGTGAACGTTAAGGTTTTTTCTTTAAACAGTAACCCACCAGCGTTAATGAAACCACGAAATCTTTATCTCAGTTGATCAAAATTGTTATAAGAGTAACCTATCAGCAAGTACGACGTCAAAAAACAATGTTATAAAAACAAATAATTCTTCAGATTTTGGACTGTAAAATATGTACAAAATGTCAATGCTGTGACCAGGATTCGAACCTAGGTTAGCACGGCCACAACGTGGGTGTTCTAACCTCTAGACGATCACGGCTAACACTGATGTCTGTCGCTCTTGGCAGAAAGACACATCACTACTGTCAAACTATTGAAAAATAAGGAGGAAACTTGAAATTCTCACGCATGCGCAAAAATACACTATAGCAACCATTGTTAAATGCAGCTGAATCTCTTCGCTCGCTAAGAAAATTAAATCAGACCAGTTCTTCTAAGAACTCACCAAACGCCAAAGGAAATAAGTTAAATTAACCGCAAAAGAAACTGCAAGAAAGTCATCTTCTAAGAACTCACTGGAAGCTGACCAAAAAGAATCAAAATCCAAGCCCTAGCCACAAAAATAACTAGATATTGTGGCTACTATACACAATCTACTAATAAAAACAAGTTTTCTAAAATAAATTACAATAAATTAACCAAGTAACCTCACACTGTCACTGATTAGGACTTCATATAAAGATAACAACTACACTATTGGTGTATATACCGTTCCACACTTTAACTATTGGTGACGGGGCAGTATCTCAATTCTACGAGAGTTGTCTTGCTATAAGATAAGTGATATTATAGTAAGATACACATAAGTGTTATATGTTTACATTTAATAAAAAATGCCAAAGTCAGCACGTAGTAAAAAAGCTCAGAGAAATATAGACTATGAAAAAAACAAAGTCAAGGTATTATCTGAGCAAAAAGAATACTATCAGAAAAATGCTGAAATAATAAACATTAAGTATCATGCAAATCCTGAGGCAAAGAAGGCTGCCTCACGTGCTGACTCAAAAGCACGATATAACAGGGATCCTGAGGGGAGAAAACTGCCTCACGTGCTCTTTATAACAAAGAACCAGTAAAAAGAAGGCTGCCTCACGTGCTCTTTATAACAAAGAACCAGAAAAAAAGAAGGCTGCCTCACGTGTTGACTCAAGAGCACGGTATAACAGGGATTTCGAGGGAAAAAAGCTGTCTCACGTGCTCTTTATAACAAAGAACCAGAAAAAAAGAAGGCTGCCTCACGTGCTGACTCAAAAGCACGGTATAACAGGGATTCCGAGGGGAAAAAAGCTGCCTCACGTGCTCTTTATAACAAAGAACCAGAAAAAAAGAAGGCTGTCTCACGTGCTGACTCAAAAGCACGGTATAACAGGGATCCCAAGGGGAAAAAAGCTGCCTCATGCACAAACTATTATAAAAAGACCTAAAACCCAGCAGGAAGCGACCTGCTACTAATGGAGGCGGCAATGAGCCGCCTCCTAAAAAAGACAATACTATTATGAATGTAAGTTTAAAAATAAGACTGTAAGTAAAAATACTAATTAACAAGAATAAAAAAGCATTGGAAATTCAAAAGGATATAGGGATGGTATGCCAAAAAGTATACAAACAAGATAGCTATGAATGGCTAGGCACATGGAAATAGAATTGCATCCAAGGTATAGCCCTATAGCTTTTTACAACCGTAATGATGGCACGGAATGAAGATAGGAGAAAAGCTATAGGGCTATACTTTGGATGCAATTCTATTTCCATGTGCCTAGCCATTCATAGCTATCTTGTTTGTATACTTTTTGGCATACCATCCCTATATCCTTTTGCATTTCCAATGCTTTTTTATTCTTGTATATATATATATATATATATATATATATATATATATATATATATATATATATATATATACAGAGAGAGAGAGAGAGAAAGAATAGGGGTGGAAAATTAACTCACAAATACTATGTATTGGAAAATATAGAATGAGTCATTTATTTTATAAGGATATACATACATTTAGTTTGGGGATAAAGGGGACTCTTTATACCAAGGTATTTCGAAGCCTAATGCTTCTCATCATAAGAGTAGAGAAAGTACTAGGTAACATAATGGGGATGTTACGTCTAGCGAGGGAATCATCAGGAACGAAATAAATAAATAAAATTTTTGATATTATTAGCGGATACTATATTGAATTCTTATATAAATCAGGAGTGTATTATATAAAGTGTAGTGTAAAAAGGAGTGCAGGTTTCAATCATATTTTTAAATAATGTAAGTAGTTTTTGTATTTAAGATTCAGGGGGACGTATAGGGGTAGTTAGGTTGTGGGTCTCTTTTATCCGTAGGTAAGAGGTATCGTGTCGATGTATGGGGTTTACGCTAAAGTGTTTTATCGACAGAGATAACCGAGACAACAACCGCATTTAGAGATTGTGTACGTTTTCAGAAATTATATTATGATGAAGAATTAAAGCGATGGTGTATATACTAAGCAGGATTAATCAAGATAACTTCCATCACAACATTATTTATAAGAGGAATAGGGCTGTATCGTGATGTTATGAGATTCATACAAGTTAGATTGTGGATTGCATGGGGAGTGTACTAGGGTTTTAATTTAGTAGGGTAGGGGAAAGTCCGAAGGTGAATTAAAAGGGTCAGTTATGATGTGGATATGGGCGAAAATTTGTAAGAGTATAATAATAATTTTCAGAAGGTAACATACAGTGGATAATATGCAGTGATACTCCTAGGGATGGCTTGTACAAACAAAGGTGTAAAGGGGTGGCCGTGAAATATAGGGCAAAGCATAAAGATAGGGGAGTAAAGTTGACTGAAGTGGATAAAGGGACAAACAAATCATTGGGGTTTAAGCGAATGGCGCGGTGTGATAATTCGTGTAGGATATAATAATTAAAATAATAATTATAGATCGATGAAAAAAAAACAGAAAAACAAACTAAACTAAATTTTGTTAATCGGGGACAATAGTTGGAGCGATAGGGTACATGTATACAAAAGTGAGGCATAAAGGTATAAATTATATATAGGTTTAGCCAGAAAAGCTGAGAGCTCAGTAAATGAGATACTATCCCTTTAGATACAAAGCTCTGGACCAGGAAAAAGTTTGCAGATGTCCATATTATAATCCGGAATTTTCTTGTGTCAGCGGCATAAGTTTTTTTATGGACAAGCAAATTACATTTAGGCTCGTGTTTGACGCGAGTGATTTTTCCCTGTATGGAGAATCGATTAAGTGAATGATTAATAGTAGTGAGAAATATTTGCAAATTCAAATTGAAATTAAAAATTAGTCTTATCAGGAGATATGAACGAATATGACATCACCTGTCCTAAAATAAGGATGATGAAGATTGGGTAGTCGGTATTTCGAAGGCTGGAGTTAGAGTTTCCATGTTTGTCGTATATTTACTTATTATATGATGCCGTAAGGTTTCCTTGGTGTAATGCTGTTATATTAGATTCTTTGTTCATCCTTGGCGTATGAAGAATGCGCAATAATTGATGTAGAAGTTCCAAGCCGGGTTAATGAATGGGGAACTGGGTCAGAATCGGCTAGGTGGAGACGAGTTCAAGAGCTTTTAGTGAGAATGAAAGTCAGAGACTGGTGAGTAGTAGAGACGAAATTGCTGGGTTGAAGCTGGGTTGATGGTTAATGCTACGGGTTCGTGGGGAACTGGGGTGATAGACCTTAACTGGTAGTGATGACCTTAAGGCAGGGGATGGGGTTAAGAGGAATGCGTGTGTGGGGGTCGAATTTTTTGGAGATGGGCGTCAATTACCATTGCCGTTCAATTTTTAGTTAATAAAAATATGAATATGTCTGGTTTGAATGTTTTTTCTGGTATTTTTTCTTATTGCATAATTTTATGTGTTTAAGTATGTAGTATGAAGTTTTTTAAAATTAGTTTTATTTTTGGAGGGGCTTTCTATGTGGAGGAAACAGGGGGGATCTTAGGATTCTTATTTTGAGGGTTGCAGGATTAAGGTCTGGGATAGGGGATGGGATGGTTTTAATTTAAATTTTTGTTAAGATTTGGCTGAAAATTGAAGAGGACACAGTTTGGGTATAATTAGCGCAAATTGCTTATGGGGTACTACTTAATATGTGATGTTAAATGTTAGGCTCGGCTTTAGATTGAAATTTGGTTCGAGATAACTTTTTTCTTTTTTTATACACGGTGGTCAACACTTATCAAGGCCCGGAAGCCACTCAGGGATAAGGGTTATTGCAAGTACAGTACGTTAGTGTGGAGAGTTGATGAAGTGTTTACTTAAGGGGGTGGTTCATTAGGAATTTGTTTACGTTGGACTTGAAGACATCCAAGTTGTAGTCAGATGGGAAACAGGCAGACGGAACAGAGTTCCACAGGCGCGCAGTTCTAAGAAAGAAGCTTTGTTCATGGAATCCACGTTTTGATTTAGGCACAGATTAAGAGTGGGGGAAATTTTTCACAGTGGATTCAGCTAGTCTGCAATATTACGAATATTACGAATAAAAATATTATATTTGTAGTATGGGTTAAAACTTGCATGGGGGATAATGAGTTAACGTGGATTTGTTGTTTGTAAGGTTGTATTTATGTTCTATATTTATAGATTGTATTAATCATTTATATTCTATTCAAAATCTATTTGGCGAGAGCAGAAAAACATGGGGGTAATAAGCCGTTTACTAGGGGCAAGGATTCGCAAGTGGGGGTATTAAGTGGCTGAATAGTTCGCCTTAGGCGCAATCGATATTAGTCTTTGTCTGGTGGTGTTTTTTCGGCGGATTTCTCTGTATTTCCGTATTTGAATTTTCTTTTGTGCCTACAACTGCAAATTATCTCTAGCTTAGATTTGATGATGTTTAAGTTATTTGGTGCCGTTATAATCTCGGTCGCCTCTGCGTTGTAAAGAGGGCAGTATTTTGAGCCTGCGCTATATGATTTAGATTTTCTTACAATTTTCCATTTTAATGAGAAGTTAATATTATTTTCTTTTAATCTTCGAAATTGAATAGGATAGTTTAAACTCCATTGAAATTTGTTGAGCTTTACATTATCCCGATAACTCATCTCTTATAGAATTGAATTACTCTCTTCTTCTATCTACTCTTTCTCTCTCTCTCTCTCTCTCTCTCTCTCATTATATATATATATATATATACGTGTGCGTGTGTGAAGGTGGCGTTGTGTGTGTGTGCGCAACGTCTCTACACACTCCTCTCTGAATATTTAGTCTACAAACTTAAAATTGATATATACGGAGTTTGGACATGAGGAATAGTTTCGATTTTAGTTTTAGATTGTAAAAATAGCTGCTAAGAGGTCAACATGAAAACAAAACAGTTAACTTTCATAGTGTAAAGGTTAATTACCCTTTTCTAGCGGCGTCATTATATTTTAATGAACCCAACACGTCGTAGACTCCGTTGCAAGGAATATAAGAAGGAAAAAACTCGTGTCTCAAACACGTACTTTCACAAACTGTTGTGTTTCGAGCACGTCCTTTCACAGACTCTCGTGTCTCGAACACATACTTTCAGTCTCTCGTATATCGAACACGTCCTTTCACAGATTCTCGTGTCTCGAACACATCCTTTCACAGTTTCTCGTATCACGAACACGTCTTTTTTCGCTCTCTTGTCTCGAATCAATCATGCCTCGAACACGTCTCGAATACGTACTTCTCTTAACACTGGCCACGCCCCAAATACAAATCATCCGAACACTACTTCTTTGAATACATTTGTCCTTTTTATCTCTGCTGTGACGTCACCCCGCACACAGACACAGTCATGTGCATATGACTGCTGCTAACTCAGCGTCCGCAGTTCTGTTGCAACATGAGTACAACATATCCTAATAAAGCTGTTACTCCTGCGGATGTGCAGTAAAAACATTCATAGCTTAAATCTGCTATACCAATCTCCGCTGTCTGCTAATGTGTTTGTGTGTTTCTGGAATGAATATGATATTGTCAGAACCGTTCATTCTTCACACGTGTAATATTAAAAATTAAAAAAAAAAGTATTAATTTTTCCTACCTTAACGACTGCAAAATATGATGGGGGTTCGCGTAAAATTGTCTCTTTTTAAACGATTTTAACATCTACACATGCCTGAACACCATTCATCTCTCGCATGCGTTAAATACAAGGTTTCGAACGTTACGGTTGCCATAGCTAATTGGGTGAGTTTCGCCCGGTCCCTGCAGGGGCTGGCCATGAATCTCCAAGACCATATGGGGGGGGGGGGGCCCACATATAAACCATTGCTCTCGTAGCAATCAGTTATTGGTCAATGTAAGGGAAGCCCTTCATACCAATTGTCACTATCCAGCTCCTCTACTCCCCGGGGAGTTCGTCCCCCATTTCCCCTTCACTCTCCACATGAAAAATGGACCTGTGCCTAATTTGCTCAGTAAGGAAGCAAATAAATCCAGCCATAGCCAATTTGATTTTAGAGTTGGCTCATAAGTATTAGTTTTGAGGTTCACACCCGCCTTACGGTGGACGTTTGTATCTTTTTTTTTTTTTTATTATTATTATTATTATCATTATTATCATCATCATCATTATCATTATCATTATCATCATCATCATCATTATCATTATTATTATTATTATTATTATTATTATTATTCATTTAAACAAGGTTAAAAGATTTTTTTTAATATTTTTCTTGCTTTTATTGTTTACATGGCAATTTTTAAATTTTTTAATCACTGGTTAAAATAAACTTAGGTTTACGTAAATAATTTTTTTTTTAATCTTAACTACTTGAATTTTTTTCCGAATTCGTAGCAGTGAATTATTTCTTTCAAACTGATATAAATTATTTCACAGTAAAAAATTACATTGAAACAGAAAATATTTAGCAGGTGCCTCCAACTCTTTCTTAATATTTGCCATCTGTTCACGCATAAATTCAACTTTTTTAAAGTATAAATTTGCAACGTCATAAAGTTGTTGCTAAGCTAGTTTAATCGACTAGTGGTCGTTTTTAAGGTTCATGCTCGGTACGGATCATTTTTTTTTTCTTTTAATAGCACAAGATCACAGTGTAGTATCTGTTCTGATGCTACACTTCATCTTTTTTTTTTACATGGTAGTCACCACTTATCAAGGCCCGGAAGCCACTCGGGGATAAGGGTCATTGCGTGTACAGTAATCAATGGGATAATATCGTAGTAATCGTTAGTAATGGAGATTTGATAAAATGCCTTACTTAAGGGGACGGTTTATGAGGAATTTGTTTATGTTGGACTTGAAGACATCCAAGTTGTAGTCAGGTGGGAAACAGGCAGACGGAAGAGATTTCCAAAGAAAAATACATAGATAAGAAGACATAGATAAAGAAGGGGGAAATTATTGACAGTCGTTTCAGCTAGACGGGTGTTTATCGAGAAAGATTGGTGAGGGAGGATCAGAGATTGGAGCTCAGATGAGCACTTGCAATGGAAATAACAATAAAACAAAGATAGGCTCGCAACGTCTCTTCTGTGGGAGAGAGGTTGCAAGTAAGAGAAAAGGGCATCCCCCACTAAGCCACGAAGTCTATTTTGTACTCTGTCAAGGCAGGATAGGCTGGGTTTTTTTCTGTCCTCGGTCAGTAGAGGAGAAATCCTTCAAGACAATGTTTATTTTTGATCCGATCCAGAGTACCCATTTGGGGGGAGCTTGATTTTCCCCCACATTAAAAACCGAACATTTGTCTAACTCAGCCCTCGTGGGGAGGCAAGTAAAAAGGAACACAATACGTTTATTTTAGTTTATAAAAACTGTTTCTATTTTGTTAGTTTTTACATTGAATTAATTTCAGTTTGCTTTATTTTTAATTTTTTTCTAACCTTTCTTTCAATGATACATAAAAAAAATATCTGAAGTTTACGGACTGTGCTAAGAAAACATTTCACACAGGATCACGGCCGTTGCAACGGACCGTAAAGAGAAATATTTCTAGAGTGAGGCAGCATTTAAGAACTTCGCTTTAACTGCTATAACATCATTAAGAATGCTTAATATCCTCAGAATAGTTTCTTCTCTATGTATCTCGTCTGCCGAAAAATCTGTCGAGGAGGTAATAAGGTACTTCTTTAGGACGATTACATTTTTGTGTTTTTTATTTTGTTTTTGTTTTTTTGTTTTTTTTTTTAAGTAGGATTACCGTATCTTTTAAATGCCCCCTCCATATACTCGAATAGAGGTGGGAGTGCTGACTTTGTCCGCGATCCTTAGTGTAGCCGGTGTGTCCAAAAGCAACTTAATTTCTTCTATTTATTATTTGTAGACCCGGGCACCGGCAGGTATGCGGCAGAGTCATCGTTTACCGACTTTTAGACATGTCGTCTATACGCTGACAGAAGATGGAAGTGAAAAATTATTAACTCCCAGACTTCCCGTGCGTGCTTCTATTAGGATAGACGCTCTTTCCCTGTTTTCCTTGTCTTCTTTTTGCGCTTTTACTTTCTTTTTCTCTTTCCCTATTTGCGTGAAGATAATACAATCATCTGATCTTTCAAATGTATTTTCATAAACTTCATTTTTTTGTGAACATCATTCATAATATATTAGCACTTAAAAATAAAGGATTGTTATCGCTTGACGAAGTCTTTAGTTATCCGTACCTATTGTCCGAAACCTTATCATGAATGTGTAAAGATATTAAAATGTTTATATAAATAAATAAAACGTATATATATATATATATTAATAAATTTATAACATAAATAAATATATGTTTTCTTTTATTCTTTTTCAGATTTATCGCCGTCACCCAACCGATAAAATATTCGAAACACAAAAACTCCAAGCGAGTCTACATCATGATCGGCCTAGTCTGGTTAATTTCAGTGGCCATTGCAGCGCCAATAGCCTTAGGCGTAAATTACTCAAACAAGCGACAACCGCTCGACTGTGCTTTTTTCAATTCGGACTTTCTCATATACTCTTCCATGGGATCTTTTTATATACCGTCTATAATGATGATATTTCTCTACTGGCGAATATACAGGGTGCTAATGCTTCGCTCGAAGCGACTTAAGCAAAAGAAAGCCCAACAGAAAATGGAGCGGGAAGCGCTCGCTAATGTCATAGAAAACAAGGCGACAACAAGTAAAGCCGATATGAATTTACCAAACGACATGTCCAATTCGCCCGTAAAGGGCGCCGCTGCAAATAATGTTGGACGAGGACGCTTGAAAAACACAGTGGAAGAAGTAGTCGTAAACAAAGCGGTAGGCAAAGAGGCGGAACTGGATGATCTAGCCGGGGAAGACGGTTTTGAAGACGATAGCGGCCAGAAAAGTACCCCCAGCGACGAGCTGAAGGAACACGTTATCGAGAACAGTAACATAACCGGCGGGCTAATGATGAACACGGTGAATGACGAGAAAACCTCGTTACAGCCCGACGGTCACCAAGGCTACGCTGCTCCAGCTAATATTGACGTAGTCGAAACGCAGTTCAACTCGGGCCTCGCTGGATGTGGTCCGGGTGCATCTGATCCTGCCGGCACCAGTATCGCCGCTGATGGTGGTTTCGCAGCGAGCGCCGGGGGCAATACCGGTGATAACGCGACAACTGCACTGACGTCTTCGACGCCAAAGAAAAACTTTTTAACGCCGCCCAAACAAAAATTCGCCGGTCTCAATAAGAGAGGAGGTTCCGGAAAAAAGAAAGGATCGTCCCCTAAAAAAACTGTTGCAAAATTTAATTTTCATAAAAAGAAAGAATTGAAGAAAAAGAAGGATAACCATGGAGCGAAAGGCGCCATGCGGAAGGAGAAGAAAGCGACGAAAACCTTAGCCATTGTTTTAGGTAAGTGTCATTTGCTAAGCTTATATATGTACATATTAGTGATGGGACGATTCCAATATTTTTCCCGATTCCGATACAATTACCGATTATGTACTAAATTCCCAATTCCGATAAAATTACCGATTCCGATTTTTTATTAACTTTCTAAATATTTAACTATAGAACTATTATTTTCCACAATTTCTGTAAAAAAAAAAAAAAATAAAGTAAAACATGTTAAATATGCAGATATTTTCCTGAACGTTAAAATACCCTTGTGGAGAATGATCTATCGATTTTAGCTTTACTGATATTTAAAAATCAATAAATATTTATTATTTTATCAGTATTACCAGCAATGGAATAGTTTGTTTAAACAAAATTAAATAAAATATACAGTTAAAAGAATCGTTTTGGCATCGGGAAATAGGCACCAATTTTTTTCGATATCGATTCTGATATCCCCAAATTTGTCGATTTTTCCGATCCCCAATTCCGATTCCGCTTAATCGTTCCAACACTAGTATATATATATATATATATATATATATATATATATATATATATATTACTCGCAAAAATATTTTTCAACGAAAGAAATTTTTTGTATATACTTTTGAAGGTAAAAATCTTCCAAAACTATATATATATATATTCCTATAAATTTGTTGTTTTTTTTTGTGTGTGTGTATTGATATTTATATTAAAACACTTTTTTTCTTTTGGTAAGTATTTGCTTCCCCGCGAAAGGAAAATGTGACGCAAGCTCGTTTTTAATGTGGGAAAACCAGCGCCCCCAAAATAGGGCAAAATTTGACACTCTAGCAGTAACCAAAAATAATAATTTTCTCAGTATAGAGGGTTTCCCCTCCCTTGGCCAAGGGCAAATCAACTTAAATGCATCAGAACAGATATTAACTTTGTCCCCGGACCGAAGGCCAATGACCTTTGTTTTCTATTGATTTAAAATAAATACAACTTTCTTATATATGGGTCATGGAATTGCAGTCACTAGGAAAATATCTACTTAATTTGCATATCTTTTAAACATTCATTTTAATCAATTCCTTGTAAGTTTTTTCGGTTTTCTTATGGGATGATCATCTTATGCAGGTATTCTATATGATTAAAATTTGCATAAATATTGCATAAAAAGTTTATAGTAGCATAAAACTCTTTCTATATATATTTATGTATGCATATATATTTTTGTTTAAAATATTTTGCCTACCAAACTCCTCCTACAGTTTTTGGTCTACGGACATGACACTTCATATATAACGTATTTGAACCTATGCAAAACTTTATATTTGGGGTTTAGCCCGGGAAAATCGGTACAAATATGTGATTTTTTTTAAATGAACTTTGCCAGTTGAAGGTTGAATGACGGTATTACAAATATACATGCATAACAAAGTATCTATTGGTTCATGTTTTAATGTTTAGCCTCGCAACAAATATGTTTTCGTGGCTCTGTCATTAACGGCAGAGGGCAAAATAAATTCTAAGTTAAACGTTTTCTCGGTGGTGGAGCACAGACTTCTTTTTGTTTTACTTTTTAAATCATTACTGTATATTGGGTCCAATATAATATACTAGTAAATACGAAAGTTACATTAATCAAAATATCATATTTAAACGTATTTAAAAGACACTGATAGAATTCAGATGAAAAATCCTGATAGATATTACTTGAAGTAATACTTTCAAGGTGATCCTAGCAAAAAGGAAAAGCTCAACATTTAAGAATAGAGCAATATATAAGTTTGGTGGTTAAATTTTAAATTCTGAAAAAACAACATATAGGCACATATATTCGAATTGAGAATTTATTGTTTGACAAAAGGAATATATAGAAGGGGTTCTGTATATATATATATATATATATATATATATATATGGGTGGTTGATTGGTTGTACATATATCAGAAGATAACATATAAAAGAGATGCATTTAGATCACATTCATTTTATTTCATTTATTTTATTAAGCGTTTTTATTTGAATATCTATATATCTATAAAAGTGAACGCGCGTGTGTGTGTACATTTCCCTACGCAATAGCTCTGTCAATTTTCAGTCTACAGACTCGAAATTTGATATACAGGATTCTGAAATTTGGGAAAATCTCTGTGATCGGTTTTCGGCCACAAATTTAGCTGTTAAGAGGTCACAGTTTTACGATTTGACCTTTGTGAACTCTACCAAACTCTTCCGACAATTTTGGGTCTAAACACTTTAAATTTTAGATATAGGTCCCTTATTGTTATTATAGGTTCCATTATTCGTTACTATTTGAGCTATCGTCAGATAGGTATGAAAACATTAAGAATTATTCGATTTTAACTAATATAAATGTCTATTTTGGTATGCATACGTGATCACTTCAAGTCGAATTACGCTTGCCAAGTTCAACTGTGTTTTATTTAAACCCTTAGCAACTATTATTATCGGCTAAAGACCAAATCGAATTAGTTTGTATATGAGTTCTGTCTCTATGTACTCCGAAAAGACAGGATCAATTCATTTGAAATTTCGCATACATATATTTTATGTGTTTGATATAGCTCTCGGATACATTTTGTATCGGAATACCTTGGATAAATATCAAAAAACGATAATCGAAATAATCCGATTAATGAAGGAAGTAAGATTTTGATCAAAGTTTACACGTTATGCAACCTAACATCACAATTGCATTCGAGGCGTTTTATCATCGCACAAGCCAAAAGCCTAGCGTCTAAAAACAAGAAAGGTTTTTTTTATAAGACAGGCACGTTCCAAAGGAATGTTTCTGTTTAGAGCACAACTGAAGCCTTTGTCGAGAGATTCACTAATCCTATGAGATATAACCGTTAGCACATCTGCTGTAGATCTAGCAGAATTGAAACCATATTGCATGTCACTAAGAAGGTTATTTCTGCTGAGGTGGTTGACTACTTCTTTATTTGATATGGATTCCAGCAACTTACTCATGACACACAGGAGAATGATTAGTCTGTACTGAGAGGGAGATGACATGTCACCTGAATTCTTAAATACTGATGAGGTCTTCCAGGGTGTTGGGAAGCAATTCTCCTTAAGACAACGCTTCAGCAGTTTTGTAAGTTGTGGTTGAAGCTTTTTCAACACTATAATTGGAATGCCGTCAGGGCCAGTTGCTTTTCTGGAATCAAGGCTCTTTGGCGTAACCTACTCTAACTTCGAGTGTTCTTATACTGTCCTATTGATATTACTAATGTACATCTCTTTTAGAATGGAATAGTTTTGTTTTAATTGTTGAATCGAGAAAACAGTTTTAAGAGAGATTTTTTTTTACTAGAAACAACATTTTCTGAATCATCATTTCATCTTTTCTGCTGTCAATCAACGAAATAATTTTTTTTTTTTTTTTACTGATACATTTTAATTTTTCTCTTAAGAGAGCCGCTTTTATGTTACCTGGATTTCTGCCCATTAAAAACAAACCGTGTATCTAATAGTTCGGTCCTCGATATGACCTTAAACTATATCCGATGGTTGGGCCCCAGCTGGCGAGCTTTGGGGAGTGTGGACCCACCCCTTAATTACCATTGCTCCCAGGTCCACTCTGACACGGAGTGGTAGCACCTGTTAGGGTTCCAACTATGGGTTAAATAGAAACCGAATTAAATATATATATATATATATATATATATATATATATATATATATTCTATTAAAAAAATATTCTTCAATATCACTGGATTCGGCATTAAATAACCTGAAAAGGGTTGATATGCCGTAAAACAAAAACAACTAATCAATCTAATAGCTCATCTGAATAGGCATGTAAATAAGAACACATAAACAATAAAGTAATAAAGACTTCAGTTTTGTACTTCGGGAGAATTGATAGAATTTATCATAGGATTATTCAGACTATTGTTCCCATTTTGAATGTTATTTTTACAACGTTTCGGACGATGTAATATCCGACTTTTTCTAGATTAATCTTGTATTACTCGGGGTTTTTACTCAGGAATATAAATAGAATTATGAACGGAACCTTTATATAATCCATCACTGTAGCTTAATCCTATTCCGAAAGCCATGACTAAATCGACTTAGTATTGCCCGCACTGAGAATTGAACCCTCAAGCATCAGAAAACTGTCGCTGATTATTAGTAATTATTATTTAACACTTATATTCTTTATACCACAGTTTCCTGTCGACAATATGCATCTAAAGAAGGTCGAAGCATCCATCGGCCGAAACGTTGTGAGAATAATATTCAAGATAACTACAATAGTTTGAAACATATTTGTTACTCACTGATACTTTCTTCCGTCTATGTTTTTCAAACACATCATCAGGAAGCCTGCCGTTTCATCGGTGTTGGCAACCACGACTCTCTAATGTGAGCGACTCTTCATAGCACGGAGCAGCTCATCTTTTGACGATAAATCCCGTCCAATCTATTAAGTTGTCCATCAAAGTGCGTATCGGTTTACCTTTCTTTTTCGATCCGGGCATTGTACCTATCAATACTAGATATGCTACATCTCCTTGAGGGTAAATAAGTCCGATAAAAGTCATTTGTCTTTTCAGGATAGTTTCTATCAGCAGTCGTTTAGTGCGTCTTGATCTAGTCCATGTTTCCTCATGAGAAATGTGACCTTTCCAAACGACCTCTAACATTTGTCTCATAAACCAGATTCTGCGCTATTAATGCGTTTCAGCATTATGAGGTAGAATAGTCCAGCTTTCTCAACTATATAACGGACCAAACATACGCCTGAGGAATGCGTTGTCTAATCTTGAGCGTGGTGGTATTGGAGCATAATACTGCGTTCAGTTTGATAAATGTTTGTTTACTCTTAACTATACGCGGTCTTATAACACACCAGGATCGTCCTGTAGATGTAATCAATGATCCAAGGTAACTGAATTTATCCACCTGAGTAATTGATGCAGCCCCAAGGCTGAAAGACAAATACCTGAGCTTGCTTTAGTTTCGCAATACGATGTCGTCTTCTGTTTTCTCTAATCGTTTTCCTCTTTTTTGATCTCATTTTTTCTTACCTTCTTTCAGGTGTGTTCCTGTTTTGTTGGTGGCCATTCTTCACGATCAATATCATCAACGCCATCTGCCTCCGATACGATTTGGAACACGTGGCCGCCTGCACCCTCGACCCAATTCTCTTCAGCTTCTTCACCTGGCTTGGGTATATCAACAGCTTCTTAAATCCAGTCATCTATACGATCTTTAATCCGGAATTCCGGAAAGCCTTTCGTCGAATCCTCACTGAACCATGCTTCGCTTCGCGATAGACTTAACATGAATGCCTATGTCAATAGCAGGAACTAAAGTACACCAAAACCCAATAAAAGACTAAATGAATAACAAGAAAAAAATCATATATATATATATATATATATATATATATATATTAGTCAATCATGATGTGTTTAAAAAAAATAAAGTGCTCGGTCGCAAATATGAGAGCTTAAATAAAGATTATTTAATTTAAATTTAATACTATATGGTACATATTTAAGAGATGTGCTATGGTTTCAGGTGGATTAGCCTGTTAAAGGCTGTTACATTTCCGTTCCAATCATCAACCCTTCCTGAAATGAAAGCAATTGTATGAATTGCCTTCTTCGAATTGTAATTATTTGGTGAGTTGCTGATGATTTGACGGGGTTTAACAGATTCACAATGCTAATCTACCTCAATAAAACCATGGTACGTCTCTGAAATATGTAAGCTACTGATTTTGAGTAAATGATCTACATATATATATATATATATATATATATATAATCATATATATATATATACACATAATCATATATATATGCACACACACACATATATATATTATTTATGTATGTAAAGAAGTTAATTCTTTTGTTGAGTATGTGAACAGCCAGTAATGTTTCAAAGAAAATTGGGAAGATGTTTTTTTTTTGTTTTACTTTTTTACAAGGAAAGAGAAAGTGTGAGAAAATAACAATGGTGAATGTTTTTCGATTGCTATTTCGGAACCACCTTCGCGAAAAAAAAAACAACTAAAAATGGAGAACGAGGGAATTCGAAGGTGAAAGATGAAATGCTATCTCTTATGGGAAAAGAATTCAGAAATGTCAAATTTACACAAGACGAAATACAGAATGAGAAATTACAAAACCTGAGACAAAGAATATTAAATCATGAAATGGGAAGAAAGTATCAAAATGAAATAAAAATACAAAGATAATTGAAACGTGGAATACATATATAGGTGTCTCAACATACTATAATATATATATATATATATATATATATATATATATAGATCAGTATACTAAAGATGTAAATCTCAATGCGAATTATTATTTTAATTTGATAAGTGATACTGTTTATGAACTCATCCAATTCATGCCTGTAGGTATGTATATATATATATATATATATATTCATATATATATTTTTACATATTTATATATGCATATATATATATATATGCATATATAAATATGTAATATATATATATATATATATATATATATATATATATATATATATATATATATATATAGTTTAATAGAACCAAAAATGGCGATTGAGCTAGCTGGCCGGTTTCGTAGCTCATTAAATAAAGTACGAAACTGGCTAGCTGGCTCTATTACTTTTTAATTGCTAAAACAATTTGTTAAAATTTGGTCTCTATTTAGCTATATATAATTCTGTGCTCCCAAGATTATATATATATATATATATATATATATATATTCAAATATATATGTACATATTCACACACACACACACACATATGTATACATATGATACTGGCAAATGTGGCTTTTAATTGTTATAGTACCTATTAAATCAAATCTCTTTAATACTATTAAATGTAATTGTTAAGTTTAATGATTCTATTTATAACGCATTAGTACTACTATTATTACAACTGCTCCTACAAGAACTACTACTACTAATAATAATAATAATAATAATAATAATAATAATAATAATAATAATAATAGTGAGGTCATTTATTTGAATATTCGGCTAAATAATATACACACACACATATACACACAGGCGCGCGCACACACACGCACACACACACACACATATATATATATATATATATATATATATATATATATATATATATTGATAAATATTTTGCACTTGAAAACATAAAAATACAAAGTTTAATTAAAATGCTACATCATCAAAACAATAAGAAACAGAAACTATTTAGGTCATCTCATTTTGAAGCTTAATGCTTCTCATCAGAAGTGGGTAAAAAGACAGTTTTATATATCTACAAAAATTCTTTATAAGTATATTAGCTTATGTATGCGAAACAGTTAAACTAGGTGCACACAGCAGCAGGAAGAGTGTAGAGGATATAGAGAGAAGAAAAGCAAAATAAATGATGACGTATATAGAAGATTATGCTAATTACTAGCATGAAGTGAAAGAAATAATACATATATATATATATATATGTGTGTGTGTGTATGCATACATATATGGAGAGAGAGAGATAGATAGATAGTTGTTATTTTCTTTTTCGATACTTTTGACTGAATTCATTTATTTATACTAAATTGTATTTTTACCTAAATGCGAGTTGGGGAAAATTTTCTCTCTTACCAATTTGACACCCCCAAATGGGAAGTAGCATATATATTGTTTGATGTATAATTATCCACTGATATATGTTTCGTCGTCTACGACTCTTTTAGAGTGGCTGAATCTAGAGAGATTCGAAATCCGGACCCCATGCTTAGAAGCCTAAACCTATACCTCCAGGCTATCTCGCGCGACTACTGGATTTATCGCGTTTTATATAGATGTTATTTCTTTTTGTTACTTTTGAATGAATTGAAATATTAAAATTAATATATATATATATATATATAATATATATATACAATATATATATATATATATATATACAATATATATATATATACGTACTGAGCACTTTTGTAGTAAATACTTAAAGTTTACGCATAAATCTATACTTTCGTATATTAATTTTATGTGAGTAAATTAAGTAGTTATATATATATATATATATATATATATATATATATATATATATATATATATATATATATATATATATTATATACTAGCATTTCAGCCCGGCGTTGCCCGGGTGTTTGGATGTGTATGTTGAGCAAAAAAAAAAAGTGGTAGTAGGAAGGCAGGCTCGAACCCGTACCGCAAAGGAGGAAAAGAACGGGGTAAAACCTAAAGTTTATGCTGTTATGATCACCGCCAAACCGGAAGCGACATTTTTAAAAGTAAGGCTAGACAATCTAAAGGAGAGGATAACTTTAAAAAATATCGGCGAAAAAAGTGACCCTCCACCCTGTAGAAAAGTGCCTAGTTGAAGGGGAAGATATTAATGTTTTTAGCCAATTTTTCGATATTTGTCGTATGAAAGGTCGAATTTAAAAACGATACTGATCTTGGTAAAATCCGTTGCCTCTATTGAAAGTTTAAGGCAGACATGCAAACAGACATACATACATACATTTATATATTGGTAACAAAAGATTTTTGACCCAAACTGATGAAAGAGCTTGCCCTATCTCTGAATACCCTTTATATAAAATTTCAAATATTTAGAACAGAAATTGTCTGAGTAATTTGGAAGAGACCGCAGAGGTCAATTTTTTAAAAACTTTGACCCCTATTATGACCCCTTAAAATTTATAGTTTCGGGCTCAAATTACTTTATTAAGTTAGATCCAGGTTCAAGGAACCTATATCTAAAATTTCAAGTGTCTAGACCCAAAATTGTCGGAGGAGTTTTGTAGAGTTCTTAAAGGTCAAACCGTTGAAATTTGACCCCTTAACAGCCAAATTTCTGGCTGACACCCGTCACATCGATTTTCCCAAATCTCAGTACCCGCTATTTCAAATTTCGAGTCTATAGACTAAAAATTGACAGAGTTATTGCGTAGGGAAATGTACACAGACAGACAGACACACAGACACACAGAAAGACAGACAGACACGTTCACTTTTATAGATATATAGGTATATGAATGATAAATGAATCCACAAAAACTATATATTGGTAAATATAGATTGGTTTATTTATTCAATAAGGGAATACAAACAATTAGTTAGGGGATATAAGGAACTCTTATGCCAAGGCATTTCGAAGCCTAATGCTTCTCATCAGAAAAGTAGAGAAGATGCAAGGCAACACTAACTGTTTATATTCCCTTATTGAATAAAAGAACCAATCTCTATTTACCAATATATAGTGTTTGTGAATTCACTTACCATTCCTATTGTTCTCCTATGTAAGCTCCAATTTATACTCTCCGAGCTTTATATTGTCCCGATAAGTCTCCTCTTGGAGAATTGAGCTCACTCTTTTCTTCTAACGCACTAAGCTATATATATATATATATATATATATATATATATATATATATATATATATATATATAATATGAACAAATGATCAATAAAACATGTTAAAAAACATCTTGAAAAAGAGTTAAAAACATATTTAATTTTAAAAAGGAAGCACAAGATAAGTGGATAGTCCTTAATCCGCGGAGTTTCGAATAAATACTCTCCTTCTCATCAGAGGGCAGGAATTAGCAAAATGCGGGATCGGATTTTGCATGTAAAAGTATTTAATGAAACCACAAGTAAGTCACAGATCTTACTTGGTTAAAAACAAAGGTGAGGTAAGGGGAATAGGAGGTAAAAGAAAAAAAAAATATATATATACATATATATATACATATACAGTGATGATCATATTTATTGGCACGGTAAAATAAAAGTTAAATTTTGTCTAATAAATTCTAAAAAAGGGATTAAATTAAAGAAAATAACAAAGTATATTATGTATTTTTAACTGGCCTTTCCGATGCAGCAATCGGATTTTAGAAAAAATAAATAACAAAGGAACAACAAACATAATTGCAAAAAACCCTTGTTCAAAATTATTGGCACGATTTATTTAATAATCAATTGTATAGCCTTTGGCCTTGATTACCTTCCTCAGTCGCTTTTCATAGTTTACAACCAAGTTGTTGCACTCTTCAGTAGTAATTTTAGCCCACTCTTCCTGACAATAATCCTCCAATTGAATAAGATTCTTAGGCTTCCTTTGCATTACCCTCAATTTTAATGTTCTCCATAAATTTTCAATTGGATTAAGGTCTGGGCTTTGTGATGGCCACTCCAAAACATTGATATGATTGTCCTCAAGCCATTTCTTAGTCAGTTTAGCCGAATACTTTGGGTCATTATCTTGCATGAACCACCAACGACGACCAAGTGAGAGCTCTTTAGCAGAGTCTTTCAGGTTTTCATCCAATATTTTAACATAATCTTCCTTTTTTATGCTACCTGTGACCTTAACAAGTCGCCCTGGTCCAGAGGCAGCAAAGGATCCCCAAAACATTGAACTGTCTCCACCGTGCTTCACTGTGGGTATGGTGTTCTTAGGCAGGAAAGCTTCGCCAGATTTTCTGTAAATATAAGACACTTTATTATGGCCAAATAACTCTATTTTCGTTTCGTCAGTCCATAGAACACGTTTCCAGAATGCAACATCTTTATCAATATGACGTTTTGCAAAGGCTAGCCTTGCTTTCAGGTGCATAGGCTTCAATAAGGGAGTCTTTCTCGGACGACATGCTTTTAAACCAGCTCTCTTCAAGACTCTACCAACTGTATGTCGAGATACATTCACTCCAGAGGTGCTCTGTTCATCAACAATCTCCCCAACAGA
>NC_136508.1:44822749-44827749 GCF_053919585.1 Euprymna scolopes | reverse complement strand
CTTCAAAACGGTTAAATACATGAGTATAGCTAAGTAGTTATTTTGACATATAGCAATTAAGCTACATAGAATCTTCCGCGTTTCATTTCCTTGAGATTCGTCGGCTATTGTATAGAATTGATGTTACAGAGTATTTGTATATATACATGTGATGATGAGTTTGCTTGTAAGTTTCCTTGTTCTTCACGCATCCATGGTCACGCGTTTATCAGCAGCCAATGGTCGTGCGTTTATCAAATATATAAAATGAAAATTACAATTGAATTTACCAAAATGATCCAAGATGGTAAAATTAAAGTAAATTATAAATATTAAAGAATTAATATTTATAAAATTATCTCAGACCAGACTATCCATTCTTATGTAATCACCTTTTTCTTTACCATATTCCCTCTGCTTCACTTTTTTTGTTTTCAAGTAAGATCTTTGACTTACTTGTTTTTTCATCAAATACTTCTGCCTGCAAAATCCGATCCCGCATTTGGCTAATTCCCTTCTCTGATGAGAAGGAAAGTATTTCTTCGAAACTCCGCGGATTAAGGACTATCCATTTATCTAGTGTTTCCTTTTCAGATTAAATATGTTTTTAATTCATTTCAAAGTGTTTTTAACATATTTTATTAACTGTTTGCTCATATATATATATATATATATATATATATATATATATATTCTCTCTCTCTCTATATATATATATATATATATATATATATATATATATATATATATATATATATATATATATATATTTGTATTGTTTCAAATATAATAGGCGGAAGTATCTCAAGAGCTCTTTCAGCTATCATCTTATCAGGAGAAAATCGATATCGTAAAAATAATAATATTATGTCGAAAGTATTGGTATATACTACGAGACCTGCATTTCCTTCTTTTCGCAAGGATAGTTTGCCTTACATCCAAAATAGCAATATTGTATATCAATTCAAATGCTAGTGCGATGCTGGTTATGTTGGGCGAACATCCTCGCATCTTTTGACTCGTATAAACCAGCATGTTCCATCGAAGATCAGACAAGGGAGGATGGGGTCTGGTAGTTTCCCTCCTTCTGCAGCCTTGGACTCTGCTATTGGCCAGCATTTGGTTGACAACCCGTGCTGTTCCGACAGATATAAAATTGAATGGTTCGAGTTGCTACATAGAGCGGACTCCAGAAACCATTTAAAGATGTCGGAGTCTGTCTCTATTGCGGTGCGGAAACCTTCTTTGTGCCGGCAGAAAGAAACATCTAACACATTGTTCTTCTTTGGAGAACTGTGAATCTTTTCTCCCATTTTTTTCCTCCTCGTTGTGCCATTATTTTCATCGTTTTTTAAACGTTAACAAACTTTATTTTAGTGTCTCCGTAATTTTTGGCACATTCAATAGTTCCCCATCAGAACTCTTTACTTTCGACATATTATTATTATTTTTACGCTATCGATTTTATCCTGATGAGATGATAGCTGAAAGAGCTCTCGAGACACTTCCGCCTATTATATTTAAAACTTTATTTAAATTCTGTACCTCTAAACATTTATTTATATATATATAGAGAGAGAGAGAAAGAGAGAGAGACAGAGAGAGGAAGAAGAAGAAGTAGAAAGAGAGAGAATTGTAAAGCCTAGTAGTTCGAGGAGATAAACTTTTTAGAAGACTTTCCGGTATCTAGCGACTTTAACAGAGGCGTAGGATTTTGCTACTTGCCCAGTTAGTGCTACGAATTCATGAGAGCACATTCCAGTCACGTACTTGAGAGACAGAATAAATTCTTTATTTGATAAATATAATTTTTTTTTGCGAACACCATGAACACCTGCGTAAATTAGATTGCAAAACAATAAGTTCTTAACTCCCATAATGAAACTGCAAGAGTAAAGTCAAGTATTATTATTTACGAAGGATTAATGTCGCGACAATTATGAAACAGCTTTACACGTTTTGGAATAAAAACTAACAGAAATATGTAGTGATCAAATTTTATTGTTATCTGCAATTTAATTAGACATAATTTCGATTTTTATATAAGAAAAGTCTCGATTACATCCTTCCCCCCCCAAAAAAAAATGCATTCTAGATATATAAAAATTGTCTCCGTCTATAAACATTTCTCCTTCATTGACCGATGACAGAAAATATGACGTGTAGTATCAGAAGAGATGCTACACTTTGGTCCAAGCTAAAAGCTGATTTGATAAAAGGCATTTTGTGCAGTCAGCAACACAAAACGAGTAAAACATTAGCACAAAAACAAAACAAAAAATACTAAAACAATGTATAAATGTTGCCGATTATTATAAACATTTCGTTTGATCATATATATACATATATATTTATACATATGTATTTATAGTTATTAGTAGATATATGTGTATTTATATATATATATATATATGTATATATATATATGTTTATATATGTTTATATATATTTATGTATAGATTAGTATATATCTGTACGTATGTGTGTATATATATATATATATATATCTTTATTCATACAAATATAATTAGCTACATATGTGCATGCATATTTCTGTGGCGTTTTCTTATTGGAGATCTTATATCTTCAGGCAAACAAATGTATGCACCTATGTAGCTAATAATGTTGGTATAACTAAACATAATATAAACACACTCTGTTCACTCATCGAGCACTCTTTTGAAAACACAAGAGTTTCATTAGATTTCATCTAGGAAACTATACAACCATAATGTGTGTATATATATATATATATATATATATATATATATATATATATATATATATATATATATATATATATATATATGTATACATATTGGATAATATGATTGATAATTTATGATTAAAAATTAATTACTAAAAATCAAAACTCGGTTTCATAAGGAAGAACAAATCAATAAATATGTGTGCTGATGAGGAGACTTTGTTTCAAAAAATTATATGATAAAATTATTGTCCAAGACTTATTGTCTATCTCAATAAAAACATCGTTTCCGAAACGATCGTACAATTTATTGATTTGTTTGTTCTTCCTTATGAAACAGATTTTTAAATTTAATTTCAATTTTTAATATTAAATTATCAATCATCTTACTTAGTATTAAAATAGCTATTGAGCTTATTATATGTCTGCATTGCAACGAGCACTGTTTTCTTTTATTTTAATTGTATTAATTTACTAATACATTAATGTGTGTGGGTGTGTGTAAAAACAATAAGCATTGGCATCCGTAGACTCTGACACGAAATTCAAGAAGCCATTATTAACTCTTAATACCGTACAGCTTTCCATAATCATTACAACTGTAGTTTGCCCATCCATATATTTTTATGTGTTAATTAGATCGGTGAAAAGCTCGTGCGAAAGACTAATTTATTGTGTTTGCAATCCTGTTTTTCATTCTGTTATTTGCCCTTCTATAATTGATCAGGTCTTCCATATAAAGACTCGTATATCAACATATATTCATGTATATTAAGCCATTACAACCCACTTGAAAAAAGAGCACCCCCAGAAAAGATAGATATCACCATTCCCGGTGGAACTTAAAAATGATCAACGAAGGTAATACTTCACATTTATGTATCTTATAAGCTCAACTAAATTAATACCACAACTTTTCTTTGAAACTGACAGAAAATATACTATGTATATCTATCATAAAAAGGAACAGTTTTCTTAGTGTATGTGTATATGTCCATTGAAAAGTGTATGTGTATATGTCCATTGAAAAGTGTATGTGTATATGTCCATTGAAAAGTAAAAAAAAACACAAAACTATCATCCACTAAGTTGTTATATTCTTGATCAGCGTTGCCGTAGATGAATATAATATTAAAATTTAGAAACAAGTTGAGTTTCGTTGAGGTAATGGGAGGTCTAGAGTTCTAGATAAGAAATTAAGTCTATTATACAAAGGCGAGTGTAAGTGTATCTGTATGTTGGCTGTTTAGTTTTGTTTTACGTATATCCCCTTTTCAGGTTATTTAATGCTGAATCCAGTGATTTTGGAGAAAAAGTTTTATATAGAATTTTTTTTCAAGTCGATTCCTATTCAACTCATAGTGGGGACCCTAACAGATACTACCACCCCGGGTCAGAGTGCACCTGGGAGCAATGGCAATTAAGGGGTGGCTTCACACTCCCCCAAAGCCCACAAGCTGGGGCCTCACCATCGGATATAGTTTAAGGTCATATCCAGGACTTGTACGTGTATGTGTATGTGTGTGTATGTGTTTGTGTGTGTGTGTGATTTTTCCGCTACACAAAAGGAGAAGTGATTTTCAGTCCCCAAAGAGAAATCTGGTAGGAAGGTGCTTCATCGTTTTACGTTGGAGTTGGAGGCAAACCGCCGCGCAATCAGGTCAGCTTTCTCGGTCGCTGTACACGCGACTTGACGGTTGGTGGATAGTGGGGAAAATTGTTGATTGTTCATTATTAATCACATTATTATAAATATTTCAGAAATCACGCGCCCCTTTTTGTCTGTAACTTCTGGTCCCTTCGCTATCCCTTCTCTTGGTTACGGCAATTTCACTATTACAGTTATTTCTAACATCTATAAACTTTTGCTTATTTGTATTGTATATGCGGCAGGCGAAACGGCGGAATGCATTTACGGAAAGAAGCTGCACAAGTTAAAGTGAACCCTTGTAGAAAGTAGAGTTTTAGGATATGTAACGAGAGGCAGAAACGGTAGAAAAGAAGGGAGATTGATAGAGAGGTAAAAAAATTTAAAAAGGTTTTAATAAAAATATGTCACACTCATGTAGCCCTATTAATATTATTAAAAATGCAAAAAGAAAAATATGAAATATTCAAAATCCAGTTGGCCTCCCTAAATACATTCACAACTGTAGCTTAATTCTAATAATAGCATATATTATTATTTTTATAGTGGGCATGGTGCCCGAAAGTAAGTAGTATATTACATAAAACAAATGCCCTAGTACATAACACAATGTCTTTCATAATTCTTTCATCATTTAGATCATTATAATCTTTCGAACTACTACAT
>NC_136508.1:44755249-44817749 GCF_053919585.1 Euprymna scolopes | reverse complement strand
TGCATCTTTGTTCACGATTACTGAATAATAATATGTTAGGTATCTCTTATTGATTGACGTGGGGATTTGATGATTTATGGATAAATTGATGACTACGAAAGATATAGATTATGTAGACCATGAATTTTACAATCAGCATCCCCGGTCGCTTAGCTGTATCATAAATTCCTGCGAATTCGTAAATGTTCTTTTCTTAGTTAAAGAGCATATTCACCTGGCGTTCAGTTTTCTATCTTTCGGTCGATTATTTGAAAAGTAATCCCTTTCAAACTTAGCATCACTTTTGAACATCTTCATCACCTTATTGTTATGATTTTGTTATTATTAATGTTATTGTTATTGTTGCTTTTAATGTGTTTTTTTTTATTGGTGTTGTTGTTGAGCGGCATTCATTCGATTCGAATGAATAAGATGATTATTGTTGGCTTTCTTTTCTCCGATTTCTTTCTCATCAGAATTCTTGCTTACTTACGAAAGAGACAACTTGAAGATTGTTAACCTCCCAAAAGGAAAGTGTTTCTCTGGAACGAACTAGATTCGAACTTGGCACACCCACATTGTCAGTCCCTGTCGTGGACCACTGAGCCAACGTCACCTTCTTGTATCTTCTTCTGCTGCTGCTGTTGCTGCTGCTGTTGTTGTTGTTGTTGCTGCTGCTGTTAATCGAGTCGGGTTCGTCATAATGTTTAGGAAGATAATACTTTGGAATTGTTTGTTTTGCATTAAGACGCATATATCTGTTAGAATGCAAGATTGTAAGATTTTAAAGACGAAACTGACAGATAGAAGTCTCCCAGTTTCTGTTGCATATAAAGTCGGGGAAGTTTTGGTCCATAACACACAAAGAATTAATCGAGAAGACGCATTGATTTGCAATTTCGCACCTGAAATGTCTTTGCTCGCACAACGGATCCTGGAGCTGTACACCGAGATTTTCAACAGAGCTCTGTTATCCGAGTTGCGACCCTAATAACGCTTGAATTGGAAACTGTGCGCTATAGAATGCCCTGCCGAGAAGCGAAATTTCAGGTGGCAAATGTCTTACACTTTCCCGTGATTAACGCTTCTAACGCATTGAGAAATGGTACTGCTGCTGTTGCTGCCCATATTATTGTTATTAATATAACTGATGTTGTAAATACACCCTAATTGTTGCTTATCATTAATAAATAACTATACTGAATATGTTGTAAATATATTGCAATGATTAGCATTGTTATTTCTATTTATCGGGAATCATATATATGTGTGTGTATGTGTATGTGTGTGTGTGTGTGTGATTATTCACTACTACTTTGTGCAAAACAATTCACACTTTTTGGTACAACTGCTAATCTCAGTCGGTGCAATGTCTGTCACAAGGCAGAATAGAGGATAGATCTCAGGTTTTACATCTTCTAGAGGCATGGCTTAACGAAAACTTACAGCCCATATCTCCCAGTATGTGTGTGTGTGTATATATATATATATATATATATATATATATATATATATATATATATATATATATATATATCATCATCATCTCTATTCTATGTTGGCATCAATTTCCTAGATATGTTTCTAGCCATAATTCTTTCCGGAGATACATCGGTTACTTGCGGGAGAGACAACACAAAGTTGCCAATATTCGAAATGAAAGTGATTTTGTGGAAGGAGCTGGACTTGAATTTGGGTCAGAGGTCGTTACTCCGTGTGGTTACCCAGTGAAACAGCGTACTCTTCCACTACCATTAATAAACGACGTTTGAGTCGATCACTCAATCAGTTTGCAGTTTTAGTCACTAAAATTTTTCATCATGAATGATTACTCAATGGTCATAGCACATTGTTCTCTTGAGTTTGTCTTCACCTTCGACTTCTTTCATTAACCGTTGCAAATCATGTTGCGTCATCACAACAGCCATTTATCATCGATTTATTCTAGGGTTTAGAGCAAAAACCTCCTATTATTTATACTCACTAGGAGTTCTCACACATCAGAGATTATTCACTGACAACAATCAGTGGTGTTCTTCAAAGTCTGGATAACAACAACCTCTCCAGAGTTCCAATACTCTCTACCCCTGTCGATGAACTTTGCAAAGGAATTTGCGTAACTGCGACAACCGTGTTTGCATTGTATCTATTTACAATATTTCCCCACGGGACAGAGATAGACACCAGGGTCGTTTTTTAACGTGGAGAAAAAGTACAAAAACAAAAATTGTCTCAGCCGTGAAGGATTTCTCCTCCACTGAAAGAGAACGAGAAATGGAAGTGCCGCATCCGAAGAACAGATACTACACTTTGATCTTGGCCAAAACAACCTTCGCGTTTGACGCACAAGGCTTGGGTTAAGAAATGATTGGGATAAGAAATGGCTTGTTTCGTTTAATTCTGTTCAGATTTGGCGTGTGTCTTTCAGTCGTAGACGTGCCCCTTTTCTTCTAGAGATCCTCATGGATAGGGAAATCGACTTTCTTTCTCATCAAATCTTTATTGGAGTTCATATATTGGATCCATTGTTCTTTTTGATTCTCGTAAGGTATGTTCTCTCTAGCGTTCTAAACACTTCTTTATTTCTACAAATCTATTATCAGATTATGTATGGAATATCATTGTTAAACTTGTACTGGTGATTCTCTGTTTCATTTGAGCATTTTTGATTAAGTTCTGAAACTTATCTGTGATTACATTTGTCCCAATCTTACTTCATTTTTGCAATATCTCTATCTCTCTACCCCCCCTCTCTCTCTCTCTCTCTCTCTCTATCTCTCTCTCTCTCTCTCTCTCTCGTTCTCTCTCACAGAAGTGATGTTGTTAGTTTCAGTATTTTCTTTAAATATTATTATAGCATGTGCTCTTCAAAATTATCTGATCTATTCTCTGCTTCTTTTTGTTCCAGATCCTTTCAGTCGTTTATTTAATGATCGACATCAAGTCGCTGATTTAATCCCTCATTGTAATGCAGCTTCCTATTCCAGTAGCTTCTTTCCAATGACTGTAAACTTATGGAACTCTCTTCCTGCTGACAGTTTTCCTTTAATCTTTAACCTTGGTCTTTTCAAGATTAAAGTAAATAGACACCCTGTGTCTTTGCAATAATCGTCTCTCGTTCGTGTTAGCTGCTTACAATAAGTAGCGTCACGCCTTGTCATAAGTAATATCCATAGAAAGTCGTTATTTAGATATTTCTTTCTAGGAGCAAGATTGAAACTACGTAACAATATACGTCATTCGATATTCGAATAATTGTTGTGCAATTCCATCAGATGTGGAGGTAGAGGCTGTCCTCCTTCAGTATATCCGAGTTTGAGTTCACAAGGCCAAACTACTGTGGCGAATTCTGCATACGTTCTCGTCGCTGCAGTGAGTCTTCAGAGTATGTCGTCTTAATATCTACCATCACACATACGTACACAGACACATGCACATACACACACACACACACATACACACACACATATATATATATATACATAGTTATAAGGCCCGTTAAAATGAAACTCTATTTAGTGAATCGAGAATAAAGCGATCGATTAGTATACATACATTATTCAAAACTTCCTATCGGTAGAATACTCTCATGGCGGTTGATTATGACAAGCCCGCTTACATGGTTTCATAAGAATCCTAATTTACTTCCATTTAAATGTTAATTCCTAGTGGCTAACAGGGATGAACGCTAGTCTGTAAAGGCTGCGTTTACTTTGTTGACGAGGTTCGAGTCTCGCGACCAGAATTAGCACTTACTGCACTGATGATTGAGTAAGCATATGACACTAGTGTCTGCACGTATGAAAATGTATATATATATATATATATATATATATATATATATGTATATATATATATATATATATATATATTTCTGTGTGTGTATGTGTGTGTATTTAAATCCTCGAAACAAAGTTTCATCGTAAATAACTGAGGATCCCTGAAATAATATTAAGACTGGTCTTAATTTTTGGCAGCAAACTCATAGAAAGGTTGCAAGAGATTAAATTATTGATTAGCAAAAACATTTTCCAACGAAAAAATTGAGAATATTTTTTTTAAATATAATTGTAAATGCTAAAAATCTTCCAAGATCAATCTATCTATCTATCTATCCATATCTATAATATAAAGCTGAGTGTGTTTATGTGTGCGTGTGTGTGTGTGTGTGTGTGTGTGTGTGTGTGTGTGTGTGGTCACGAATAGGCTCCTATATGGTTAACTATTTAAAAAAAAACTTATTTCATATAATGATAGAAGATGTATCGAGACACAGGAATGTGTATGTTTGATCTGGCAGAACGGTGGTTCATTAAAATTGTGGGGGTCTGCGTTCGCGCCTGTTCCACAAAGTATGGAAATAAAAAATTTTAAAATTTTAAAAAAACGTTTACAAGTGTTTTTGATATAGATGTACATAATAATACTTTGATAAGTATGTTTTAACTTAAATAGGGATGGTATAATAAAATTGTTGGGTCTGCGTTCGCGCCTGGCTTCCATGGAATGGAAATATGCACAAACTTTAATAAAGACTTTTCATATCTATCTGCGTAAGTATACTTTGATAATTATGTTTCAGTTTGAAGAAATATGGTATAATAAAATTATGGGGTGTTCGTTCGCACCTGACCTCCATAGAATGGAAATATGTCACAAAGTTTAACAAGGTTTTCAATATAAATCCACAGAATATTGTGATAAGCGTTTCAGTGTGAACAGGTATGGTATTATAAATTATAGGGTGTATCTATTTTATTTTTACTTTCATCATATTTTGCTTTGGTTTTGATACACCCAAATTCGAAGCTATCTCTTTACAACCGTTCCTTTTCATAACCTATCATACTTTCATAAATCAGTCCATTTTCTGTAAGCTGTTTTTGAACGCAGTCAACGACGGGTACTTTTGCTAGTATGTATATATATATATATATATGTATATATATATATATATATATATATAAAAGATAAAAAACATTTTCTCGTTTGTAAATGAATGAAATGGTACTGTATAATCATGCTCATATATATATATGTATATATATATATGAAACGGTAATGTATAAACACGCGCATATATATATATATATATATATATATATATATATATATATATATATATATATATATATATATATGCGCGTGTTTATACAGTACCGTTTCATTCTTTTACCAATGAGAAAATGTTTTTTTATCTTTTCCTTAAGTTTATGCGTATTTGGTAGTATGACTAATATTGGTAATCGTAGTAGAAATTGTAGGTACCCTGACACAATATTGTATAAACATCTCCATCGAAATCATTTTTAACGATCCCTGATTGCAAGTTTCTGCACAAGCATCGTGAACAGTAACGCTCAATCGTTAATTCCGAATTCAGTGAAGATTTGGTATATAATAAACAAAGGAATATTGCAAAAGGAACTTTGGCACTTGGCTTCTTCAAATTACGGGTCCAAGTCTGAAACGCCTTTGCTTTTAAAATGCAGAAGCAGGCGATGAGAGGGTTACGGATACTGGTATCGATGTCTCTGTGATTTTAGTCCAAGCATTTAATCGTTTGCGGCTATAATACTGTTAATGACGCATCTGTTCTCCATGGGCGAGGGAGACATTACCAGGAGCCAGGTGTTCAGAGAGCGTAGCTCTTCAACTAATCACGTTATCACAACCCCTACCACGATGCAAAAGGTTGGAGATATATGATAATATTTATTTCGTAAAGTATTTTCTTAAAAAGGTGAAGCTTACTTATTTGATAAACATGTCTTTGTTCAAATAGATAAACTTAAAATATCCCTCGGATAAACTAGCAACCGGTGTTCAATTATTCGTTCATTATTAATTGTTTTCCAGAGGTTTCGCCCCTCCCACTCGCTTTAAATATCCCCGAATTTTTAATATTCCGTTAAACAATCAAAATAAATCCGTATTATTTTAATTCTTCGGAACATTGTTTTTATATTAAATTTTATTTTCACAGATATATATATATATATATATATATATATATATATATAATTATTTTTTTACTATAATAATTAAATACCTACAGACACTAGTGTTTCATCCTTTCGGGATTCTTCAGTGCAGCGTGTCACGATTACTACCAGTCGAACGATTCGAACCCCGCGACACGAGACATCTCTGGCTCGATTAGCGGAGGCCGTATCCATTCGGCTACCATTAACCGTGTGAAATGGCGTTGAATTTTAAACATTTTAATTTAAATGTTCATTACGTCAGACAAACAGTGATCAAATCGTTATACGATGATCTACGCATAAGAGCTAAATTGACCGACTTTTAATTCAACTGAAAGTGCTCAACGATAAGAAACGAATTTCTTAAAGGGGCTGTCATAATTATTTTTTTACTATAATAATTATATATATATATATATATATATATATATATATATATATATATATATATATATATATATATATATATATATATATATATATATATATAAACTCTGACCTTCTTCAGGTATATTTTATCCAACTCGGGAATTTTTGAGTCGATCTCGGGAAGCTATACTGAATTTCTAACTGAACTATTTATGTAAACTACAGTGGGAAGCATGGTTTAGTTTCGTGAATCATAACTAGGTAGAAGTTTAAATTAATTCGCAATTATATTTTGAGTGGCGGTCATAGTCGGGATTGAACCTTCAACCTCCAGAAAAGCTTAAATAACAACTTAATTCTAACAAGTACTCTAACCACTACGCCACTGGTTATAGACAGCATGAATGTTTATATGTTTGTTTTTCTTTCATTGTTTGTTGTTTGTTTTTATTCTGTTGTTTTATTTTTGTTCATTACTTTTCATCGCTTTTTATTAAACATACAGAAAACATTAACGCAAAAGCACAATTTTACATTTATTTCGAGTAATATTTTAATAACATCTAACTCAACTTCTTTTTTTTATTTTTGTTTGTATGTCATTTTTTAGGATTTTTGACATTGCCTTAGATACGTTTACTTTCCATTGCGTCTATTATAGTGCGTGATGTCATCAGCAAATATACTCATAATTTAGCCAATGGCGCATCTAAGTCTGTCAAATATATACCTTTATATACATACTAGCAGTTCCGCCCGACTTTGCTCGGGCCCTATGTACTGTTCATAATGTTATATGCATATTTATATATAAAAAAAAGTGTGAATATGTAGGGTAATGCCTTTCTATATAATAGGCGTCTTTAGCTACCATAGAGAAAAGTTGGTAGAGACCGCAAAGGTCAAATTCTTTTAAACTTTGACCCCAATTATGATCTCTTATCATTTATTGTTTTGAACTCAAATCAAATTAAAAAGTTAGATCCATGTCCAAGTAACATATATAAAAAATTTCAAGTGTTTAGACCCAAAATTGGTGAAGGAGTTTGGTAGAGTGTTCAAAGGTCGTTAAACTTTGACCCCTTGACAGCAAAATTTCTGGCCGACACCCGATTAAAAAGATTTCCCCAACCCTCAGTACCTCGTATGTCAAATCTTAAATCTGTGAACCGAAAATTGGCAGAGTTATTTGGTAGAGTAATGTACACACAGACACACACACACATTTTCACTTTTATAGATATATAGATTCTCAAAATAAATCATTTTGTTCAAGTTTCTTTATAAATCTGTTACCATGTCTTATTATGTGATGATTGAATGTGCACTTTACTATGCCTATAAGATAATTCTAATTCCGTGAATCCTTTCTTTGTCCCGGTAATTCCTTTCCCCTGTTCAAATCATATAGCAGACAGAAAAGCGTGACTGTCGATAAATGAAAGCGCGTTTTCTCTTTTTTATTTAAAAAAAAAAAAAAAAGAGAAAACAATCATAAGATAGCCTATCAATATTTTCTTCAATCCTCTTTCATTATATATTTTTTTTCATTTGCTCGTAGTTGTACAACCTGTAGAAAATATTCGTAATGAAGACATTAAAAAAATTGATTAATAAAAAAAATATTACAAAAAAAAAAACACAGTAATGGCTAAAATTCATTACAAGATGTCGCTGCTAACGTACATTTCTTTAGCTGAGCAAACTCACTACAGCTGCAATTAAATAATATATAATGTATATATATGAAATATAAGACATATATACCGTATATATATGTGTGTGTGTGTGTGTTTGTGTGTGTGTGTGTGTGTGTGTGTGTGTGTGTGTGTGTGTGTGTCAGGTCATGTCATATGCTACTGGTACCATGTAACCCAGTACTATCTGCCTCATGGTCGGGTCACCGGCGACTAAACTGGTTCCCCCACTAAACTTGTTTGGTGAGGAGGGTGGCTAGTTTCCCTGAAGGATTAAAAACAAGACCTTCCAAAGGGGCGAATAAACCCTTTTTCGGGATCAACGGCCAACTAGCACCGTGTGTGTTTGTGTGTATGTGTGTGTGTGTGTTGGGGCGGAGAGGGCTCCTATAAGCCGTAGTGAAGGCAACCTTTCTAGGAGAAGCAAATCTCTGATTTAAAAAAAAACATAAAGCGGGAGACCAGTACCCGCATTAAGCTGGTCTGCAGTTTAACTTGTTGTTGGCTGTCTTGCTCTTGCTTGTTGCTGAATCTCAACATTTTGAACCGAGAGAGAGACTTAGCTATCGTACAAAGCTAAGACTCTGTAACATCATCTGTGTATAGATACTCCCTCAGGGATTTGTCTATAAAAATGGTCCTGTGTCGCGATGGAAGTCATTTTTGGGGCTCATGGACTTTAAGTGTCTGAGGGAGTGGCACTCGTCTGATAAGACGTTGCAATCGTCATGTATGTATGTATATTTATTCCCTCGTAGTTTGATATCTATGAACTGTATTGATCGTTTTACAATTACGCCATTCTTGTAGCTGAGGAAATATGCTTTGATACTTGTTAAACTTTTTTGGATATGTAATGCCAACTACTTGTTCTGTTAATAAACTTACATGTATATTCAAATCAAATACACGTGTTTCCTTTTCTTTTTCGTTTCTTTTTTTTTCAATTATATTTTGTACTAGCAGGGATACCCGACCTTTCGCCGACACTGAATGAGGATCAACGTATGCTTCACACTCACGATACTGTTATCGCCATCAATAATTCCCCCCCACACACACACACATTATCTGTGTCTAACCATAAACGTAGATTCCATGAACAAACTTTTTTTTCTTAGAACTTCACGGCTTTGGAACTCTGTTCCGTTTTCTTGCTTTCCAACTGACTACAACATGGTCGTCTTCAAGTCCAACATAAACAAATTCTTGATAAACCCTCCCCTTAAGTAATCCAATTTACCATATTTCCCCTACTAACGATTACTACGATATTGTCCCACGGACTGCTGTACACTCATTAATCCTTATTGTCGAGTCGCATCCGGGCTTTGATAAGTGGTGACTCCTTCGTAAAAAATAAAATCGGTGAAATCGACCAATTTTCAATCAAATTGATTGATTGGCTGCTCTACTCGAACACCTGCTGCGGGGAACTGGGAGAAAACATCACATGCGTCGCCGCTGTGACTCAGTCCATAATACATTGTCGTTTACATAGCACTGTGAACCTACCGTTTTGATAAAATCATTTTTATATAATGGCTTTAATTAAATGTCAACTATCATGATTCAATTGTGCTTTAAAAAGAAACAATCATTTCGAAAGCGACCCTGTCTTATCAAAATTCTACTGTTGGTTTTATACGCCGATCCCTTCGGCTTATGTAGTAATAAAACTGGTCAAAAACGCAATTGTGACGTTAGGTTTTATAAAGGTGTTTACTAGAGTCAAAATCGGAGTGTCCTTGTTTAATCGGATTTCTTCCATTATTGAATTTTGATACTTATCAAAAAAATATATTTTGTTTACACTCAATGAGATGTGCCTTATGCTCTAATAAAAATGTGATCGGCATTTTGTTGCCCTTTTAAAGATTTTGAATATTTATAATTTTTCTCATTATAAAAAATGATTATTATACTGATCATAATTTTTTGACAGAAGAAATAAAATTAATTGCATATAAAACATTAGAAGAATAATTGGCGAATTATGTAAATATCTTTTGTAAATAAAGATTATTTACTAAATTGATATTAAATTTATTTGATTTTTAAAGAAAAAACATGGATTGAAAAATTGTAAATCAATACATTTTGTCATTATAAAAAAGGATGAATGTTTATTTATTTGGCAAAAGGAAAAACTACAATAAACCCCAAACCAACAATTTCATTAGAACAAAATTTATTCATGTACATTCGACATAATTTATGTAACTATTGAATTTTAATGAAATAAAACATTTTTCTCATTATAATTATTAAAATAAAACAATAATCGTTTTATGACAATATATTGAAAAGTCGCTGATATAGTTTTTTAGCCATGTTGGGTTATTTTCTTTTGCAAATAAAAATTAATTTTATGAGCAGACTTTTATGACGACAAAATTTATTGATAATTTGTTTGTTTGTTTTTTTTAGATTATTTCGCACGATTTAAAATTTTTCCACTAATGTTTTATATGCAATTAATTTTATTTCTTCTGTCAAAAAAATTCTAATCAATATAATATCGTTTTTTGTAATGAGAAAATGTATAAATATTTAAAATCTTAAAAAGTGCAACAAAATGCCATTTACATTTTTATTAGTGCATAAGGCACATCTGATTGAGAGTAAATAAAATATTCTTTTTTAAAATTCTAGTATCTCCATTTTTAAAGTTTAATATTAATAGTTTTCGGTAAAATAATTTTCCGGATAAACATTGTGTTGAATATTTTTCTATTAAGGCAGAAATCTTTTTTCAAGAAAGTCCCTACATTTTTAAAATCATATTTATCAACAACATTAACAACAACAAAAATAAAATGATATTTATTAATTAATAAAACCTGCTCAGAATAACACGAAAAGTATGATCACATAATGTAATATTTGTTTTATTAATCAATAATACAAGAAGTTTTCTGTTTCTTGTTTCGTAATAACACAAGATGTGCTAAAAAATAAAGTGATTTTTTGAAAATAAATATATTGTTTCGTTTTTCGTGTCTTAACTCCGTGACTCCGTTCCATTTAGTTGCGTTACATAATCAACCGTATCTACTTCCGATAGTTTAATTTTTGCCGAACACTGATCTTGGAAATCACTTTAAAAATATACAAATATATTTCCTTTTGGAGGGGGGCTATTTTTAAAACTATATCGACTTCCGCATTTTCTTTTAATTTCTATTTTTGAGCGATTATCGAGATTCCCGAGACGTGATACTTTTATGTTGAACATTTTTTTGTTCTAAAGTAACACTCGATATTACTTGTTTGAAAACTAACTAAACGTTTTAAAATAAGTTGAACCATTAAAAACTTACAAAGCTAGGTAGAAAAAGAACATTTAGAAAATCGATTTTATATTTTATGAAACAACAGTAAACAAGTAAATATATTTTTAAAATATAGATATTATGGGAGTGTAGTCTCTTTAAAAACAGTACTCATTTCAAGAACCGTCCTAAAATGTGTTTCCAATCGATATGCATTCAATAATGGAGTTTTCCTAGCTATCAAAAATGGATGAGTATTCCTAAATTTTACTCTCCATCCAATTTATAATTAATTATAAGCATAGTTTTCGTTAAGTTTAACTATTTAAATTTAATACGACCAGTGAGTAAAATTTTGTTTCATCTGTTGGTAAATTTATTTATTTATTTATTATTATTATTATTATTATTATTATTATTATTATTATTATTAGCAGCAGCAGCAAAGTTTAGTATCTGTTCTACACCACCTTTTCTTTCCTCGTTTAGTGGAAGAGAAATCCTTGTTGACTTGTTTTTTTACTAAATAAACACTTTAAAATAAGTTAAACCACTAACAACTTAGCAAGCTAGGTAGAAAAATCGATTTTGCCTCTTTTAAAACAACAGTATATAAGTATAAATATTTAAAACATTATGCGGTCTGTAATCTCGTTTTTGAACTGAATAAACGCTTTAAAATAAGTTGAACCACTAACAATTTAGCCAGCTAGGAAGAAAACGAACACTTAGAAATTGATTTTACCTTTTTTAAAACATCAGTAATTAACTAAAAATATTAGGGAGGGTAGTCTCTTTTAAAAACAATATCTCCTTCAAGAATGGTCCTAAAATGTGCGTATGCATTTTTGGTGCCACGCTATTTGTAAATAGTGTTTTCACGATATCTGTTTTTTTATTCAATTGTAATTTTTTTATTCAATTGTAATTTTTTATTCAATTGTAAGGTGGAAGCACAGAAGGATAAATGAACATGGTTTTGATGACGGTAACTCGTTCGTTGCGAGTATAGACAATAGAACAGACGAATGAGTTCCTGTGAACAGGTGTAACACAAAGGTCATTAAGGGCAACTCAGGATCTTCATTTGAGTTGCCTTTACTACATGAAAAACCGTCTGTGATGTACGAACAAAATCCACCTTGAATGTGTTCTTGGGGGATTGGGTTTATAAGTCATGTTGTTATAATGTCAAATCTTGTTGAGGTCATCAACAGAAATTAATGGTCAACTCACTTTCACACTGAGACAGTGAGTCGGGTTTAATCCTATGTTATAATGAAACATTTTAACATCGCACAAAAGGTCAGACCGTTCACACATGTCTTTCAAACAAACAAAAGTGATTTTTGGCGACGAAAACAAGTTTTATTTGCCAGTGAACGATTGAAAAACAAATCAATGATAATTAATTTAATATTTATGAATTACCTCCCTGATAAAAGTGTGTCTAAGATAATTATATTTTATAATATATATATATATATATATATATATATATATATATATATTACCCGTGACCCGTTGGGTCAGTATGTTATATTAGCTATGGAATTAATGTATGAGCGTGACATTGTGACGTAAAGAAAATAGTTTTGTGACATAACAGAAACATTTCTATGACAGTGTATTAAAAAAGAAAAAAGAATATAGATAGATTTCTATGCGTCGTTCTGTTTCAAATTTTGATATATCGTTTAATTTAAACACGAAAAAAAAACAATTGGGACGCGGAAAACGTAAACAGTAAAACAATACGTTGTAAAATGCTCTTATGGTTGTCAAAGGTTAAAGTATTTGTAAGAAAATTGCGTTAAAATAACTTAAACGTAATACGGAAATGATCGATGTAAAAAAATGCAGAAAGTATTAACAATTATTTAGATAATTTAAACGCGAAAAAAAAACAATTGGGGCGTTAAAAACGTATACAGTAAGACAATACGTTGTCAACGGGTGAAAGTTGATTTATTTGCAAGAAAATTTCGACAGTATACTTGTAATACAGAATAGTTGCAAAACATACTCACCCTTCCCATATTAAATAATAATTTTGAAATAATAACGTTAATATTTCAGTGCGCAGGTCAAAATCTGCAAGAAGCGATTTGTGTTTATTTGTTTACGTTGTTATGGATTAATGTTTATGCGCGCATGCGCAACCGGATGTCGTAAACCGGAAAGTAGGTTACATCACTCGTTACAAGGTCATTTGAGTTTTATAATTATATAGATACATTATACTATATTATTGCTGATTATAACACGCTCTATAATAACAGACGTGAGAGAAATACAATTTACACATATTCAAGGCAATGGCAGAAAAACTAGAAAACGATGTTCAGTTTTTAGTGAAATGGTGTCGGAAATGAATTATACCATTTCATGCTACTATAACCAAGTTTGTTTTTTAACAACTACAAGAAAATCTTCTCAATTATCGATTGTCGTCACAAATAACACCCTACATCTTCCACCTAACATTCAAAAATCAACATGAATTTGAACAAATACTTTGAGGATATTGCCAAGACTGCTGCAAAGAATGGGGGAGGCCATCTTGCTACAAACTGACCACCAAAGAACATATATCTTTAAAATTCGACACATCTAGGTCTGTGCATCTTTCACTAGAATCTCACTCTTATACAAGATCCAGTAAGAGTCTCAAATCTAATACGTTTCGTATAGACGGCTAACTCCTACCACTGTCCCATCACCGCAATGTTGTGTCCGTGTGCTAGTTTTACAAGTACTATATAGGTATATATGCTGATGACACCACGCTCTATGAGAGACATGACAGGAAAATAAAGAAACACATATCTAAAGAAATGGCAGAAACACAAGAAGATGACCTCCAATCTGTAGTGGAATGGGTACAAAAATGGATGGTCACATTCAATGCTGCCAAGACTAAACTTGTTTCCTTCAATAATTACAAGAAACCTTCTCTACCACCAATACCAATGGCCAAAGACTCTTTATCTGAAAGTAGATCCTTAAAACTCCTTGGCCTAACGTTCACAGGAAACATGAGTTGGAACAATTACATTGAGACCATTGCCAGGACCGCTGCAAAGAGGGTGGGTTCTCTCTGCCGTGCTAGAGGACTACCAATGCCCGAAAGTATCCTGTACCTCTATAAGGCCACCATTCGCCCATGTATGGAGTATTGTTGTCATATTTGGGCTGGTGCATCAGCTACTTGTCTCTCGCTCCTAAACAGGGTTCAAAAGAGAGTCGTCAACCTTGATAGGTCCTGAACTGTCATCTAAGCTTCAGCCTCTGTCCCATCGACAAAATGTAGCCTCCCTTTGCCTGTTCTACAAGTACTTTAACGGTGAATGCTCCGACGAACTGCAAGCACTCATACCCCCTCGACATAAATACCCCCGACAAACCCGACAAGCAGCTAAATCCCACCCCTTCACAGTAGAGATCCCTAGGTGTAAGAGAGCCTTTTACTCCAGTAGTTTCTTCCCCAGAACCGCTACACTTTGAAATTCCCTTCTGGGTTTCTGCTTCCCCAACTGTACTGATATGCAGAAGTTCAAGTGTAACGTGAACCGACATCTTGCTGTCCAACTCCCCACATAGTAGCCCTGTAGATTATGTCCCTGATAGTAGCCCCCTACATCAAAGTGGCAATGTGCCTTGTTTGGGGTGAAAATGTTATAAAAAGAAATTATGCTCTGATTAACTTGTAGACCTAGTGTCCCCTCAACGTACTTACCCTTGACTCTTTATAAAATTTAGTCAAATCCAACTCTTTACTGTTGACGTCCCTCGATACAGGCCTATCTTCTATTTTTACCTCGCACTGAGAGGTTTTCACCTGCAATTATTTAAATGTAATGTGAACAGATATCTTGTTATTCAACTTCCCACTGTTTCCTATTCGATACCATTGTAAATAGTAGCCCTTACGTTCTAACTGGCAATGTCCTTTGTTTGTAACGAACAACAGTGAAAATATTAATTAAACATTAAAAACATTCGTTTTACATACGTGCGTGGTCACCGGTCATTCATTCATGAAAACCAAGGGAGGCTTGTTGGCTTCCAATGGTTTTATTCCGAGATTTTTTACGTTGGAAAGGAGACCAGGTAATTTTCTTCTTACTTAATTTTCTTGCTTAGCCTTAAAATAGTCGACGAAATGACAGAGTATCGAGGACATATTCACTTAGATATTTGATACCATTGTCGGTCGCCTTCTTGACTTGAAATCCTAGAAACTTTCTCGAACACGTAATCATCTCTATCTAATCAGCCGACATCTGACTTTCTATCATGTTTATCTAGGGGGCTTACCTTTCAACCCATGAAGCAACACTGAATCTAGTTCCGTTTGCCGCCAGGTTATCCTAGCATGCATTTAATGTGACCCTTGCCAAAATGCATACTAGTTAACATATCTACTTACTGGCGGAGGGGCCCAATTTAAAATAATCCGACAATGAGGTTAAAGCATGTTTCTTTCCTCACTTTTATATAATTAGTTGGTTTATTTGGAGTATGTATTATTTCAAAATGAATTGTATCTAATACAGATGCTCCTAATTTTAATAATCAGAACATTTTTTTTATCTTATAATAGTTGGAACATTGAAAAAAAATTACAAACAATCATTTCGATGTGTAGCACATTGCGATTGATTCAAAGAAAACGAAAAATGGGATTTCGCGGGAAAATTTTAAAAGACTAAAAAAAACAAGTTAAAAAAAAGTTAAATTGAATAATTCAATTTTTCTCTTTCGGAAAATGATCCGGCTGTGTTTTTATTATTTTCTCTTTCATCTTTTTGCAAATATCATTTGGAATTCCATGGATGTTCGAATAGTCAAAGGACGCTATTAATTACAAGCGGAAGTAAGGAAATATGGTGAATCTCTGAAAATGAAAATACTAACGAAAATATGATTAAACGAACGCAGAATTAGAACAGAAGACAATTAGGTCAAAACCAAACGCAGAAGAAGGAAAATAACCTTAAACTTTGAAATGATGAAACGTAAACCGATATAGTCTAACGACCTGAAAAAATCAAGGTCTAATACCATTACTAATAAAATCACCACTACCAAGGCCTGAACGCCACTCGGGGTTAATAGCCAAAGACTGTAATGTGGCCAGTAGGACAATAGTGTAGTGAACGATAATGGCGAAAATCGGATCGAATTTGATTATTAAAGGAAGCGCTTCAATAAGAAATTAATTCCACAAGATATAAATACAATCATGTTGTAGTCAGTTGGAAAGTATGTCCGTGGTACAGTGTTCCATAGAGGAGTAGTCTTAGAAAAGAAACGTTGTTCATGGAGTTTGCATTTAGTCACAGATAGAAGGTAGTAATATTGTTGACAGTGGTTGTAGCAAGAAACATGTTTTTCTATTAACTTGTATCCCCACGAGAGCAAAGTTAGATACAATATTAGTTTGAAATGTTTGGAAATAAAGAAGCCTACTGGATCGGAATAACAATCAAAATTAGTCGGCCTACAAAAAATTCCGCTTCATTCAACAAAGACAATATAGAATAAGGGTCAGCATCAAAACAGATACTACACTTTGTATTATTTATTTGAAAAAGATATTTTTAATTACATTTTAAGCAAATTAGGCAAAAAGCTATACGAAACTGTGGGGGAAAATGAGCTGCTGCAACAAATCGCCAGGAATTAATGGTTTGCCCTACGAATTGTATTTGAGGCTACCGATGTATGCCGATTCAGATACTACACTTTTTCCCCAGCCAATGGACCAAGGATCATACTGTGGCGTGATCGCTATTGTAAGTATATGATTTGAGAAAGGAGTGTACAAATCAACTGCAAAAAGATAACTGAGTCGGTCAAGAACGTAGCATATCGATTCTTACGAAATTATGTTTACATTTTTTATGGCAAATAATGGATAAACAAACATTCACAGAAGGACAGTTGACATAACAGATAGGTTATAGCTTTTTGTAAACGAATAGAGTGTAGGGAAAATCGTAACTTATTTGGCTAGCATGCGTGTGTGTGCTTCAAAGGGTCGATCGTGCAACAATAAAAAAAATGTTCAAAACGAAAAACAGAAAGAAAGGCTGAAATTGCGACACTCAACTGGTTATATGGTTGACGGTCACGTGAGTGACGCAGACTATCGCCGTTTCTATGCAAGTAAGACAAGTGAACAATAACGAACGTAAAGCGAACAGTGTGCCAGTCGGAAGAAGGCGTGCTACGTACGTAGTCATGTGCGAATTAACTTGATAGAGTGTAGAGTTTTGGAGTTGTAAGTTTTTACAACAGTTAAAGTTTTAGAGTTGAAAGCTTGGGTAACAGAGTGTCGCCTTGTGAAGTTGGAAGTTTTAAGAACAGAGTGTCGAGATATAGAGTTGGAAATTTTTTACAAAATAGTGTCAAGTTTTGGAGTTGGAAGTTTTGACAACAGTGTGTCGAATTTCACCGAGAGATTGTTACTTAAACCATATAAAGAACGCTGTGCTGCTTATAACGCTTAATATAAAAATTTGGATTCCCTTAATCTATTAACTTGTGATGGGATGTAATGTGTCAGAAGTCTTTTAATCATATCGATTTTCTATCCCAGATGAATAACTGCCATGCAGCGTCAGAGTCTCTATGTTGATAACTATAAGTAGTATACGTTTAACGTTTACTACTTTTTTAATATATTTAATAGGAAGAAACAAGTGAAGACGACAAGAGATAAGAATTATGGGAGGGGGAGTGAAAGGAGAAAACGAAAAGTAGAATACAAAAAAAGTGGAAAGTAAAGGAGAAGAAGAAAAAAGGAAAAAGAAATAAAAAATGAAAAAAGAAAGAAAAAATAGAAGAATGTAAAGCAACGTGCAACAAGGGGCGACAATCCAATAACTCATATAAGAAAAATAATGTTTATCAGATGAAAGGTTAAAATAAAGTGAAAGTAAACATCCGACGTAAATTAATGGTCGAAGTAAAAAAATATATTTCAAGGAGTGATGAAAACGCGAATTGAGTAATTAAAAATAAATCGGTCTTTTGTTTAGTTTTTCAGTTTTTTCTGAAAAAAAAATATTCGAAAAGTACGACATCCGCCGATCCTATGGCACTTAGCAGTTGAAGACTTATGGTTATCAGGCGTTAACTTAAGATACGTTCATTTTTTTTTCTGGGAAAAACTACGTGTCTGTATTTCTGCCCGTCACTTTTCAGGTTCAAATAACACTTGCATTAATAAATACGAAAGACAAGGCCATCACGCCAGATATAGTAATATGGAACAAGCCCGAAAAGACTGCACTCATTATCGATGTCACAGTTCCAAACGACTTTGGCCTTAATAGAGCAGAACGGGAAAAGATAACAAAATATCAGGACCTTAACAATGATCTAAAAGCAACATTGTCACTGAAAGAAATAAACATCATACCAGTTGTGACACGAGCAACTAGCCTAATAAAAAAAACCTTCAAAAATAATTAGAAGCAATCCCTAGAAAACCAAGCTGTAAGGAAATACAGATAGCAGCCATAAAGGGAACAGTGTCTATTTTTAAAAGAGCCCCCGGATATAAATTTGAACTATGATAGAATCAAGTGTTAGCTCCAGGAAGGAGCCCCTTGATCTCTTCAAACTAAGAAAAGTAAAATAAAAAAAGAAAGAGAGAACTTGAATACTTATAAGATAGGAAAACTTGTATGTCTTCTAGAATTTGAATACTTACTAGGTAAGAGAACTGGAATGTTTACAAGAGGAGATATATTGAATGCTTAGTAGATGGAAAAATGTGTATGTCTAAAAGAGAAGAAAACTTGAATGCCTACTATACGAGAGAAGTTAATATTATAGGATAGAACTTGAATGTTTACGAAAAGAGACAACTTGAATGCTTACTATTAGGAAAACCTGTATGTTTACTATAGGAGAAAAAGTGGAATACCTACAAGAGGAGATAATTCGTTTTATTTGGCTTCTTTGAATTAATGTTTTCATTTTGAGTGCTATTCATACAATGTTTCGATCGGTGTCACCCTCGACCTTGTTTAGATGCATCTTGCCGAGCTCAGATATCTTTCTGTCAAACTCGGATTTTTCACGAACTTTCAAGCGGAAACCTTTATTTAATCCAGGGTTGAGAAACATGCCCTAGTTCTATCTTCGTCTACAACTGGGTATTTTTTTCGTATCAACCTCTCAAAGAGTGTCATATTAAAACTGAATTTTACCAAGTATCTCATCTGCTATGTCACGGGTCCTGGCGGACTCCCGTAAATTGTTTTGCTATTGTTTTTGTTTGTTTATTTATTTATTTATTTATTTATTTTTGTTCTACTTTTAAGCCAATAACGCAACAAGGGCTAGTCCCTGGACAGCTAATACTAAGCATGCCACTAGCATTAAAGCAGAAGTTTTCACGAAAAAGATTGTGACGCACATGAAAGTTGAGAACGAAAAAATGTTCAAAAGAAATAATGAATAATGTGTAATGTCATAGATATATCGATCATATCGACTAGTTTCCAATAAGCGTTATTTCCTCGTTTCTTTTCAATAGTATAAGTCTTATAAAATCGGTTAAGGGTGCAGAGGTAGATAAATGTCTGCCAAGGTCAAATGGCTAGATTTTGCAGAACGTGGGAAAGAAAGTGACGTCGCAAGAACAATAATGTCGTAACAAACGGAAGTAATCGCTCGTACAAAAATAATTATAAAGATCCAATGATTCTTAATTTACAGCAGGTAGATGCAGTTATCTATATATTAATACGATAGCGTTGTGTTTTTTTTTGTGTGTTACGCTTACATCCGGGTCATTTAATTGTTATGCTCTTCTATTTCTTGTCATAAATAATTTTATCAAGAATTCTTCATGAGTTTTGGTTTCGGTTTCAACTATAGCTGATGGCACAAATCATCTATTTTTTTTTATAAATAATTTTATCAAGAATTCTTCGTAAGTTCTGGTTTCGGATTCGATTATGGTTGAAGGAACTCAAGTTATATACATATATACATATATATATATATATATATATATATATATATATATATATATATATATATATATATATATATAAGTTTTATTTCGGTTTCGATTCAAGCTAATGCACCCAAGTTTATAGATCTATATACATTTTTTTGAAATCGCAATTTTATAACATATAAAAAAAGGTAGAACATTAACTCTATAATAATATATACGAAATCTGCAAGAATTAAAATATCATATTTGAGCGTACTTTACGACCGCGCTTTGCCGGGCGTTCGTGCTAGTTTAGATAAACACTTTTGCAGTTTTAACAAAAAAGCTACAATAATATCAGGGTGTCTCCATTTACAGAATGCCAATATCAATATATTACATATGAATGAGTCCTCTGTGGAATTTCCACAGGTCCTGCTAGTTTCCTAGTAAAAAATTCATTTTGTTTTTTAATGGCTCTCGTCTTGGGGAGGTCTCATGTTTTGACAAGCTTCTGGGTTTGACTTTTACTCCTGATCTTAAGTGGAATACATACATTAAATCCCTTGCCAAGGCCGCTGGAAAAATGATGGGATCATTCTATCGATCCAGTAGATATCTCACTGCTGATGCAATTCCCGATCTATATAAGAGCCAGGTATGTCCAAGGATGGAGTACTGTTGCCACATCTGGGCAGGAGCTGCTAGAAAGGACTTATCCTGCCTTGATAGAGTTCAAAATAGACTTCATAGCCTCGTATGGGATGTCCTTTTCTCTTCCCTGCAACCTCTTTCTCACAGAAATGTTGCGAGTCTGTCTCTGCTTTTTCGTTATTTTCATGGCAACTGCTCGGCTGAGCTCCAATCTATGGTCCCCCCTCGCCAAACTTTCACAAGAAACACCCGTCTAGCAGAGATCACTATCAATAATTTCCCCCACTTTTTACCTGTGCTTAACCTAAATGTAGATTCCATGAACAAAGCTTCTTTCTTAGAACTGCACGCCTGTGGAATTATCTTCTGTTTTCCTGCTTTCCAGCTAACTACAATATGGTTGTCTTCAAGTCTAACGTAAACAAGATTTTGCTGTGCCGTTCCATATAAGTTAACAAATTCACCAAATGTCCATTACTAACGATTACTATAGTGTTCAATTTCTACCGTACACTCTTTAACCCTTATCCTCGAGTGCCCTCAAGGGCTTGATAAGTTCATTAAGCATAATAGAAATATACCTTTATGTAGAAAATTTGTACAGATATTATGAATCCTTATAGAGAAAATTATTGATGTCCATTGAAACGACGAATCGGATTGTTGTAGTAAGGGTATACCATTGATTTTCTCTTATTTAAAACCTTATTTTAATGTTTCAATTATGCATTGATATTTTAGTTCTTACTAGCCTGGGTGCCCGGCGTTGCCCGGTTGTGTGGAGGTATGTGTTGAACAAAAATAAAAAAATAGGCAGGCAGGCTCGAACCCATACCGTAATGGAGGAAAAGAACGTGAAAAAAGTAAGCGTGACGTCTTTGCTGGTGCGCCCATCACCAAACCGAAAGTAACGTAGGTTAAAATTAAGGTTAGAAAATCGAAAAGAGGGGATGACTTTTGAAAATATCGGTGAAAAAGTAACCCCTCCCTGTAGAAAAGTGTCCGGTTGGGGTAAAGGAATTAATGTTTTGGACAATTTTTCGATATTTGTCGTCCGAACGGTCGAACTTTAAAATGATAACGATATCGTGAAAATCCGTTGATTCTGTCTAAAGTTTTTGGTAGACATACATACATACATGCATACATACACACACACACACACATACATGCATACATACATACATACATTTAAACAGACAGGTGAGATTTATATTATAGAAGGCTATTTTTTTTCTTCTGCGCTTGGTTTTAACCTCATTATTTTCTCTGTCGAAAGTTTAGGCAAACATAAAAATATACATACATACATACATTTAAACAGACGTGTGAGATTTATATTACAGATAATTCACGTTAAACAAACACGGGTTAAAATTTAAAATAATTTTCATTCTTAATCTCTTCTTTCTTTTTGTTAACTGCAATAACGTGAAGATTAATTTAAATTAAATATTTTAATAGAAAATAATTAATATTAACTAGTGAGAAAGACGCTCGGCTTTTCCCGGCTATAAAACACGCTTAAATATGATATTTAAATTTGTCCAGATTTCGTATGTATTATTATAAAGCTGTGATTTCAAAAGTAAACAAAAAATATTTAGGCGCCATCAGCTAGAATCGAAACCGAAACATTCAAAGTCGGTGACGTTATCGCTATACCAACGTGACACGCATATGAACTGACGAAAAATTTAAAATTTAAATAAACAGAGGTGAACGTATCAAATGTGTAAGATTTTTTTCAATTTTGAACTATTTTTGACACCTTACAAACTATTTAAACCGGCTAAAGACCCATAAAAGAACAGTCCGTAAAAAAATTCAATCATTTGAGGCCCCTCGAGCCTCTATGCGTTTTTTTAGTTTCGGAAGAGATAGCGTTTGAAAATATAAAGACAAATAAAAAGACAGACATACAACATTTTATACATTAGATTACAAAATGCTTCATATTTATATATTAGTGTATCTTTCAATTTTAGCTTCGTGCCACTGGCAAATATGAGACTCTCAGAATCACACAGTACGAAATGACACGTATAGGGAAATCAAGTTTTTTTTTTATAGCGCCAAGGTCGCGGAACTTTTCTCTATAAGAAACGCGTGTTTCAGCTGCAGAATTCACCTGTCAACACGGTCAAAATTCAATGTTTATGAAGATGACTTTCGTCTCTATGTTCCAATGCAAAGACAAATTGTCTGATTCGCAGGCTCTACCCACCTTTGTTTCTCCTGTACATGCCTCTTATCCACGTGGTGATTTAGATTAACAAAGTCGTCTTATCAAAACATAGAACCGGACCTTACAAGCAACTGCGCCTGTCAATGAAGAATCTGAGCCACACTGATTATTCGGATGACCTCACCGCATTCATGGATTATGTTGACACCAACATCAAAACAAAATGACTAAGAGGCAATGTAACTGCAGTAAAACTTTGTTCCGTTCCTTTAACTTGTTTAAACTTTATTACTATATTTACAGACAATAATATTAGGTTGGTGGTAAAACAATATCGTTTTCTCACATATTGATTTCAAAATAAATCCCTTGATACATACATACATACATATATATATATATATATATATATATATATATATATATATATATATATACTAGCAGAAGTACCTGTCATTGACTGGGTTCAAAAACAGCCTACAGAAAACGGACTGTGATTAATGAAAGTATGATAGGTTATGAAAAGGAGGGGGTTGTAAAGAGATAGGTTTTGATACTCCAAAATTTTGCCCCAAGTAAAATATAAAGAAAGTAAAGATAAGGTTCGCGAAAATAAATTTTTTTATATCAACTTTGTTTTCATTCGTAGCCAAGAAATGATGTTTCCTTACAAAGAGAAGATATTATATATATAATAATATAAATATACAAGAAATAAATGTTGCCATAGTAAATAAAATTACTTTTATGATAGGAAAGTTAATTGGTTTGTATTTTTAAGTAGTTTGTAAAACTTTTTTTTTTAATTCACGAACCGGTTTAAAAAAAATCAAAACGACAGCGACTTTGAAATGGAGAGCCCCGTTTTCAATTTGAAGGAGGGGCACATGAGCATTCTGTGTTAACAATTTAAGAGAGTTCCGTCAACGTAAGGAATATTTATAAACATATTATAATGTTTTCCTTTATTCGATTATGGCATGTGCAGTTTATATAAAAATTCATTTAAGTAGTTATCACCTCAAATTTTGTTTTAATTTCGGTTCGCTGAAATTGTTTAAAGTAAAAGGCATTAAAAACTATTTCAAAACAAAAAAAACATGAACTGAACTTTTATTGACTATGGTAACATTTATTTCTTGTATATTTATTTTTTTGGGTAGTCGTTTGTTGGCTTTTCTGCTAAACACTCTTACTAAATAATATCGACGAAATATTGAAAAACAAAGAAACAAAAACAATTTTGAAAAATAATGAAGCTTTACTTACTTTAGTAAAATAATCCGAAACAGCAAAATGGGATATTAAAGAAGTACACACGTAATTACTTTAGTTTTTAAAGCAAAGAATCGATATAAATATGAATAGGAAGAAAATGGCGCCCTTTTCAAGCAGAACAGATTCGTTTCAGTTTTACAGTATTGAACGGTGTAGTATTGCGCCGTCGGATTCAGGGTTCTACTATTGTAATGTAAAGAACACGCAGAAAGGGTTGTAATCAACTGAATTCCTTCTAGTACACTGACAAAAAAGCTTAAACAGGTATATAAATACAAATCAAAAAGTTTTGGGATATGTTTTTAAAAAGATACGTAATCACGTGAGCAGGAGGTTTCCTTCTTTTGACACGATAACAAGTAACGTTATTATTTTTTATTATTTATCTATTTATCTATTTTGGAAAGAGTGCCACGTGCAAGTGGAGAAGGAAAAAACAGAGTTATGCAAAATTTGTGTCGGGAATTGTCTAAAGGTTTCCGTTATTTTTTTTCGTCATTTTTTCCTCATTTTTCGTCATTTTTCGTTATTTTTTCGGTATTTTTTCGTTATTTTTTGTCGTTATTTTTCGTTGTATTTTTTCGTTATTTTATTTCTGTTATTTTTTCGTTATTGTTTTCGTTATTAATTTTTTCGTTATTTTTTATTTTTTTTTGTATTTTTTCTTTTACTTACCAGAAGTAAATCGTTTAGAGAAAGCATAATACACGCATGCACATGTCTCAGTTTCAGTATCAATTAAAATATAATGTTTATGCATATTTTACCACCGGGCAATGCCGGGCGTCCAGTTTGTAAACTATAAAAACAACGTATCAAACAAAACGGAAATGAAAAGAAAATAAAAAGGTAGAAAAATATAGATGGAAATATAAAAAAAATTAAAAGAAAAAAAGAAAGAGTAAAAACAGCCAATTAACTTTCCTTTCAGATAAGTGAAACCATCGCTCAAAATATCGACCAGATTGAATTTTAAATGTGCTATGAATGAATTGTGTTTACATTTTCCAATGTCCACTTTCAGTTTCCTACGGACCTCTGACCTTCCCCTGTCATACACGGTGTTCGTTATTAGCTTCTAGTTTGTTGATTGCATACCTAAGACCCACACAACGTGTCTTCTTTTAGCCGTTTACCAATCAAACGACAGGAATCCGCTTTAAATTCAATACCGCTAATCGAACTAACATATTTTTCAAAGAATACTGGAAATGATTAGGTCGATTATTTTCACGGCATATTAGCTTCTTGGGAAAATAACACAATACCTTTGGTGTACGAAGTAATTTAGTGTTATTTCCGAAATCAGAAACTGGGTTGTTTGTTTTTTGTACTAAAGAAAATCACTTTTTATGAAGGCCCAAAATCCACTCGAGGATAAGGGTTAATGAGTGCCAGGTTGCCAGTTTAAGAACACCATGATGATCAGTAATGATCGAACTTGGGTAGGGTGTCATCATTTAAGAGGACGCCTCAACAAGAACTCTTTTTACATTATACTTGAAAACGGCCATTCTATATGTATTATTTGAATTCTTCGGAATAATTTTCTAATCTTGAGTGTTATTTCCACAAGGTTTCGATCGATGTCACCTGCGACCTTCTTCAGCTATATCTTGTTGATCCCCGAGATGAAGTTTCTGAAATGAGATGAGAAGTAAATTGCCTTAATCTACAAATATCGAAGCAGTTGTGCGTGGATAGGTTTCGACTAAGTCTCTTAATTGATTAATTATCAACATCCGATGGCCGACTACTACGCTCATTATCTTCAAGACTCTCGTCGCTACCACTAAATTTCTTAAACCATCATTCTGCTGTACGTTCAGTGGTGGTTCCTCTGCCAAACGCTTCGATTATTGTTGTCACATTTGGGCTGGTGCATCTGCTGCTAGTCTTTCGCTCCTAGACAAGGTTCAAAAGAGAGTCGCCAATCTGATAGGCTCTGAACTGGCATCTAAGCTTCAGTCTCTGTTCCATCGATGAAACGTTGCATCTCTCTGCTTTTTCTACAAGTATTTTAATGGTGAATGCGCTGACGAACTGCAGACACTTGTGATCCCACGACGTAGACACCCTCGACGAACCCGACAGGCAGCTAAATCCCACCCCCACACAGTAGAGATCCCTAGATGTAAAAGATCTTTCTACTCCAGTAGTTTCTTCCCCGGAACCGCTAGACTCTAGGATTCCATTCCAGGTCCCTGCTTCCCTAACTGTACTGACATGCAGAAGTTCAAGTGCAACGTGAACCGACATCTTGCTGCCCAAATCCCAACATAGTGCCCCAGCAGTAGCTGCCCCTGATAGTAGCCCCCTACACCAAAGTGGCAATATGCCTTGTTTGGGGTGAAAATGTAATTAAAAAAAATATGTTTTGACTTAGCTTGAATTAAAACGAAGAAACTGTGCGAATTTGCTTTTTTATTATCTTGTATTCAACATTCTTAAAAGAAGATATAATTGTGTGTAAACGTTTGTAATTTATACAATTATATTGAGTGGAAGGCCCCCTTTTAATATGATATGTAAATTAAAGGTATTAGATTGAAAACTCATTTGAAAATAGATCTTTTTTTCAGATTTTTAGTCGAGTGATGGCAGAAGAAATGAATTTCAGCACTAAAACAGACATCATAATTAGTTCCCAACAACCTGATGACTTGACATCCATGGAAAAGCTTATTGGAAAAACATTTACGCTCCGATATATATCCGTCATAATTTATTAGCGTTTTATGATTACCAATATATTTTTTTTTTTTTACTGTTTGTCTTTTCTTTATTTTTTTTTATATCTTATTTTATGTAAGTAAATATTTGATTCTGCACGCGGTACTAATAAAAAATTCCAAAGTTATTTTTCGGTTGTGAAAAGCACGGCAAATTATTTAATTTAGAACATCGAATTGATAGCTATTGCTAGATATGATACTCAGTAAGACAAGATATGGAGAAAAAAAACAACGAAAGAGGCTTGCATGTACTATTTTTGATAAGAAGATTTTATCCCGAAATATCAATAAAGAATACACTAATGACTGTTAAGATATGAATTATTTAATATTACATGATTTTTTTTATTGATAGCGCTTATTTAGCATTTCACAAGAACAGCCTTTCTTCAGAAAAGATAAATCTTTAAAAAATACTTTGCAAGGATGCGATAGGGGTAAAATATTTTCGCTCGTTTTCTTTTCCTTATAAGGGAAATATTTTCCATAATGTTTTATTGTTAAAGTGTTTTTATTACATAAGTCTGAAGAAAGGCTGTTCATGTGAAAATTTTCAAACGATATAATGTTTGAATTTGTTCAAATGGTCCTGAAACAATTGTAACTAACGATGAAATACACTTTTTGTTGCTTTCAACCCATTCTTTGAAGTCTTGGCTTTTGTTAAAACAGTATATATATATATATATATATATATATATATATATATATATATATATATATATATATATATATGTTAAGGAATAGAGAGAGGGAGAGAGAGAAAGAGAGAGAGAGAGGGAAGAGGTGAGTTATAGTGTAGACACGTTGGCCGGAAGTAAAAGATCAGCTGATTTGATTGCGTGTGAGTCATGTGATCAGATTATCTGAATCGTTGAGATTTTATTTGGACTCAGAAGACAACAGACGGTTTCCCGTTGTCTCCTCCTCTTCACGGGGAGGGACGAACGCTTACGTCTGTAGAAGAAGAACCCACACAGGCCGATTTCACTTCCACCTTCTGCATGACATCTGGAGAAAGTGAAATAAAAATTATAGAGCAACAATATAATACACTCAATGTGGTGCCGTAAATGACCAGACCACCCAACAGGAGTGGGTTTAAAAAAAAAAAAAGAACTTCGGTTTCCACGGAAAAAACAAAAAAACACCACGTTTTAAAAGATGCGAACAAAAAAGAAAGAAAAAATATTGTAGCTACACATAAAAAGGAAAAGATAAAGAAAACTAAAGAAAGAAAAGCAACAACAGTGGAAAAAAATACATATATATATATATATATATATATATATATATATATATATACGCAACCGAAAAAAAAGACACATTAAAATTATTTATAGTTATATTATATGATAATTTAAAATAAACAAAAAAAAACAGATATATCAATCGACAGACTGATAACAAATTGGTGTAAAAGAAATAGAACACATAAACTTTAGTTACAGAGGTGAAACAAAAGGGAAAAAGAAATGAGATGACTGTCACGATTACCAGAGAAAAACGTCAATCAAATATTTGTTATGAATTTATAAGTTAAACAATTATAAAGTTTAAATGTGGCAAAATTGTAAAAGCGTTGCGTACTTTTAGGAAAGACAATGTGTATTTTTTGTTTGTTTGTTAAGAAACAATGGATACTTTCTGCTAATGTGGAATTGTATTTTTTTTCTTTAATTGTACGGGGTTTTCTTTTCGTGATATTTTTTTTCTGGTGTGGAAAAATGTTATCGTATGTAAACTGTTATATGAACTGTTTAAATGTATGCTTTTTTTTTTAGATAAAAAAAAACGCAAGTTTTGTCTTAGGTATTCTGTGATTTTGAGTAGGATTAACATGGAAAAATACATGGATGGAATCCCGATATGTTTCGCTGAGCTATATGCCTTGAAAGGCAGTCGCGGTTACCGACCTGGAATTTTTTTTTTCAATATAGCAAAGCGAAATATATTTCTGTCCAACATAAGGGAGCAAATGGAGTTCCCCTGACGTAGCATAAGTGGCAGCAGAGAAAATGGCAGAAAAGGCCATAATAGAAATCACTCGGATGAGTAAAAGGTGATAATTTTTTTCAGAAAACCCCAAGTGTTGAGTGACGTGGACAAATTTAGTTTCCATCGATTGTTATTTTGTGTTGAATTTTGTTTTATGAAGGATTGTCTGAAATTTTTAAGTGAGTCGGTTTTTTTTTTGTTTTGGAAACGACTATGTATTTTAATTGTAAATGTCTATGTATTTTTTGTAAACGACTGTGATTTAAATTTTTTTTTTATTTTTGAGATTCTGTGAGGTGATCAAATGTTATTTAAACTGACCTCAAAATATGCTGACGTGGACAATTTTGGATTTCCACGAATCTATGTTTTGTTATTTGTAATTTTTATTGGTGAGACGAGACTTTGTGAATGATTGTAAGAATTTTATTTTTAATTTATATTTTCATGCGATTGATGTTTTCTCACAGCATAATTGTGCAGGTTTTTTCTTGTTCTTGGACATGTATTTTTTTCGCAGAAGGAGGAGGAGTGAATTTTGCCTTGTGGGATTTATTGAGATAATAATTAATTTATAAGTAAGAACATGTTGTTAATTAATTAATAATGATAGTAATAATAATGATAAGATGTTAAAAAAGAGAAAGAAATAAGATTAAGCAGTGTACGAAAAAAAAGACACACTACTGGGTTGAATAAGGGGTCAACTAGTTCTTAAGTTTGGAAGAGTCAAAGGTTCAGTCGATATTTATTCTAATTTTCGAAATGGTTGTAGAATTATTTTTGTCGTTTTTTCGGGGGATTTTTCTCCGGATGCGTAATTCGGCGGGAGATATAGGAAAATGCTCTCGTAATATTATAAGAAAAATCTTTTATCTCGTATGAGTCATGTGCTTATGGAAACGCGTTATAGCGTAACGAGAGATATCGTAATCTCTGCATGATTCTAAGATGCGAGATGGAGGCCATGGGGTCACAGAGAGTTGTTGACCTTCGAGGGCGCAAGGATTCGTGCCACATGGTATTATTTGTAGATGTAATTTTATTTTTTTTTAAATGATTTATTGAATCATGATATGACAGTTCCTTTGCCAGTGGGGTAAGCTTAGGATTCCCTTAGTAAAAGTGGGTAGTAAAAAAAAAATGTATGTCTTCGTCATACATTTTTATAAATAAGGGGAAAGGAATTTTAAGGAATAGTGAGAGGGAAAGAGAAAAAGAGAGAGAGAGAGGGAAGAGGTGAGTTATAGTCTAGACACGTTGGTCGGAAGTAAAAGATCAGCTGATTTGATTGCGTGTGAGCCATGTGATCAGATTAGCTGAATCGTTGAGATTTGATTTGGACTCAGAAGACAACGGACGGCTTCCCGTTGTCTCCTCCTCTTCACGGGGGAGACGAACGCTGACGTGTGTAGAAGAAGAACCCACACAGGCCGATTTCACTTCCACCTTCTGCAGGACATCTGGAGAAAATGAAATAAAAATTATAGAGCAACAATATAACATATATATATATATATATACTGAATGTATGAAAAGTCCATATTCCAACCTTCATGATGTTGACTATCCTATAATTTATTCCTTTAATTCAGTTGACATTTGCAATTCTTCACAATATCTGTTTCGTAGCACAAAATCAATCGCTTAATTATTATATCAATTAGTGAACCTATTTTTCCTTAACTCGTCAGAGGAAATAACATTAATACTTCCTCAAAAGGAAATAAAGTGCGTTTTGACATGATTTAAACTCCGAAAATTGGAAGAGAAGCTGTAAATACTTTATAATATGGTTCCAGCATGTCATACTTAAGCAATTGACTTTCCGCTGCGAAACAGATACTGTCAAGAATTGTAAATGTCAACTGCATTAAAGGAATAAATTATAAGATGGTAAATATCATGAACTTTGAAATATAGACTTTTGTCATTCATTTAATATATTGCTCTGTAATCACATTGAGCTTATTAAATAAGGATTAGTATATATTATAATAAAGTATATTTCCACAGAAATATATATGTGTGTGTGTGCGTGTGTGTTTGTATGTGTTGTGCGTGCGTGCGTGTGTGTGTGCGTGCGCGTTTGTGTGCGTGTGCGTGTCTGTGTGTGCGCGTGTGTGTGTGCGTGTGTATCTGTGCGTGTGTGTGCGTGTGTGTGCGTGTGTGTGCGTATGTGTGTGTGCAAGATTCAAGCAATCAAGCAAGGACCTTCAGACGATCCATCGAATTTTATAATGCTACAGAATATAGATTCTAATGCTCATTCCAAAGTGGAGGTTAATGTAGTATCTGTTTTGTTGTCACGGTGCACTTCTCACAAACATTTCCTTCATCTTTATAGACTATGTAGCGCAGCATATGTGTTGCTGCCATGATGCCATCCTTCCAGGAATTACTTCTTTCTGTGGGAGCCGTGTAATATATGTTAATTTGTAATTACATCTTTTCTTTCCAGGCTTACCTCATCCTACAAGCAGTGTACACTGTGTTTTCTCATTTTTATTTGGAATAATGCAATGCATGTTCCGCTGTCACGATAATATTTCCCCAGGCATTACTTCCTCTTTTGAGGAGAGGTGGCATTTAGTATAGGCTTGTTTTTTATGCGTCCATTTGCTATAGAAGCTGACTGAAACAAAGAACAGAACACTACTGCATAACAAATGACGTCAGATCTTGACTTCCGTTTATTCAGCGAGGTCATGCTTTTGGCCTCACTGCCAACAATCATTCTCATTTAGCATCCACTGATTTATCTGCACATTTTCCGACTCTCGTAACATATTTCCTTATTTACTTGCTTCTACACCAGGGCAAGAAGAATTTATACTCCAAAAAAAAGACAGATCATCTACTATACTTTGATCCTAATCCGATAGTCAGAATGTATAGGTTGTTCCGCTCTTCGGCCTTCTTACTAGTAAAATGACTTCTGAGATTGTTTTCTTAACTGACGACATACATCTCGATAGATGTGATCTTTTGTTTTCGACGTAGTTACATTATAATCATGTCTGGTTCTCATAAATTTCCTAACCAGTTTACTATGTATACATACACACAAAAAAAAAGATTTAACGGCATTTTCGTTGTAAGTTTCGATTCAATAAACTGATTTCCGATTCCAGGAATGGATTCGTTAATCCATCATTTTCCTCTTGCTGATCCTCGATCCCATCTATTTTTATTGGCCACTTCTATTGTTTCGCTGGATTTCCGTTTCTATCCAACGGTCCGTCCTTTTTCGGATTATTTTCGTCGCGTCTCCTTTCTTCTCTTTTTGCAATGAACTTTGTTTATCTTTCTTCCACTGGTAATGCGCGCACGTATGATCACTAACAATACTGTGCACTTGGCCGCGTTATAAAATCCATACTTTTTAGCCGGGCGGAAAAGCAATTCACACGGAGAAATCAGGTGCTTCATCGCGCTAACAGAGAATGTCCATAGAGTTAAATCTTCATATGTTTAGGTTTTATGCTATTTATTTAGGTACATATATAAGTATCAGAAACAAAGGTTATTACACGGACTTTATAAACCAATTAAATATATATACATTTTTTTACATCTTCCTTATATATACATATATATATATATATATATATATATATATATATATATATATATATATATATATATATACAGAGAGAGAGAGAGAGAGAGAGAAGGAAGAGAAAAAAGAAGAAAAGAATGAAAGAAAAAAGAAAGAAAGAGAAGGAGAATTTTATATATTATTTTGTTTTGTTTTTTTAGGGTATTTTACCAGATACCAGACACTTACTCGCTATCTCAGATATTCCAACCGCGAGATATATTTCCAAAATACTAATCGTCCCTTCAAGCGTTTGTATCTCTCTTACACTTGGTTCACCGTGTATATTTGACAGCTTGTGCTTGAAATTCTTTTGCAATAGTCCGGTTACTCGTATAATTACTGAATTAATGTATATTTTCTTAAGATTCTAGTTTCGTATGCTATACATAAGAACTGTGTATATAGTTATCGTTTCTATCTCAGCTCTGTTAAACCCAGCATAATTGGAAACAGTAAGTTCCACTAAGGTTGCTTCTTTTTCCTTCTTGTCCCATTTTATTATATTAGGTTTAATACTGCTGTTTATATGTATGTGTGTAAACGTTAGCTATTAGTGCTGTTGAAGAGACTGTAATTATAATAAAAATTTGTATCGTCTCAGAAACGATCGTACACAGATTACGTTTTGATTTTGAATTCTTGGAGTCTAAGTAAATGATTTTTTCATAAAACATATTACCTTATACTTTGCACGCACGCACACACACACACACACACACACACACACACACACATATATATATATATTCTATATATATATATATATATATATATATATATATATATATATATATAGCAATTTATGAAATATATATGGCGATTAAGCTACACTGAATATTCGGCGTTTCATCCACTCTAGGACTCAACGCCGAATATTCAGTGTAGCTTAATCGCCATATATATTTCATAAATTATTAACTAGCTATACCTACGTATTGAGCACTTTTGAAGTAAATACTTAAAGTTTACGCATAAATCTATACTTTCGTATATTAATTTTATGTGAGTAAATTAAGTAGTTATATATCTATCTATATATATATATATAGAGAGAGAGAGAGAGATAGATAGATAGATAGATAGATAGATAGATAGATAGATAGATATAGCAAATGAATTACGCTGAAAAAGAATGTTTTACTGCTAAGCCAAATAAATAAAACATATCTACCCGTTTAAGAGGAGCAAAAAATAGAAAAAGTTAAAAAGATAAACAGTAAAGTTACATAGGAACTTTATTACAATATCAAGTCAAAAAAGGTTACAAAAACAAGAATAGAAGCCGCTTTAGGTCATAATATTTTGAATCCAGATGCTTCTCGTCAGAAGAGGAGGAAAACAAGTGTAAAGATAAAAAGACAACACCGACTTTAAAGACATTTAAACTTGAAATTGAAAATAAAATACAGATTAGAATTTTTTTTTAAATTATGGTAGTTAATGTAATTGTGATAAAAGGGGGAGCTAGAAAAAATAATAAAAACTAAAGATAAAAATATATATAAAAAAAATAAGAAATGAATAAGAAAAATCTTAAAAATCTTAAAATTTATGTAATTTCAAAATTAATTTTAAAAACTTAAAAATCTTGCAATTATTTCTGAGCAAAAATATAAAATAAAATTACAGAATATAAATAAATCAGGACTAATTAAGTACAGATGAAATAAGAGAAGAGTACAAAGAAGAAAAAGATGTAAATCAACTCAACTTCTTGAATAATCCCTCAGGATTTAAGTGCACACCAGATTAAAATGAAACGAAAGCTAATATCCAGTACACTCTCTATTTATCCGGATATTTTGCATAGTAATAACAAAATCATAGAATAATGGCAATAATTTAATCTCTCACATTCAATGCATTATTATTATTATTATTATTATTATTATTATTATTATTATTATTATTATAATTATTATTATTATTATTATCAATATGATAACCTTGCGTTATTTTGTGTATCACAATTACATTTTTTCTTGAAAGTGACTGTTATTTAAATGTTATGACATTCCATTTCTTGTAATAAATAGTTTACCAAGAATTCTTCATAAATTTTTGGTATTTGTTTCGATAATAGCTGATGGCATTTAAGTTACATACATACATACATACATACATACATACATATACATATATATATATATATATATATATACATATATATATATATATATATACTAGACTACCCGTTACCCGTTGGGTCAGTATGCTATATTTTAATATAATAATAATCGTTTGCTTCACCATTACGAAACGGATCATTAAAAAAATGTACCCAAATTTTAACATTCTTTATATGAAAAATAATGTACCAAAATTTTAACATGCTTGGTACCGCAATTTTAACAGGATTTGTATGAAAAATAAATATTTGGATCTTGGAATGTAACAATAATGTTATTCTTATATATATATATATATATATATATATATATATATATATATATATATATATATATATATAGCAACAATGCTAATTAGTAAAAACCTGCAGAAAGTGCTCAATGCTATTGCAGAGCAAATATGTGTTTTATTCTTTTATTACCGTTTTATCTGTTTAGTTACACATGTTTCGGTTACTGAATCGTATTAACGATCCAGTAACTTCGTCAGACTTTACAGAAAACTTTTGTAAAGTCTGACGAGGTTACTGAATCATTGATACGATTCGATAACCGAAATATGTGTAATTAAACAAATAAAACGGTAATAAAAGAATAAAACACACTCCTTCAGACACGAGCCCAAAAATGACTTCCATCGCCACAGGACCATTTTTATAGACAAAACCCTGAGGGAGTATCTATACAAAGATGATGTTACAGAGTCTTAGCTTTGTACGACAGCTAAGTCTCTCTCTCAGTTCAAAATGTTGAGATCCAGCAACAAGCAAGAGCAAGACAGCCAGCAATAAGTTAAACTGCAGACCAGCTTTATACGGGTACTGGTCTCCCGCTTTATGGTTTTTTTTAAATTAGAGATTTGCTTCTCCTAGAAAGGTTGCCTTCACCACGGCTTACGGAAGCCCTCTCCACCCCAACGCACACGTACATACACACAAACACACACGGTGCTAGTTGGCCGTTGACCCATAAAAAGGGTTCATTCGCCCTTTGGAAAGTCTTGTTTTTAATCCTTCAGGGAGACTAGCCACCCTCCTCACCAAACAAGTTTAGTGGGGGAACCAGTTTAGTCGCCGGTGACCCGACCATGAGGCAGGTAGTACTGGATTACATGGTACCAGTAGCATATGACATGACCTGACAATAATACATGCATACATACATACATACATGCATACATATATGGTAGGTCCTTCAGTATTGACGTACTATGTATATTTTCTGTAAGGATTCTCCACGTGGATTTTTGTTGCAAGTGTTGCGCAATTTCCAACTACATTTGGCGTTGTAAAATAAAGATAATCGGAGATATATACGCACCTACATATATACACCTTAAATAATTGGTCCTCTCGTCACGCACCATTTTTAGCTATTCACTCTTGAAAAAGCCTAGGAAACGGGCGAAACATCGAACATTTTGGTCTTTTTATTCTATTTAAAATTTATTAATATATAAAATGTATAATAAGGGTGTATAATAATGGAAGCCATTCGTGATGTCCCGATGACTTATTCGAGTGAATTCCGGGAAGCGACTTCCCAGTAAGCTGCAAAACATTGAGCGCAAATCAATCATCCCAAAGAGACAGCTTCTCTTCCGGCCAGAGCAACCTTTCGCAATTACCAGTCAACTAAAATAGAAATAACTTTATTACAAAAAAAATCCCAGGGCGGAGAAAAGATCATAATCATTTATTTATGGGACGCTTCGAATACGGAAGGAAATAATATAACTATTTCCGATTATAATGAATCAGCATCAGTCACCGATGATGAATCGAATAAATAAAGACATCGTCTTCCATTCTTGGCAAAAGATGTAGACACGCATCTCTTCAAATAATGTTATTGCGTTTTTTTTTTAATCCATGCCAAATTTAAACTAAAGTACAAGCCAGCACTCACTCTGCTTTCTAAGGCGACATGAATTTTTAAAAAATACACAGAGTTTACAAAAAGAGGTTAAAAACCAAACACGGTGCAGATTCTGCATTAGAATTTTTTAAATGGGGATTGATAATTTATTTTATTTGGATCCTTTGACCTTGATCACAAGCGGTTCGGAGGGGGGGGTCGTCTCGTAAGAGTCGGCTCCAGGGGAGGAACGGCTCTAAACCTAGGCCTGTGGCCGGTGTCCCGAAAGGTGAAAAGAGGATATCGAGTCGGACGGCTTATGCTGCCATTCAGCTACTATACAGCATAAATAGGAAGGACTGTGCCGACGTAGTCCTCACTGGGAGATGGAGGGAGGCAACGTTACTTGCCGACCGACGTCTTCCGGAAAGGTCTGTGGACTTCTGGAAGCGGAAGCTGTCTTCACCTGGCGAGGCGGAGAGAAGACCGGTTCAGTATAGGGGGCACGAGTGGTGGTCTGTGTTTGCCCCCCCCCCCTTCTGTGAGGAAGAGGTCGAGAGTTCTCTGAAGGCCATGCGCGGCTTCTCGCCTTGCTTGGACAGTCTCTCGGCCGATAAGGCCTTGCAGAGGTGTAAACTTATGACAGCTACCTTAAACCTCGTGTTACTTTGTCAAACACCTCCCTCTACCCCAACCGATCTAAAGTCTCCTTGATACCGAAGTCGCCGGATGCCAGTGAGCTCATCTACCTGTGCCCAATTGCAGTCTCCCCTGGTGATGATGGGCTGTGATGTGTGAATTCTGGAATCAATTTGCATTCCAGCCTGGAAGTCACCACTACACTTAATGACATCCTCCGTAGTTCCCATCTTTAGACACGGGATCTCTGTGCGGTAATGATCGATGTATCTAAAGCGTAAGAGCAGCTCTAAGGTTCGACGCAGCCGCTCCTCTGGTTCGCTACATCCGGGCGTGCTATGATGCAGCGACCAGCGTATTGAGTGATCAGGTTTTTCACCCTTCCCCGTGGCGTTCGCCAGGGCGACCTTTTATCGCTGAGTATCATCTTCGCAACGTTTTGGACGATATAACTTTTTACCTTTTCAGATGTGTCTTGCCGGATTCGTGAATCTTTCAATCGTACACGGAGATATGCATGAATTGTCGAATAGAACAGATACTCGACTTTGCTCCTAGCCAAAAGGCCAAGGAATGTCATTTTGGTGTTGTGGGGGCTTACAATTGTTTTTATTTGTTTATTTGTCTGTTTGTTTTTTGTTGTTTTTTAATTTTCACAATACGGAAGCCTTTTTCTCAAATCATAACATTTCTTAGTTTGTACAAAAGATTTATGAAAGATTGTGCCAAGTCTGCTGTCAATGAGGTAGTTTCTTTCTACCTGATTAAATAATCGCTAACGCATACCGGTATTCTGTATCTCACCTGACACCCTTATCCTTGAGTAGTTACTCAGTCTTGATAAGCAGTGACTATAAACACTTTTTTCTCTTCTTTGTTTTCCTTTACTCGTTTTCCATCAAGAAATTTTATCTGATTGGATTGAATTTCAGTTATACTAAAGACAAGACAATTAACGCATATTTATTTTTAACGCACAATTTATCTTTTTTAACTGACAATAGTTACACGCTATTTACCTCCCCTTAGAACTCTCCGGTGTTTTTTTCTTCAGCCATTTTATTATCGCAAATTTTAGCCATTTTGATCTTTTTCTTGAAACATATTTTCTTCAATAATTTTTCTACACAATCGTTTTTCGTAATTGTTGGATATCTTCATTAATGTAACATGACAATTAGAGACGATTGATCTGCCACACAATTCAATATTCAAAATGTCGAATCTCGCTATTATAATTTACTTGCATTAGACAATTATATTTTTTCGAAATAGGAGTGCTAAATCGAAAATTGTTATTTTCATAAGTTTTCGGTCGATGTGACCTCCGACCCTCCTTAGGTGAATCTTTCGAACTCGGGAATCGTTCTGTCGAACTTGGGAATCTGCATGGAACTTCAAACGAAGCCCTCTATTTAATCTACGGGATTAGCATGATCTCGTTCCATTCACAAGGACGTGCAGCGCATTTCATAAAGTACTGGTTAACATTACACCTTTCTGGAGGTTGACGGTTCAATCTCCAAGTTTCGTACAACACTCAAATTACAATTGAAAATTACTTTAAACTTTCACCACGACATCTGTTTAGTTAGAACTGATCTTAGAAAGCCGTCGGGCACTTAAGAGAGGGACGACGTTAAGGTTGTCAACATCTACAAGTTATAATGCTTCTGTGGAACGAGCTGGATTCAAACTTGTCACACTGAGTCTGCTAGTAGATTCGTTAACTATTTAACCAGTGTTCCTTCCTTGCAATTGTTGAGCATTAATCAAATGATTATTGTTGGTAGCCTTTTCCCCCGACTATGAAACGAGGTGATTCGAACTTGTCACACCTAGGCTGTCAGTCAGGCTGTATGGTTAACCACTTAGCCAATGTGACGTTTGTAGTACTAGCGCAATGGACTGTCAGATAGAAAAAAAGTGAAATGAGAGAGAAACAGGGAGAAAGTGAAAGTTCTCTATGATATTGTGTGTATCAAAGTTCGTTCCCTACGGACTCTGAAACGACTGGACCGATTTTTATGAAATTTCACACAAATAGACTTTATGTGTCTAGGAGTTTCTTAGATATGTTTTGCCTCTGATATATGTCGAAAATCGTTAACTGATAATCAAAAAAGAAAGAACAGTCTGATATTAAACAAAATCAACACCTTATAAGTTTAATGGCAAGTGCATTTCAAAAATGTTATCAGTGCACAAGTCGAAGGGCCCAGCATATAAAATCAACAGTAAGTTGTTTGATAAAACATGATAAACGAAGAACTTGTGTTATTTCGTCTTTTTTCCTTCTTTTAGATCAGGTGCTCCGTAATACGTTGCAGTCATATCTACACTGTTGTTTATTATATACATTGTTTTGTTAAAATAGTTCCCAAAAAATGTTAACTTGGTGAAAAAGATTTTTTAAACAAAAACAAAATACGTGACGAAGGTAGATCATCCGATTTGTGTCTTGGTCACCTGCAGTTAATGACGTAACGAGATAGCTTGGTGACACACGTAATCAGTTAGTTTAGAGTTGAGATCAGACGGAAAAAATCGAATAATTTAACATTTTTGGGAACTATTTTAACAAAAATAATTTTATCTGTAAATATTTATTTCGCTTTGATAACATTCTTTCTGACATTTAATTTTTTTGTTTGTTTGTTTACTTGCCTCCCCACGAGGGCAGAGTTAGATATGAGGTTGGTTTTTAATGTGGGGAAAAACCAAATCCACCAAAAGGGGGCATTCTGGTCAGTAATAAAAAATAAAAACTGTATCAGTCATGTAGGAGGTCTCCTCCACTAACCGAGACCAAAAAAAAGTGAAGTAAAAAAAAAAATGAACTGCAGCATCTGAAGAACAGATGGTATTTATTTGCTTCCCTAAGAAAGCAAATTAGACACAAGGTCGTTTATCATGTGGGGGGATCAGCTCCCCTCAAAAGGGGACACTCTGGCAGTGTCCAAATAAATAGTAATTGTCTAGGTATGAGAGGTTTCCCCTACATTGACCAAGACCTAATTACTTACGTGGAGCATCAGAACAGATACTAGATTGTGAGATATTAATTTTTTTATTCACAAGAAAAAAATACAATTGGAAAAGTGCACAAAAAAATGTAGGCACAAGGCCAACTAAAAAAGGGGGTGAGGTTGGTTGATCCATCTCGTCTGTTTAAAATTTTAAAGGATTTTCTCTCTTGGCCAGCATCTTTTATCATGGATACCCTTTTAAATTTGTATTTATGTGTGTGGGGGGAGAGGAGAGTGTTCCTACTTAAACACAATTTTAAAACATTTTTTATTTATACCAAAAAATGCAAAAAATATGGCAATATTAATAAAAATTTCATACACTTTGATCCTGCCTCGAAGGCCAAGACAGAAAAAAAAAGGCAACAATTTTTTTTTTATTTTAACAAATATCAATAACGATCATAATAATAATCGTCCAGCTAACTTGCCGTTGTCCGATAAATATCTAACATTCCTCATCAACCCCAAACTCTAGACTAAACTCATTAAGTGTATTATCAAGCTATCTCGATACGTCATAACTCTTGCACTGTATAATATCACAACGTTAAAATGGCATCTGTTATGTAGATGCTGTTTTTATACGGCCCGACCATACAACAGTTTTATTACAAACAATTAATAGCCATTCACTCCTTCTCATTGCCTCTTTCTCGCAGAACAGGTTGCAGGTCTATCGCTGCTCTATATTTATATTTTATTTTAAGTGCTCGAATGAGCTTCAATCGATGGTCTATTCCTGTAAGACTTGCACAACAATCACTCGTCTAGCTTTAACTACTGTTAACAATTTCCCCTCGTCTGCATCTGTGATTAAAGCTAAACGAAAATTCCCTAAGCAAAGTTTCTTTCCTCGAATTTTCCGCTGTGGAAAACATCACTGTTGGGATGCTTTCCGGATAACTACAGCATAGACGGTTTCAATGTAAACAGATGCTTGTTTAACCGTTCAATTAAATAATCGACTTTTATCCAATTGCCATTATTACCAATTACAATGGTGTTGTCTTGACCACCACCCGATACTAATTAATCTTGATCCTCGAGTGGTTATTATAAAAAAGTAGGAAAGAAAGAAGAGTAATATATATATATATATATATATATATATATATTACTCTTCTTTCTTTCCTTTATATATATATATATATATATATATATATATATATATATATATATATATATTGTTTGCTGATTCTTGGATATCCGCCATTTTATTCACAGCATGGACGAAATATTTATGTATGCCAAAACAAAACCAGACTGAAAAGATTAAAAAAAAACAATAGTCTTACCGTACGTCTGTTCGAACTGTGCGTCTATTGATGAAAAGATAATTTCAATCTCTGACGTTTGTATTATTCAGATTCTTCGGAATACTGTTCTCATCTTGAATGTTATTTTCGCAACGTTTCGGTTGATGTAACGTCCAATTTTTATCCGACATATACTGTCGAAGTCGGGAATCTTTCCGTCGAATATGGGACTCGTTGTAATAGTTTTGATTTAATAAAAATGGTATGATTAAAGAAAATTGGATAGTTCTATATAATAACTAAGGCTGTGGTCATAGAATATACTTTTCATTCTTTTGACTCTAGAGTAATATCCGTTAATATCTAATATATGTTTTTGTATAGACTGATGTGGTTTTCGGTTTACTGCGTCTAACTGTATCAGATATATACTCAAGAGTCAAAAGAATGAAAAGAATATGCTGTTGTCATAGCCTTTATAATAACACTGGCGATAGGGATAAATCAATCAAATGAAGCCACGGTCTGCTAGCAACCAATCAGAAGCAGGAATCCCTCCATAAAAATATTGTATCTTTAGAATTCCCGCACATAATTTTTTGTGTCTATACCAGAAAGAGTTTTGTTCTTCGTCTTCAAATTTTACAAATTTAAGACTTATACAGATCAGCTAGTCACCAAAAACTACTTTTTCATCTCCATGATTTATACAGATTAGCTACCCATCGATAACTCTTCTAAAAATCAGACACGGTTTTATATCCAAAAGGAATCTGTGTTTCGACCTTGAAAATTTTTCTGTCGAACTCGGGAATCTTTCTGTCAAACTCAGAAATCTGCCGAGAATACTGAACGAAACCATTTATTGAATCCACAATGTTTAACATGCTCTCGTTCTGTCAGCCAAAGCTGTAAAGAATTCCTAAGGAATTCGCAATTGTATTTTGGGCAAGCAAGGGTCCATGGCGCAGTGCATAGAGTACTTGGTAAAATTCAGTTTTAAAAGTTACACTCTTCTGTACGTTGCATGTGCAACGTTGCGGAAATGGCATTCAAGATGAGCTGAGTAGTTCGAAGAATTCAAATATAACGAATAAGCAATCATCATCTCAAAGAATTCAACACCATAAACTGCAACGTGACGGACAAACTACTCCTAACAGATGCTAGGATGTATCTAAAAATAATGTTAGTAAATAAACAAAAAGAATTAGATGAAAGCGAAATGACAGATTGAACTAAAATTCTTGGCTTGATTTATGATAAAATGTTATTTTCATCTTTGCTTGCGTAACGCCTTTGTTGTTTGTGTCTCTCTCCGTCGCTGTCGGATTTTGATGGAGGTGTCCGTTTTGGCATTTATTTTAGGTGATCGAAGCCATATAAAAAATAACTTCAAAAATTAATGTTCTTGATTGCTGTGATGATACATTCATTGACCGATAAAAAAAAACAAGAGAATGCAAAACACACACATAGACATTCATATATATATAAATGTGTATACGTATGTATATATATGCACATATATATACATACATATGTATATATATATATAATTTCTTTATGTATTTATGCGTATATATATGTATGCCTGTATATGTGTATATATATAGGTGTGTATATATATATATAGATATATATATATGCATGTATATATATGTGTGTGTTTGTATGTTTACATATGAAAGAGGAAGTCTCGAAATAAAGACGAGACGTTGATGAGCACATAAGACGGTTTGTTTCTTTTTATTCATCTATATATATATATATATATATATATATATATATATATATATATATATATATATATACCTATGAATTTAAGTTTTTCATAGCTCTGAGGTTAAGATTAAAAGCCTAATTTTTCTATTTAAATTTTATTGTAATGAAGTTTTTGATATATCCAGTCATGGATATTTGAGCGACTACGTGACGATTAAATAATTTGCATATCCTTTTGCAGGACCAGCGTTAATAACTGGTTTATTATTTTCATGGTTTCCGTTTAGATGATTGACTTAATTTCAATATTACGTTGAATTTTCTTTATGCATAGTTTCTACATTCTGCATAATTTCAAAGAATTTAGTCATGAGACCTTGTTAGCACACACACATACACACACATACACACACACACACATATATATATATATCAGATTTTATATATTTAAATTTCATTTAGAAATACTTACTTTTCAAAATAAAAATTTATTGTTTGAAACAAAATAAAAAATGTTTTAAATAATGTGATTTTATCTGTTCTATCTAGTATATCGAGCAATATAATTTGGCTTAGATTGTTTTATATAAAAATATTGCGTTACAATATTTTGTAAGACTTTAAACCATTAGATCCACTAATCTGGAATCTTATTCATTTCATTAATAATTCTGAAGTGTATATATATAAGTGTTTTACGGTACAAAACTTATAAAGCACTTTAAATTTTGTACATATATTTTATACAATTGTACATATTCTACAACGTAAAATTTACTCGTAATCCCATTCGCCAATACTCCCTTCATTTAATCTCTCTCTCTCTCTCTCTCTCTCTCTATATATATATATATATATATATATATATATATATATATATATATATACAAGCATAAAAAAGCATTGGAAATGCAAAAGGATATAGGGATAGTATGCCAAAAAGTATACAAACAAGATAGCTATGAATGGCTAGGCACATGGAAATAGAATTGCATCCAAAGTATAGGCCTATAGCTTTTCTCCAATCTTCATTCCGTGCCATCATTACGGTTGTAAAAAGCTATAGGGCTATACTTTGGATGCAATTCTATTTCCATGTGCCCAGCCATTCATAGCTATCTTGTTTGTATACTTTTTGGCATACCATCCCTATATCCTTTTGCATTTCCAATGCTTTTTTATTCTTGTTAATTAGTATTTTTTCTTACAGTCTTATTTTTAAACTTACATTCATGATAGTATTGTCTTTTTTAGGAGGCGGCTCATTGCCGCTTTCATTAGTAGCAGGTCGCTTCCTGCTGGGTTTTAGGTCTTTGGGTTTTGGGCCTTAGAAGTTGCCTCTTGGTCCTCCATCGGTTCTATATTACATAGAGAGTGCTACCGCCTCTCTGATAAAACAGTTAGAGTATTATAAAGTTCTAAAATGTTCATACCTTCACTATTAAATTTTTCTTGACTTTCTTGCAGTTTCTTTTGCGGTTAATTTAACTTATTTCCTTTGGCGTTTGGTGAGTTCTTAGAAGAACTGGTCTGATCTACTTTTCTTAGCGAGCGAAGAGATTCAGCTGCATTTAACAATGGTTGCTATAGTGTATTTTTGCGCATGCGTGAGAATTTCAAGTTTCCTCCTTATTTTTCAATAGTTTGACAGTAGTCATGTGTCTTTCTGCCAAGAGCGACAGACGTCAGTGTTAGCCGTGATCGTCTAGAGGTTAGGACCCCACGTTGTGGCCGTGCTAACTTAGGTTCTAATCCTGGTCACAGCATTGACATTTTGTACATATTTTACTGTCCAAAATCTGAAGAATTATTTGTTTTTATAACATTGTTTTTTGACGTCGTACTTGCTGATAGGTTACTCTTATAACAATTTTGATCAACTGAGATAAAGATTTCGTGGTTTCATTAACGCTGGTGGGTTACTGTTTAAAGAAAAAACCTTAACGTTCACCTCAAATATTCAGCGTCCAAGAAATATAGGCCACTGGTAAACTGGAACGTCTGTGAGCATCCGGTGTATTATTTGGAGCTGTCCCTTTTGAGAGAAGTTCCGTGTTCGAAGTGGTCTGTCTACATGGGGTATATAGTGTTTAAAACTTGTTATTACACGTAATCTTATTTAATTATGGAGTTAGCTAAAAAGCGATGGGTCACTGCACTTCTCCGTGTAAAGAGCAGTCGATTGATGCTTGAACTGTTGTCAGAGACCGTTCGTACACCGAGATACATCGTCTCAAAAGAAAGAAGAAAGAAGAAGAAAGAAGAAAGAAGAACAATTGGCCATTTTTGTACCCTTTTTTTCTGCTCTCTTTTGAGATTTTAACCGACGTTCTGACACTCGCTGGATTCGTAAGACACTTCTCTGTAAGAATATGTGCTTTTTGAAACTTATAAGTTGATTTTAGTTGAGATTTGGATAGTTTTGTTTTGTAGGCGTATATAGGCGTGTACGGGCCATCCCTATATAGAGAGTGCTACCGCCTCTCTGATATATATATATATATATATATATAATTTTTTTCATTTCATCCATTCGTTGTAATTTTATAAGTAATCCACACTTAAGTCTTCGCTCTTGCGTGACATTTGTTTGACACTTTATAGAAATTCAACGATTGACTCCTGATGAGTTTGTTGATGAAAGGGGGCCCCTAGAGCATTCCCGAACTTATTTAAAGTGCTTGATATATATATGTGTGTGTGTTTGTGTGTGTATGTGTGTGTGTATAAGTAACCTTTTCGCTGTGTGTGCAAAAAGTCTCTGTCAAACACTTCTCTGAATATTTGGTCTAAAGCTAAGCAACGTTATGACTGGTCAGTATCTGATGGGTGACTATTTGGAATTATCAGGCGCTGTATCTAGCAAAACTTCGGCACTTCCCTGCGGAAATTGTAAAATCCTTACGCCGTCATATCTCTTGACCGTGATGTACATGCAATTGGGTACAGCTTGTGAATTTAATATTTCCTTGGCACCTTCCTCTTTGGAGGTAGCAGGGTTAACCTGTTTAGAGTGAATACTGCTGGCAGAATATAATAAAACATATGTAAAACATAGTTTCTTTTTTATCGTTAAATTAATTGCTATTTTCAGTTAAATATTGATAAATAAATAAAATACATATTTTAATCATTTATTTTACTTATATTTAAAATTTAAATCCATAAAAATAAATACGTTTTTTTTTATTTCTATAAATATGTACTAGCCGATCTCCCCGGTGTAGCCCGATCGTAAATAGGTTTTAATACGCTATTTTAATTAATGCAGATTTCGTATTTATTATTATAAAGTCCAGTCTATATCGATTATTATATATTATATTGTCATCAACTTAAAGTAATGATTTCAAAAGTGAAAAGAAATATAACTTTGGTAACATCAGCTAGAATCGAAACCAAAACATATCGCCCCAGTCGTTACCGTTTAAGCTATCGTTATATGGATAAGCAATGTTTTTTTTTTTAAATAAACCGCCTTTAACGTATAAATGCATAGATTTGTATGCGTACAAAAAAACACGTTTTACCGCCTTACACCTTCTAATTTCCATTTTATTTTTCAATTTTGACTACTTATTAGCTATTGTATTGGTTACCCTCCCGTCATAAAAACGGTACAAAAAATGTGCAATCATTATGCTAGCCTCGCGCTGCCCTGTGACCTTAGATCTCGAAAACGATACACTTTGAAAAAAAAATGGAGACAGACAGACTGACACACAAACATAGTGAGTTCTAGAAATTAATGAGTTCTAGAAATTAGTAAATTCTAGAAATTAGTAAGTTCTAGAAATTAGGGAGTTCTAAAAATTAGTGATGTCCAGAAATTAGTGAATTCTAGAATATTATAAGTTCTAGAAATTAATGAGTACTAGAAATTAGTGGGTTCTACAAATTAGTGGGTTCTAGAAGTTGGTGGTTTCTAGAAATTAGATTATTCTTTAAATAAGTAAATTAGTGACGATTAGACGATACCATCTTTTAAAAAAGGTGTAAAGGGTGATAACGTACATACTATCAGGACACGTATTATTATACATTTAAGCAGGACGAAAAGCACCAACAAGACTTCGACTGGGCGCTGATAGGACTGGAATATTGGGAAGCCTTACTAACAATGCAATTCCATAGAAAGCTGACGGTCGTTATCAAAAATAAATCAATTGTGAACGGCTGTGACGATAACGTAAAGTGTTTTATAACAATTATTGAAATAGACGGAAATCTGGTGGCCTTTCTTGTTGCTTAGAATACATGGAACGCCACTTGTGAGCAATCATTGATAATGTCTTTTATGCGAACTACTAATCAATCATAATCAAGAAAACTCCTATAATCCGAAAGTCCTCACTCCCAGACCATAAAATACGCCGTGAAACGAACATCGATTATTACCATAGGAAATGGTTTTTAAGCAAAGAGGGAACACTATCCGTACCTCGTTCGCAAACATGGCATATACTGCAATCTTAAGAGACTAATTCCCGTCAGTAGAAACAAATATGGAACTAGAGTCCCACTCACCATATGCTGGTTGAAGTTTCATGGGAATCCCATGTCGCGTTTATATTCCCGTCAAGGGAGATAACAGCGTCAGGTTTTTGTAGTTTTTGCAGGTGGTTGTCGGTGTCTTCCTATAAACAGCGACTCTATTCCCAGTTGGGCATCCCTCTGGTACTTACCAGACTCAACGCTACTTAAGTTCCGCGTCAACGTGATTATGACGTATATATAGAAAGCAAATTATTATTAGCAACAAGAATTTAAAATGTTGTTACAAAAATTCAAATAGATTGTAAATAATGGTTGAAAGATGCGAGGAGTACTAAAAACCTGTAAAGAATTGTTGTCACTCAGATTCCATGAAATACCAGCTATTTCTCGTGTAAGAACTTCTAGTGAGTTAATAATAATAATAATAATAATAAGAAGAAGAAGAAGAAGAAGAAGTAGAAGAAGAAGAAGAAGAAGAAGAAGAACAACAACAACAACAATACTAATCTCTGCTTTATCGTTATTTTCATGGCAAGTGCTCGGCTGAGCTCCAATCTATGGTCCCCCAAACCAAACTTTCACGAAAAACATTCATCTATCTGAAACAACTATTAATAATTTCCCCCACTCTTTATCTGTGCCTAAACCTAAATTTAGATTTCGTAAACAAAACTTCTTTCTTAGAATTGCACGCTTGTGGAACTCTGTTCAAGTCCAATGTAAACAAGTTCTTGATGAGTCGTTCCCCTTAAGTAATCCAATTTACCAAATTTCAAGTACTAACCATTACTACGATATTGTCCCATCGACTACTGTACACTCATGAATATTTATCCTCGAATGGCCCCGAGCCTGGACAAGTTGTTACTCCTTTGTAAAAACAAAAATAATAAAATAAATGGCGGAGTTGGCATGGACTGGCGCCACAACAAATAGTCGTGAAGAGTCAAGGAGGATGGAAAGACATTTGACATTTCGATAGTGATAAGCTGAAAAACAGAATGGTCGGTTAGAGAGTTCTATTTCTCGATTTTGATGGTTTCGACATATTGTGTCGATACTGACGATAGTGAACAGGCCTTCATATCAAAGTAATGCTGTATTAGCAAGCAGAATCTACAAAACAGCCAGTTTGTCGATAACGATTGCAAGATTTCTATGAATATCATTAGAAAATTGTAAAGACGATGCAACCACAAAGCATTTTTTAGAATTTAAACACAAAATAGCCACCGTTCGTCATATTCTTTTATCTCCTAATACCATAATCTATGACGTCGACAGATAAATGAGAGTCAATGGAATCGCCTTCTCTTTAAGAGGGCCGTGGTTGAGCTGCTTTGTTCGAATTGACAACGGATTCCGTAATTCTCATTGTTTTGTTTTAAAGTACTAAACCTCTGAACTGAAACAAATTTTTTTCATGAATTAAAGAAACCGTAAAAAACAGGTATTTCAAAAGTTGAAGAATTTTCGCTTTTAAATCCCAGTTTTAAATATTTTATTTGGAGAATCAAGTTAAGCAAGCATCAATTTTCTATATAAAATATATATCAGCAATACCAACAATAGATTCGTCGGATTCATCCCCGATGAGGATAATAAAACGTGCTTTTGCAGATTAGATTAGACTTCGTGGCTTAGTGGGGAATGCTATTTTCTCTTTCCTGCAACCTCTCTCCCACAGAAGAGACGTTGCGAGCCTTTCTTTGTTTTATTGTTATTTCCAAGACAAGTGCTCGTCCGAGCTCCAATCTCTGCGCCCCCTCGCCAATCTTTCACGATAAATACCCGTCTAGCTGAAACCACTGTCAGTAATTCTCTCCACTCTGTATCTGTGCCTAAATCAAAACGTAGATTCCATGAACAAAGCTTCTTTCTTTGAAGTGCATGCCTGTGGAACTCACTTCCGTTTGCCTGTTTCCCACCTGACTACAACTTGGATGTCTTCAAGTCCAACATAAACAAATTCCGATGAATCGCCCCCTTAAGTAAGACACTTTATCAAATCTCCAACTAACGATTACCACGATACTATCCCATTGATTACTGTACATGCAATAAGCCTTATCCCCGAGTGGCTTCCGGGCCTTGATAAGTGGTGACTTCCATGTAAAAAAAGGTACCCATAGATTTGCGGTCGTTATGTACTTATTGCGTAAGTAGTTCGTAAAGTCGAATGAAGTTGATTTTTTACCGAAATCTGTATGAACAAAAGAGTAAATTTATGTATGTGCGTGTCCGTGTAAAAATATTTAATCAATAACCTCTTAAATTCCTGGTCACATAACATTGAAATTAACAGGAAATAATAATCATATATTCAGGATAGTTTATAACGAGTAAAATCTTTGTTTGGGTGTGAATAACACGTACAGAAATATGTCGATATGTTGACATGCAAAATGTTCATTTTTAACTTGCCGACATATTTTTATTACTTTTGAGCATGCGCAAATTCATTCAGATTTGCCAGACGCTATTTCACAGATTTCATACGTAATTTCACATATTTCATGACGCTACACATATTTCATGTCATTTTACATATTTCTTATGTTATGTCACATATTTCAGCTCATTTCACAAATCTCATATATTATATCACATATGTCATACGCTATTCCATATATTTCATATTTTATTCACATATTTCATATGATATTTCACATATTTCATAAACTATTTTATATATTTTTCTGTTATTTTGGCATATTTTATATGTTATTTCACATATGTCGTGTTATTTCACATATGTCATATGTTTTTCACATAGGCAATGTTATTTCACATATTTCATAAGCTAGTTCACATATTTCATGTGTTAATTTATATATTTCTCATGTTATTTCACATATTCTATATATTTTTCTTCATATTTCATAAATTTTCACATATTTATGTTTTACACATATTTCATAAAGAATTTCACACGTTACATATGCTAGTCATAATCCTTTATGTTTTCACCCACCAAAACAGTGTTTTCTGGATAAATGAAGACGGTATTAGATCTTGATTCTTCGAACCATTGTTCAATTAAATGCTGATAGGTGATAGGACAGATCTTATCAACAAATATGATAGCTGAAGGCGACCATGTTGCGTGCAATATTCCAATTAGACGAATCGCTGCACAAAGAAAAAAAAACTGTTGATATTAACTGGAGGTGAGGAGATGGGAGAATTGTGCGGATGCCATTGAAAAGAGGCGATACAATATCTGTTTTATGGCGAAAGAAAAGAGTGCGACACGATGGGCACTTCAGTCTGGCCAGTGCCACGTGGAAATCTGTCGAGTAATTATCGCTCGCCGTGGATCCCTATTCATCGCTTTGTTCATGTTGCAATATCATAACGGTTAATGATATCCATTGACGTTGTAGATTATCGCCGCAAATGACATCCAGGTGTTTTCTCAAGATAGAGTTAATTATTCCGGAAAATTTAGCTTGAAGAAATATACAATTATTTGCGTTCGTATAATTCCTTCGCAAATGATTGCAATGACGGACAAATATTTCCATTTGCCTGTGTGACCATTCGCAGTTGAGGTCGCTGACGGAACAAGAGCAATATATCCTTTTAAATGTCAAACATAATGGTTGGTTTCAAATTCCTTACAGATTCTTTAGTTCACTATGAGGATCTCTGAATCCGAGAAGACATACGTACAAAGGTCAGGGGTTATATCACCGTAAATATATTAGTACTTATTACTCCCATATAATAAACTTAATTATATGTTCTCGTAGCTTGAGATTGACTGATAGGCATACAGATAGTATAATATAAACTGTATACGTTATATCTTTAGAAAAATAAATAATATAAAATCCTTTTGTATCATTCGGATTAATCAAACAATTGTTCTCATCTTGAGCCTTTCGGTTCATGTAAGCTCCGATCATTTTCAGGTGTAAAAAGTCGCCATGTTTTGTGAGAAGGAACGGGGAGTAACTCGACACTACAAGGTTTCGCCTTTTTTGAAAGTGAATTTACAAAAATAACAAAATAAAAAGTCAATAAATAAGCAAAGCAGTTGGGATTATTATTTGTAAATTATTCATGAACGAAATTTTAATTAAATCCATTAACAAATTGTAAGGTCTTACTAGGGCTAGGACAACTGCATATTCTTTTCATTGTTTGGACTCTCGAGTGTGTATCCGTTGATATCTTGTATGCTTTTATATAGAGTGATGTGATTCTCGGTTGATTAACTGTGTCCAACTGTACCGGATATATACTCAAGAGTCGAAACAATGAAAAGAATATGCTGTTGTCATAGCCCTAGTTCTCACAAAGGAAAACGAAAGGGTGCTAGCGACTTTTACACCCGAGGAAGGTCGAAGGTTATATCGGCCAAAACATTGTGCATATAATACTCAATATGAAAACAATTGTGCGATTAATCCAAATAATACAATCATTTAAAAAATTAGAACTGTAATTATATCCTTTGTTGAGAAAACAAAAGCGCGAAATTTCTGTTTAAAAATTATATACATGTAAAATACTTACTGTACTGTATATGATATCAGCAAAATTGAGTTCTATAATTAGGACTAAAAGAAGGAATATTCCATGTAGCATACTTAAACTATTCTACGTTCCTGATTTTTTTTTAGATCAGGATTAGCTATTCGTATTGTTTGAATTCTTACGACTACTGTTCTCATCAGATTTCCTAAGTAATTCTCAGTTCTATTTTTAGTCCACAGGACCCATGGCGCAGTGGTTAGAGTACTTGGCAAAATTCAGTTGTAAAAGTGACACTCTTCTAAGGGTTGACGGTTCAATCCTCAGTGTGAGCAACCAAAAATACAGTTGCGAATTACTTATGACTTCTATCCAGTGATAGCTGACGGAACGAGAGAATACTACCTCCTGGATTTTGAACCTTTTCATCTATGTATTTAAAAAGAAAATGCAACTTCGTTATATATGGTATTGCATTCATCTGCAAAATATTTAGCTAATTTGCATATTCATTTAAATTAATTTAATTAGATTTTAGGCTTTTTCCCATGGGATGATCATCTTTAGTTGATTAATATGCGTAATTATATTCATTGCTTGCCTTTGCCTCCTCTGTGATATGGGAGGAATATTGCGTTTACTATATAACTAGCAGGGAGACCCGACGTGGTCCAGGATTGGATGAGGATCAACGAATGTTTCACCCAGCAATACTATTATTGTCATTGAAACCAGAGAAATCACCATTAAAGCGTGTTTTTTTTTAAATTTTTACATGGAAGTCACCACTTATCAAGGCTCGGAAGCCATTCGAGGATAAGGGTTATTGCGTGTAGAGTAATCGATGGAATAGTATCGTAATAATCGTTAGTATTGGAGACTTGATAAAGGGGGCGGTTCATCGGGAATTTGTTTATGTTGGACTTGAAGACATCCAAGTTGTAGTCAGGTGGAAAACAGGCAAACGGAAGAGAGTTCCACGGACGTGCACCTCTAAGAAAGAAGCTTTGTTCATGAAATCTACGTTTAATTAGTTTTTAGGGTTTTCTCATGGGATGATCATCTTTAGTTAACTATTATGTGTAATTATATTCATTGCTTGCATTTGCCTCCTAAATTCTCGATTTTGACAGAGATATTCTCGAGTTCGAAAAGATACGCCTTAAGAAGTTCGGAGATTACATTCTTGACATTTTTCTAAGTCAGAAACTTATTTTTAGTAGTAACACGACTTGATAATTCTTTCCTCAGAAAGCAAACCGAACGAATACAAATGGCATCGGTGAACTTCTATTTGAATTTTTGTCAGATTTCTTTGCGTTTGTTTTAATTTTTCCTTCTTATGTCTTTTAATAACTGTTAAAGTGGTGCTCGATTCCTGTCTAGTCATATCCCACGATGTCCAACTAGTCAGGTGATCTTATCGGTATCCTCCCATGATTTACGAAAGTAGGAAGAAGAAAATAAGAAATATGAAAAAAGAGAAAATAGGTTAATCAAGGAACAAAAGTATAAAAAATAGGATTGGTTAAAAATAAATCGATAAGAAATTGTTCACCAAGGAAGACAAAAGAAAGCTGAGTTGGGAATCTGAGTCGAGTTGTGGCGAGAATCGGGGCGAAGAAGGTCAATATAATTAAAGTAAGTTTACGGTCACTTTTAGGAGTAGCCGTAAATTTTGCTACAGTTAGCAACGGTTTATGGACAATCACAGGTTAACGACAGTTAAGGACAGTGTTTGGTTGACGACAGGGATGAGTTGAGTTCAGTCGAGAGCAGTTTGCGGCTAGACGGTCATCCGGAAACGATCGAGTAGATTACAGTGGAAGCCGGGCGAAAGTAGATCGGACTGAGAATAAAATCGCTGGAGACTGATGCGACCAGACCGCTATGAACGGATGACGTTGAGCTTCCTATTTTTACGTTACGCGACGGTATCACACACACACACCCCTAGAGCTTAACTGATTTACATCAAGTACATTTCTTGTATTATTTTTATTATTTTCGTCAGATACTATGCGGGGAAATAAATTATTAAAAGAATGAAACAAACACTGGTGCCATTAAATCTATGTAATTATAAAACTCCGTGGACCTTGCTTTCGACGATCGGCCGATTCCATCCTTAAAAAAGAAGGATTACATGGGAATATATATATATATATATATATATATATATATATATATATAGAGAGAGAGAGAGAGAGAGAGTCATTTAATTATTTAAGAGGAGACTTAGGAGACTTATCGGGGTAATGCAAAGCTCAATAAATTGCTTTAGAGCTTAGACAGAGTATCAATAAAATAAGAAAAAATCACAATATAAAAATGTATACAGATTTATTCATTTACTCAATAAGGATGATACATAAAATAGAGTTGTAGGATAAGTAAAACTCTTTATACCGTTGTATTTCAAAGCGTAATGCTTCTCATCAGAAGAGGTTAGAACATGTTAGGTAACATAATAGAGATGCGACGTCTAGCGATAGCTACATTAGGAGCGAAATAATTGTGCAGTGAGACTGCTTGGGGACGGAGTGGGAGAACTAAAGTGATCTCTGTGATGCAGGAGGAATATAGTTTTCATTATATAACTAGCAGGGAGACCCGACGCGGTCAGAGATTGGATGAGGATCAACGAATGTTCCATCCTCCCATACTTTTATTATCAGTGAAATCAGAGAAATCGTCTATTTTTAAATCCAATTGATTAATTGCCTGCTCTAGTTAGAGATCCCCACACAGTGTACCGGGAGGAAGCTTCACATGTCTCCCCGCAGTGACTTCGTCGACATTGTACAGTAGAGAATGTACTGTTGATTTTATAAAATTATCTGTAATGGTTTCGTTTAACGTTTAAAATTCAAAAGTCAAGTATCATAGTTCAATTGTACTCCTAAAGGATATATGATTGTGATATTAGGTTGTCAAAATCGTTCTTCCTTATTTAATTGGATTTTTTCAACTATCGATTTTCGATACTTATCAGACGCATTCCGACACAGGATCTACGTAAGAACACTCCCAAGCGCATCAAGTACCTTTGTAGTATTGCTAACGTTAAGTAGGGAGAGTTTAAAATCTATCCTTAAAGGCTATCCTTAAAATCTATCCTTAAAAAAATCTTTTGAGGATTTTTTATTGGTCTAAAATTTTTGATCAGCAGTGTATAGATATATATAGTAAGTTATTAAAAATATATATGGCAATTAAGCTACACAGTATATTCTGCGTTTCATTCTCGTGAGAAATCGTCAGGCTTATTATATTTTCGTATATTAATTTATGCTATCAAATGTAGTCGTGTGTGTATGTGTGTGTGTGTGTTTATTTATTATAGACAAATATACATGGTCGTGATACTGAATATGCTAAAATTTCGGACGTTTTATTGTTTTCAGCTCATCCCTTCAGGCAATATTTTATTCGGTGATAATAGTGCCGTATATGTTCGCTCGTCGTGATAGCATCCTCCCAGGCTAGCAAAAATATTTTTAGTCGAAATTATAACTGTGGTTTGGTTTTTTTGTTTTACGGCATATCAACCCATTTTGGGTTATTTCATGCCAAATTCAGTTATTTTGTTATTTTGGAAACAGGTTTTTATGCGACGAGTCCTTTATATCTTTAAATATTTATTTGTAGAGTTTGGTTTGGTTGTTTTGTTTTACAGCATATCAACCCTTTTTCGGGTTGTTTAATGTTGAATCCACTGATTTTAGAAAATAGTATTCATGTTGCATCCGGTTATTTTGTAGAAGATTTTTATTCTTCAAGCAGTTTGTATTTTACATCGCTCGTTTAGTAGCATTTGGTGTGGTGTGGTTTGGTTGTTTTATAGTGAATTTTATCGTTTTTATTCCCTGTCCTGCAGAACATGAAGGAGTTTTGCAATGGGAGAAAGAAAATGGTAACAGTATTAATGTTTGGTACATTTTAAGTTAGGAAACCAGTCAGGATGTGGGGGAGATAGACAGAGAAAGGGGAAATGGGAGAAGGAAATGGGGGGAAAGGTGGGTGTTTTTTGTTGTTTTTTTTTTCTTTTTGTTTGTTTTTTGCAGAACATAATTAAGTTTTACAAAAAAAGGAGAAAAACAAAAAGCATCAATGTTACTTGCATTTTTCTTAGGAAGCCAATATTTTCAGGCAGTCTGAACTGGTAGCACCATGTCGTATTTTCAAGAGTTGTGTCATTAGTTATTAGTTATTAGACAAGCTGCTTATGAAAGTTAATGTATTTGCTTCGCATGCCACGAAGCGGGGAAATAAATTTTTTAAAAGCGAAAAAATATGCGAAAAAAGGAAACAAAACAAAATGGAGATTTCAAGAATCGAAGCTGTCAAACATTCAATAGGTCAATCAGAATTTTGGGGACGGCAGATTTTCATCAAATTACCAGTGGTCGTAACTCGCTGCTCACTGTGATATAATATCGATTTATCGAACGATGAATCGTAATATGATTTACGTGGGTGTTCTAGCCTCGCGAAATGAACATCGCTTCAAGACGGAAATTCTATTACCGGAAACGGAAATCCTATTAACGGAACTGGAATTCCAATTAGAATAGGGTGAATCGGCAAAAGACGTATGTCTTTTGTAGATTGATTTATTGAGTTAACATTTTTTGTCGGTGTTCTTTATTTATAATTAGGAGCATTCATTGAATTTCTCGCAACATTTAAGAAAGCATACACTGTTATGGAGATTTCGATTAAGGGGAATAAGCGAAGGCATATAGGACTATCAGTTACTATATATATATATATATATATATATATATATATATATATATATATATATATATATATAGTCATCCACATACAGTACTGTTTCGCTGTTTCACATAATATATATATGTTTACTGTTTTATGGGAAAGAATTCCAACAATGTGCTCGATCACAAAAAAAAAATTTCCAATATAAGAACTTAATATTTATTTATTTAAAATGGTACAGAAGGTCAGAAAAATATTGGTATCGTCGGTTTCAAGCCTAACATAAGGGGGACCAGTCATTAGTAAATAATGATAGGCTCTCGTCAGCCATGTTGTTTTCTGTTTGAGGAAAATGCAGGACCGCATATATTGTCTATAATGACGTCCATTTTTATTTAACTAGAGCTTATCTCTATTTCTATATATTTTATTTTATTTTAATATCAATTTTCTAATTTTTTTTTAATTAATGTATTTTTAGTAAATATATATATTTAAATTAATTTTGCTTTATTCTGTTCGTAATTCGCATGGCTTCCGGTTTTTATCGTTTTTTTTATATATTTACGTAAATTTGTTGTTGATTTTTTAAACGATATAATGATTAGCGTCTCCACCTTGGAGATCGGGTTTTTTTTTTTTTTTTTTTTTTTTAGAAAATCGCCCATTTTTTATTTGGATGTAAACAAATAATATTTTTTTTTTTATTTATTAAAACAGTAATCTACGTACATGCACGTATCAGAGTCCTACATCTCTTCAGCATAGCTTGACTGTTATTAGAAATCGAATCTCGGACCTTATGTATTACAGTCCGGCATCTTAAGTCTTAATCCATTCCTCTATGAAGCCATAGACAATTTCACTGTTCAGATTTTTTTTTGTTTGTTTGTTTGTTTTTTTACATAGGCATCACCAATTATCAAGGCTAAGAGGCTTTTTATTGTTTTTATATATTTACGTAGATTTTGTTGTTGATTTTTTTTCTATTGTAGATATATATTTCTTGGGAAATATACTTTAATCCTTTATAATATATACCAATCCTTTTTAAGAAGCACAATGTAACTACAGATCAATATAGGAAATGAGTGATAAAAGTCTATATTCCAAAGTTCATGATGCTGACCATCTTACAATTTATTCCTTTAATTCAGTTGACAGTTACAATTCTCGAGAGTACCTGCTTCGGAGCACAAAATTAATCACTTAATTATTATATCAATCAGTGAATCTATTTTCCCATCTACTCACCAGAAGAAATAGCAACAATAAATCCATCAAAAGGAAATATAGTGTGTTATGATCAAAATCCGAAAATTGGAAGAGAATCTGTAAATAGCTTATAATATGTCTACATTACGCCATTTTGAATTTAGAAATCTTAATTCAAAATGGCGTAATGGAAACATTATGAGGTGTTAACAACTTTCAATTTCCGGATTTTAATCATGCCTACAGAATTTTACAAGGTTATCTCCCTTAGACTAGTTAGACTAATTGTTGGAGGGTAAGGAAGTCATTGCTTTTTGCTACTAAATTTTCGGTTTTAAATTTGTTATAATATATGATAAGTCTAATCTTATTGTTGTCAGTGGAGGAAACATATCTATGGATAATATTTATATGACGTTTTCTTCTAAGTAAAAGCCTGGTTAATAGTATTAGGATTTTGCTGTTAAGGAATATTACTATTTGAAGTGGTATTTTTTACGTTATGAAGCATTGATTTATTTGCTGGTTGCCAATATAGTTTAAAAATCCGCTATTGTTAATGACTTGCTTCAATTTTTTTGTTCGAGGGGAAGTGCTTTTCTGTCAGAGGAGATTATGCTTTTATGATCGCTACATTTTATTTTACAAAGGTGTCACCACCTATCAAAGATGCCAACGATAGTCGATACGACAATATCGTAGTAATCGTTAGTAGTGGAAAGTTGGTAAATTGGATTACTTAAGAAGGCGACTCATCAATAACTCGTTCAGGTTGGACTTAACGACGACCATATCGTAGTCAGCTTGAAAGCAGTGAAACGAAAGACAGTTAAGTAAGTGTGCAGTTGTAAGACTGAATCTTTGTTAATGGAATCTACGTTTAGGTTTAGGCACAGATAAAGTGTGGGGAAAATTATTGATAGTGGTTTCAGATAGATGAGTGTTTTTCGTGAAAGTTTAGCAAGGGAGAACCATAGATTGGAGCTCAGACGAGAACTTGTCATGAAAATAACGATAGAGCAAAGACAGGCTTACAACGTTTCTTCTATGGGAAAGAGTTTGTATAAAAGAAAAAAGATCATTCTCTACTAAGCTCCTAAGCTATGAAGACAATTTTAAACTCTTTAAAGCAAGATAAACTGCCTCTAGCAGCTCCTGTTCTGATGTGGCGATATTACTTTATCCTTTGACGTAGTTGGCTTTTATACTGTTGGAGAATTGTATCGGCAGTGAGATATCTACTGGAGCGGGAGAATGATCCCACCATTTCTTTAGCGACCTAGGCAATGGATTTGATGTACGTGCTCCATTTCAGATCGGTAGTGAAGGTCAGACCTAGAAGCTTGTCAAAACAGGGGGCCTCCCCAAAACCACAGATTTTGTAACGGTGTTTTTTTTTTTTTTTTTTTTTTTTAGTTCGAGGTGCTGAATATATTATTGGAAGTATCTATGAGAATGTCGAGGAAATGAATTTTTTTATTAACATTTAGGTCTGTGGTGAATTTTAGTATAGTTATCTTAGAAAAGGTTCTTAAGTGTTCGTATTTGCCCTTTGTTTTCGGCTATATGGCTGGTTGTTTTTGTTTTACGGCATATCAACCCTTTTCGGGTTATTTAATGCCAAATCCAGTGATTCAGAAGAAGAAAATTTTAATAGAATATATTTGTTGTTTTCAAGTCGGTTTCTATTTAACCCATAGTTGGGACCCTAACAGGTACTACCACTCCAGGTCAGAGTGGACATGGGAGCAATGGCAATTAAAGGGTGGCTCCATACTCCCCAAAGCCCGCAAGCTGGGGCCTCACCACTGGATATAGTTTAAGGTCATAGTTTTCGGCTAGAATGAGTATATAATTAAGATACCGTACATATATTGAGGGTTTACTAGCGTTATGTAATGTCTGATTTTTTAGGCAACTCATGAAGAACTCACTGTGAATTCGTCCGAGAACAGAACCCATTGAAACTTCATCGTTTTCGGTATAGATATTCCCTTTATAGTCGTAAAATTGTCTGTAGTAGAAACTAATAGAAAATTGTAAGTATTCTTTTCTCAATTTTTAGGGGTATGGAGAGCCTGGTTGCAGATATTGTCAAGAGTAATGTACTTGTAATAACCCTTATCCCTGAGTGGCTTCCGGGCCTTGATAAGTGGTGACCACTGTGTAAAAAAATGTGATATCTATGGATGTTTGCACTGTACGTAAGTTAAAAGTCGTTCTATATCGAGAGAGCCGAGAATTTTGTTGTTTTGAGTTTAGGGTTTGAATTAGTGTTTGTGTGGATTTGAAACTGTATTTACTGAGTAAATATGGGTTTATGATGTCATTGAGTACTTTGGTTAGGGAATAGATTGGGATCGTAACTTGTGATATGGTGGATCGTAAGGAAGAGTTGGGTTTATGCATTTTTACAGTTCCGTATAAATAACCAAGTTTGTAGCCGCCGATGCTTTTGGAAAGTGGATAGTTTCCAATTTGGGCATCATTGGCAGTGATAAATTTGTTTACTTGTGCCTTTAATATACTCGTGAGGTTGTTATTAAATTTGTTTTAATTTTGAACGTCGATGATTGCATTCTTTCGTGATAATCAGATTTATTGAGTAAAACAAATATATATATAAATATAAATATATATATATATATATATATATATATATATATATTCCTTAATTGGAATTCATTTTTGAGATGAGCATTATATATTAATTTATTTTTTATTTCGGGCTATTATTCTCATCTTTATTAGTTGTTGTTTTTGATCTGTCATCCGTAGTTGCTGTCGTCTCACCACATTTTGGCCAATTAACGTCTGGCACGCTTTGGGTGGGATTGAAACCGCTATCTTCAGACAATGCTCATCTGGAACTGTAGAGATTCAATGTCTCTATCAACTGCGCCACGGGCCCCGATCAAGGTTGGATTCTTTGATCTTATTAATCCACGTTTATTTATCTGATCTTCCATAGTCGGGTCCGTACCGATTGGTATATATATATATTATTCCTTAATTGGAATTCATTTTTGAGATGAGCATTATATATTAATTTATTTTTATTTCGGACTATTATTCTCATCTTTATTAGTTGTTGTTTTTGATCTTTCATTGGTTTTGTTTATTCACAACGTTTAGGCACAATGTTCATTAATGTAGAAGCACCAAGCTCCCTTCAAAGAGGCTACGTCATTGTGCCACGCGCACACACACATATATATAAGTGAACGTGTCTGTGTATCTGTGTACATTTCCCTACGCAATAACTCTGTCAATTTTCAGTCTACAGATTCGAAATTTGATATACAGGGTACTGAGATTTGGGAAAATCTTTCGAATCCGTTTTTGACCATAAATTTGACTGGTAAGGGGTCAAAGTTATACGATTTGACCTTTGAAAACTCTACCAAACGCCTCCGCCAATTTTGGGTTTAAACACTTGAAATTTTAGATATAGGTTTCATGGACATGGATCTAACTTAATAACTTGATTGGAGCCCAAAAAATAAATGTTAAGGGGTCATAACAGGGGTCAAACTTAAAAAATTGACTTCTGCGATCTCTACAAAATTACTCAGACTATTTCTGGTCTAAACATTTAAAATTTTACATAAAGGGTATCCAGAGACAGGACAAGCTTTTTAATCGGTTTGGATCGAAAATTTTTAGTTATCAATATATAAATGTATGCATGTATGTATGTTTGCATGTCTGCTTAAAACTCTCGACAGAGGCGACGGATTTTTACAAGATCAGTATTGTTTTTAAGTCTGACCTTTCAGACAATAAATATCGAATAATTGGCTAAAAATATTAATACCTTCACCTTAAACTGGGCACTTTTCTACAAGGGGGTCGCTTTTTTCACCGATATTTTCGAAAGTCATCCTCTTCTTTCGATTGTCTAGCCTTAATTCAAATCAACTTAACTTCCGGTTTGGCGGTGGTCGTAACAACAAAGACGTCAGGTTTTTCTCCCGTTCTTTTCCTCCTTTGCGGTACGGGTTCGAGCCTGCCTTCCTACTGCCACTTTTGTTGTTTTTTTTTACTCAACACACACATCCAAGCACCCGGGCAACGCCGGGCTGAAATATATAGTACATATATATATATATACTAGCATGGGTGCCCGTTGCCCAGGTGTTTGGAGGTGTATGCTGAGCAAAAAAAAAAACGGTCAATTTTTTTTAACTTTGGACCCTATTAAGGTCAAATTA
>NC_136508.1:44700249-44752749 GCF_053919585.1 Euprymna scolopes | reverse complement strand
GCAGAGGAACAGGCTAGGAAGAAAATGCATGGAAGGTTCTTCCAGGATATAGCAGAAGTGGCTGATGAAAGATCATGACAATGGCTTAGAGCTGGGTATCTGGCTAAGAGTACTGAAGCTTTTGTTTGTGTAGCACAAGAGCAGGCATTAGGAACACGATTGTTCAAAAAAGTGGTTCTAGGAGAGGAAGTTGCTGCAGAATACCGGATTTGTGGTAAGACCTCAGAGTTAATTGCGCACCTTGCAGCAGGGTGTAGAGAACTGGCCCATAGAGAGTACCGCAAAAGGCACGATCGCATTGGACTCCGGATATATTGGGAGGTGTGTAAGAGGGTTGGGGTGAAGTGTGCTGGAAAAAGGTTTGAGGAGGTGCTGATAAAGTGAGAACAAGTGAGGATGGCAAGGTAGAAGTATGGTGGGACAAAAGTGTCATAACGACAAAGCAATTGGAACATAATCGTCCGGATTTGGTCATCATTGACAAGGTTTCAAAAAACTGGCAGATTGTAGATTTATTAGTACCCTGGGACAGGAATGTGAGAGAGAAGGAGAACGAGAAGTGGAGCAATTATGCTCCATTGCCTTGGAGATAAGGCGTATACACGGGGTTAAAACACAAATAATCCCGGTTGTAGTTGGTACACTAGGAGTAGTATCAAGTCGTCTGGAAGGACAATTGAAAAAATTACAAATCCCTGATGTTTTAGGCGGCCTTCAAACCTCTGCAATCATAGGTATCATCAACATCCTTAGGAAAACCCTTGATCTTTGAAGATCCTGGTTTGAAGCCGGGATTAAAGGAAATCCTCTGGAAATGAATCCCATCCCTTTCCAGAGAGACGCTCATAAACGAAATCAGAATCATTATTATTATTATTATCATTATTATTATTGTCATTATTATTATTGTTATTATTATTATTATTGTTATTATTATTATCGTTATTATTGTTATTATTATAATCATTATTATTATTATCATTATTATTGTTATCATTATTATCATTATTATTATCATTATTATTATTATTATCATTATTATTATTATTATTATTATCATTATTATTATTATTATCATTATTATTGTTATCATCATTATTATTATTATCATTATTGTGATTTTGATTTCCTATATCCTTTTTTATTTTCTCTTTACACTGTTTATTCTCTGTCTAATTTGCACTCATCCAGTGGATGTGTGTTTAGTGATTTCTCACTTCAGTTCTTTTCAAAGTTTGGCTCATTCTCAAAATTTTAGTGTAATTCGAGTTTGAAACTATAACTATTATTATTATTAGTAGTAGTAGTAGTAGTAGTAGTAGTAGTAGTAGTCTTCTTTTTGTTTTGCTATTATTTTGATTTTCCTACATTCTTTCTACTTTCTGTTTACCTCCACAATGTCCCAGTCTAATTTGCAGTGGACGTCTAATTAGTGATTTCTCTTCTGGAGGGGCTACGTGAAGGTTGCCAACATCCTAAGTGAAAGTGATTTTGTAGGAAATTAATTCACTTGGAACACCAGGTCGTCAGTCCGTGTCGTTAAACACTTGGGCATTGCTACCTCCCGAAATAATATGTGATATATTTGAGCTCTCGAGCTCTCTCTCTCTCTCTCTCTCTCTCTCTCTCTCTCTCTCTCTCTCTTAGACAAGGTTCAAAAGAGAGTCGATAAACTAATAGGTTCCGTACTCTCAGCAAGGCTTCAACCATCTGTCTCATCAAAGAAATGTTGCCAATATCTGCTTGTTTTACAAGGATTTTAACCCCTGTGCCCTCTCGGCGTAAATATCCCCGAAAAACACGACAATAAGCTCATCCCCACGTCTACACAGTTGGGATGCCTAGATACCAGAAAGCTTTCTACTCTAATAGTTCTTCTCTCGGGCTGCTAGAATTTGGAATTCCCTTCTTGCTGCCTGCTTCCCTGATTGGACCGACATGCAGAAGTTCAAGTGTAATGTAAATAGACATCTTGCTACTCAACTCCCTACATAGTATCATTGCAAGATACGTCCCAGATAGTAGCCGCTACATCAAATTGGCACTATGTCTTGTTTGAGATGAAAATGCAATTATATATATTGTTACGATATTGAGATATATCAATATCGTATTAATAAAAATACATAAATTTAATGGTTAAAATTCCAAGACGCGAATAAATTAAAACGACTAAGTGAACCATTACCGTGATAACAACGGCAACGGCGACAGTGAAGGGGAAATAATAAAAAAGAAGAAAAGAAAAACGCTGATATATTTTAAATTCCAAAAAAATGTGTTCAGCATTTCTTTCGGAGAAAATTAACCGTTAAGAATTTGAAACGTAAGTTAGTTGCAGAAGTATTCCAAGGGGAGAACACATCTAACTAAACAACTCTGCTGATAAGATTAACTCCACGAGAATTGTAAAAAGAAAAACATAGTTGATATCCATCAGCGTAAAATAAGGTTGGTTTATCTTTTACTCTTTTAATTGTCAGTTGTAAAGACATATCGGATCACTTTAAGAGAACAATTAAATAACGAAAATCTCAGAAATCTCGCTAGAGTTTGATAAAACAATATCGCTCGAAAGAAAGAAAAACAAACAAAATAAATAAAAGGGAAAATCAACACGCAGGAGTAGCCTGCCTTGGTATATTATAAAAAACATAAAAGGAAATAATGATGAAAGGGGCACAACTCTGTAAATTATATATGTTGCAAACTTGTCTTTCTCTTTTTTTTACTGAGAGATTGGTATGCGAGGCATATGCATATAGATATACAAAAAAATAGACAGGAAAAAGGAAAAAGAGAAGAAAGACTTATGAACTCATACATATATTATCATCTTTTGAAATTTTTATATATTACCTATACGTTCTTTGATTCTGTTCATAAAAATAAAAAGGAATATTTATATATATAAATATATATATATTTATATATATATATATATATATATATATATATACATGTTGAATTGATTATCTTTTCATGTTAAAAATATATGCTAAAACTTCTCTGGCTACCATTTCTTACAGCGACAGATAGCGGATTGCTAAATAAATATATCTATTCATCTGATACCTATTTTATCCAACACACAAGCCTATAGACCGGGTTTAAGTTGAGAAGGACAGATAATTCTTACCCCATTTAAAATGCTGTTTTTGATAGAGGAAGTCAATTAAATATGGACTGGCGCGTAGCTCCTCGCGTCCTTCTACGCAACCTGAGATATTTTTTATTTCTAAATTAATCTATCATGATCGGATAATAAAGCTAACTTCAGAAGGGGCACATCACAATATATATATATATATATATATATATATATATATATACAGGGTGACCAAAAAAAATCGGGCCCCAACTCTAATTAGGGCCCCGTTTCTTAGTGTTTTATCCGAATGAAATGAAACTTTGGTCAAAACTAGTTTATTATATTCAAAACATCACATCAAAACACAAGGGTTTTTGGCCGTTTTTTCTCCGTTCTACAGCATATGTTCTAGATGGCCTCCATTTAGCTTTCGTTTTTTTTTGGGGGGGGGGGTCACCCTGTATATATATCCATCTTAGGAATTCTAGGTTTGGTTTGATCTCCTGTAATTGGGTTTTTACATCTGATGTTGGAAAAGGAGACATGGTAGTGGGGTCTACCTTGGAAGTTGGAGTTGTGGGTTTCATCGTGTAGATTTGTTTTGGAGATTTTTATTGAGTTTGTTAGAGCGGGTCAGAAACGGAAAGTAGGGGAGAAAAAGAAACAAAGAAATAATTTGTTGCCCATGATCAGGTAAAGTCATAAAAATATACTATATGGCATTGAGAAGCCCTACGAATCAATTCACCAAATGGCACTACAGCAATCCCAGTACTTTGTACCTGCAGATATTATTGGCTTTTTGCGTGACCGCAAGATATTATTGTACCATCTTTTGGGTGAACACATATGTATTTTGACTTTATCTCAAAGAGAAATAAATTATATTTTAATTTGAATTTCACGTTCGTCGCATCATGATATTAGATGAAAATGTTACTTATATCATTTTTAAAAATGAAGTGGATCATGGAACTGTTTTATTATAGCGACGTTTCGAACATTATTTTATTATTTACGCAGCTAGTATATATGATATTCTGTTTATATAATTTCAGCAATAATTATGTTTTAGTTCTGGTTTACACGGACGATCTGTATTTCACGAGTTGATATAACTTTTATGATAACAAAAGGTTATTATCTGTTTGCGCACCTGCTGTTATATGCGATAACTTTAATTAATTCTTGAATCAGTTTCTTGTTCGAACGAACAGCAAACCACTTGTCGACAAATTCAAAATAGGAATCACATAAATTGCATTAATGTTACGCAGCAGAAAAATAATATAATTGCAATAAAAAGTAGAATTCAAGATATTTCGATTCGTCTTGGTTGCAAATGTTAATTGAAAAGAATTGTTTTAGTCATTGTTCTGTCTGCAATCAGTCCATTATTTCGTTATTCCGCCATTCCATTATTTTGTTATTCCGTCAATCCATTATTTCCTTGTTTAGTTGTTGTTGTTGTTGTTGTTTTTCTGTTGTTTTTCTGTTGTTTTTTGTTTGTTTCTTTTGCTTTTTTGTTTACGTTTTTTTTTTGTTTGCCTGAATTGATTACTAATCTACAACAATCTTTGTTTTAGCATCGTCCAATAATGGTGATCGTGATCCTGAATCGGTTTAATCCAAGTAAAGCCTCCTTTCCTGCTGGTGACCTGAACAAATCAAACATCATAAAATATGTATCCAATACAGAATATTCCTAAAATATTTTTTTTTTTAATTTCAGTGAATTTTAATAGTAAATAAAAAAACATTTGGAGTGTATTCTCTATTCGATATATTTCTTTTATAATACTTGATTTTAATCTTACGGGTTTGAAGCAAGCGTTGGAGGACTTTGCTTGAATTTAACTCCTGAATGGTGTCATAATTATCGCCCAGATTTTTATGCGAGGTGTTGTGTCAAATTCAATATTTATCTCAACCATCCCCTAACTAATCCTAAATTAAAGAAGGCCATCAGAAAGTCACAAATCAAAAAAAAATGGTCTGATAACGTTGTCGTTACATGTTAACACTCGGAACCCACACGTTGTAGGAAGACAGGAAACAAAAAAAAAAGAAAGAATTAAGTTCTTCTAGAAGAACGCATTGTCTCTCTTTCAAAAGTCTTCTCGTACTCCAATTTGTTTTACAAGACTCTGACGTGTCGAACATGTGGTACTCTGCCTTTGTCTGGCCATGTTTAGGGCACGTCTCTCCCTGTTTCTCTCGGGCTACGTGTATCACACGTCTATTTGTGTGCTTTGCGGGGGTCACGATTTTTATAAGCATTTTCTTTCCTTCTTCCTCGCTGATACGTCACCTCGCACACGGCTCGGTCATTCAAACATAGCTTCTGTTGTTGCTGCCGATGCTTAAGTACGCGCGACCACATTCTGTTACAGTTTCAGCTATCCTTGAAACTAGATTAAACGCTAACAAATTTAAACCATACATACACATTTGGTTTCGAATAATAATGTAATGTTACAGTTAAATATAAAATGCCTATAAATCCAGTGGAGCCTAGAAGACAACTTAAGGAAAAATAGTCCACATAAATAGAATATTTTCTAGGAAGCAGGTCTGAAGAATACCAACCAATAGCTAACGTAAGCGAACTGACAGTTCCAATATTCTAAGGCTCTAGGCGATTCGTTCAAGCGGTCAACATATTATACAGTTTTAATTGGATGTTCTGATATTACATGTAATTTTGTGCCGATTAACTATTGAGCTTAGCACATAATGGAAAGCACCTACTCATATTCTAAAAGTCATGTATTAATGATATTTCGTAATTCATCGATTATTGTTAGATGTAGCAGCAAACTTTTTGTTGCAATATTCGCATATATATATATATATATATATATATATATATATATATATATATACTTTTTGCTACGAAATAGATACTTTCAGGAAGTTTAAACGTCAAATAAATTAAATGTAAGATGATCAATATCATGAAATTTGGAATATAGACTTTTGTCATTTGATTATTATATATATATATATATATATATATATATATATATATATATATATATATATATATATATACTCTTGGAAGTATTTTAATCTTTAAAACTTTATATAAAAAGTATATTATTATTATTTATTTTTTAATATTTTTATCATTTGTTGGACAACTATTTAGTCAGTACGTCATTTAATTGCCTGCACCCGCTGTATCAACTTGCTTTCTTGCATTCACAATAGTCCTAATATTTTTTTTATTCAAAGGATCATTAATTGTCTACTATTAAACACCGTTTCGGGGATTTAAAAACAAAATGGTATATTAAATGATTGCTTCCCAGCAGTGTTGATCCAATACCACCTCCCTTAATCACAAAAAATGTTCTGAATATTCAATCTAGTCTCTTGATCCAAATTAATTTGGCTAACCTATTCATGCTATCAAAATGTCTTCCTTGCTTGTGACACTCGTCCTTGTCTTCAGATTATATATATATATATATATATATATATATATATATATATATATATATATATATATATATATATACGAGGAGCGTGCAATAAGAAATTCCCCTGGCCCACTTCCCATAGCATTAGAGCAACGAAACTTGGCAGAGTTATTAGTCTTTCTCTACATAGGAACCACCCAGAGTTATGCATTTCTCCCATCTTTTGATGCAGTTCTGCAGATCGTTTTTGTAGAACACCCCAGGTTGGTCCTCCAACCACGACGTGACTTCAGAAATCAAGGCTGCATCATCTGGGAAACGCTTTCCTTTCAAACACAACTTCATGGCTGGGAAGAGGTAAAAGTCAGAGGGTGCAAGGTCAGGAGAGTATATATATATATATATATATATATATATATATATATATATATATATATATATATATATGCATGTATGTATACTTATAACTGCTTCATTTACTCACATAAATTAATATACGAAAATATAAATTGATACGTAAACTTAAAGTATTTACTTCAACAGTGCTCAATACGTAGGTAGAGCTGGTTAGTAAGTTATAAAATATATATGGCGATTAAGCTACACTAAATATTCCGCGTTTCATCCACTGCCTTAAGAATCCTAGAGTGGATGAACCGCGGAATATTCAGTGTAGCTTAATCGCCATATGTATTTTATAACTTACTATATATAAGTGTGTGTGTGTGTGTGTGTGTGTGTGAGTGTGTGGGGGGTTGTGTGTTGAAGACGAATAAGTACAGCGTAATAGATATGTCAATCCCACAGAGTGACGACAATCCAACAAAATCTGGTAATATCGCAAGATGCTGTTATGGTGCTCTGGGCTAGTGGTGTTTGGTATTGACCGATCAAAGCCGAAAGGTCAGCTGATCGATGATTATTATGATTATTCTAGCTTAAATGTTTAGGAAGTTGAAATATGTGTTAAAATAATAAAACTATTTAAAATAAATATTTATTTACATGAATTTAGGAATGTTCCTATTTACAATGTCTCCCCACGGGACAGAGTTAGACACCAGGGTCGTTTTTTTTTAATGTGGAGAAAAGGAACAAAAATAAAAATTGTCTCAGTCGTGAAGGATTTCTCCTCCATTGACAGAGAACAAGAAATTGAAGTACAGCATTTGAAGAACAGATGGTATTTATTTGCTCCCCCACCGAGCAAATTAGGCACAAGGCCGATTTTTAATGTGAGGAGTGAAGGGAGGGGTAAGGGGAAAAGGGGACCAGCTCCCGAGAGGTGGAGAATGGGAGCTGGTTAAAGGTCAGACATGTGGGGTTGCCCCCACATCTGGTCTTTGCTAATCATAGCTTGCAGTATCTGCCGGAACAGATACTACACTTTGATCTTGATCCGAAGGCTGTTGACTTAAATATGTTATCATAGTTTAGAAATAATTTAATTATGTACGTGATTGTTCCGCCATGTACTGTATTCAAATTAAACATACGCGCACTACGAACCTTAGATAGATGATCGCACGTATATATACACGTGTATAAAAATCCGTACAATACATACACTAGACGATAATAGAAATATAAATATATAGACGGTTTACATCCCCCCACAACTTTACAGTAGCAATGAGACTTCGACCACGAAACAATGCATCATTTTATTAAGTCTTTTTTTAAAGTAATGCTGCTATACTAGCGTAAGGTCGCAGGAACAAACAAATAAGAATAAATTAATCCGATTCAGCTTTTCTTTTTGATTTAGCAAAATGTATTTATTTCCATTACTTTCAAAACAATGTCTACTTCTTGTTATTTTGTAACTGTTCATTTCGTCTTCGATGACAGTAACAAAACCCTGCCGTCTCGACACTAGCTTAACAGTCTCTTGCTGCTACTGCGGTGCCATGCGTCCATCTTACCCGGTTTTCTCTCCGACCTCACGCTGGCATCAGCACGCTATTTCTCGCCTTCAATTTTACACGTCCATCTTCTACAGTGCGGACTTTGATTTTCCGACCACGTGATGTTCTTTTTTCTTTTCTTTTTTTTTCTTGTCACGTAAATCTGCGCACACTTCCTAATTTGCATATGTGCTTTTTCTACTGCTGCTGCTGCTTATCTTTCCGCCAGCCAACTATCCTACAGCTCCTGCTGATTTTTTCCCCCGCGCGCTCCTTCGCTATCTGTAACACAAGCAGCAGCTATTGTATAAACATGTTTTATAATAGTACAATTAATAGAATTAATAGTACGGCGCCAGTTTCAGATACTAAACTGTCCGGCAGTATTTAATATATATATGAATTAACAATGACAATATAAATATGTGTATATATGTATGTTTGTGCGCGTATATATTTTTTTGGTTTGTGTGTGTGTGTGTGTGTGTGTGTGTGTGTGTGTGTGTGTGTGTGTGTGCGCGCGCGCATATACTTTATATGCATAACAGTGAATGTGTGTTGGTCTAATATTAGAAAGTTGGCAACAACTCAAAATCGGAATGCTTTTATTACCTTTTGGAAAATGGACGCACAAAGCTATCAAAAATAAATATCGGTCACCAGCTCTAAATAAAGGAAAACTAGTTTACAGATAAATAAATAAAAAATACAGTTTATTCGTGTAGTCATTCTATCGAATCAAATCAAATAATATAGTTTTTTTTTTGTTTTTTTTTTTGTTTGTTTGTTTTTTTTTAATATAAGACAAGATTGTCTACATTTTTGATAATTACAAAAAGCTATAAATAGAAATTCTTCATCTCCAGAGAAGCAAAGTCTTCGGGTTTAATTCATTCACATCGTATTTGCAAATCGGTTTTCGCAACGAGACGGCTGAATGATTTCACTCTATTTTATTTTATTTTTTTTTTTTAACAATGAAAAAGATTAGGGACAACTGGTGTCGATTTCCGGTACGGTAGCCCAACTAATAGACGTACATTTCAATGCTACGAACGAATATGAACACACCGGATTGGTCCACTACTTCAATTTCTCGTTCCAATAAACACTACCGCACGTTTATCCTACGTGTACATTCAATCTCTCTCGCACACGCATACATGCACATAAATACAATCTCTCTCTCTCTCTCTCTCTCTCTCTCTCTCTCTCTCTCTCTCTCTCTCTCTCATCATGTCGACATATCATTTCTCGTTAGATCACTGAAGTTAAGCAACGTACAGCCTGGTCAGTTATCAAATAGATTACCATTTTGGAATACTAGCTGCTCTATGTGTTCTCTTCTTATCTTGGAATGTTTTCCAATCGCTCTGGGGTTCTCTTTGCCATTGGAATCAAATAGTGCCGACTCGGGAGAGGGGTGGTTTTGTAATAGTGCCATCCTAATTACAATATTACGCGCGCAGGCGCTCTTACATGGGCTATCCATTAGATTTCGAGACTGAAAGGAGTGCAACATCATTACTAGTTGCAAGAAATTAATTTCCTAAACACTCAGTTTCCTCCCTGCAGTAGCAAATGAATTTCACAAACAAAAGCTATACCTTTAAACACAAAATTTATTCACAATGTAACAGCAATGAAAGTTCTTTGGTTATGGTAAATCCTTTTGCAAAAACGGTGGCTTGATTTGCTACCATAAGCATGGAGCCTTTAGTACGAATTCCTATTGTTGGAATGTTAGTTCGTTTTTCCTTTGGAAGGATCGATGATGATCATGGAGAACACGGCGGGAATAATGGCGCCTATAATCAGGCATAATGTGAGCCCCTTGTGACACAATAAGAAATGAGATAAAAACCAATATTTTGATAATAAACATGACGAACAGTCTCTTGCATGTCATTCTTGATCTTAATAGATTCAGCAAGATAAGTTGTCTCTGCTTGTAGAGAAGTGTCCTTCGTTCACCGACTGTTTGCTGTTCATGAAGAAATTGTCTTGGCTCCCTAGAGAGAGAACCGCTGTTGAGTCTACCCCTTTCCGCGTGTTTTCTCAGACTGAAAAATAAACGCATAAATACAAATTAGGTGCTAAGTCAAATCACCTGAAACATTCAAATTTAAACCAATCACAGATCGGCTACTACAGCTGTATGGCCGGCCTAAAAGAAAGATGGCGGTTGTATATGGAAGTTCTCACATAGTACACTTAAGTTAGAAAACAACTGTAATTTCTACTATTATATTATATATAATTATATAAAAGAAACTTTGTATGCGTGTGAATTCGTTTCCCTATGGACTCCGAAACGACTGAGCCGATTTTTTAATGAAAGTTTACACAACTTGCAGTGTTTTTAGATATAGGAATATCATCGATATGTATCAATAATCGGTAACCGAAAATATCCGATGAAAGAAGGAACATGGGATTCTGGCCAAAGTTAACACCTTACACAGCCTAACATCACAAATGCATTTGAGAAGTTTTATCACCACACAAACAGAAAGGCCCGGCTTATTAAATCAACTGTAGATTCTTTGATATGACAGGGGCGCGTTTAAAATGAATGTTTCTGTTTGGAGCACAATTAAACGATGACACTTGACTTTTGCATGTTCACCTTTAATAAAAGCTGTTATATAGAATATTTTTTTTATAAAATAGACAGTAGATTTTCTACAGTGCAATGTTAAATACAATGTATTGTTGACTAATGTATTGCGGAGAGGAATGTGGGCCTCCCTCTCGGTTCACCGCGATGGTCCCTAACAGACAAGCAATCGATTTGATTGGAAAATTGGCGATGTCACCGATTTTGATAACAATAAAATACGGAAGTGTGAAACATTCGTTGATTATAATTCAACCCCGGGCAACATTGGGTTTCTTTGCAAGTTGATGATATAAACATTGTGACAGCTCTAGAGAAAATCTAAAAAAAATAACATCGGACGCTTTCTCATTGTAATCGAAGTAGTAGCAATGTTGCAATGTTAGAGATATATAGTTTGTGACTTTAGTATAGCTACCTATTTCAGACAACTTTAATACCAAGCAATATAGGGCCGCAACCAGGTGTACAGGGCTGTGATGCAAATATATGAAGAGTCCTCATCAAGAATTGTACTCTAGTTGCCTCTGTCTCTGAGTGTGACAGGAAAAGTACCGGTCAGGGGTGGAACCGCAAATCAATAGAATTTTGGTGGAATGCTGAGAACAGATACTACATTTTCATGATTGCCAAAGGGTTAAAAAAAAAAAAAAACTTAAAATAATGAGGTCGCTGGAGTACTTAGAACCGATACTATACTTTACTTCGTAATTTTGTTAGAAACTTTCCCCAACTTCGCATACAAACAGTTATTCTTGCTATTCTAGATGTTAAAGGTGGGCATTCTTCAGAATTGTCTGATCTATTTCCTGCTTCCTTTGACTCGTTGGTCTATTCATCTTCATCAATGCACTGTCTTAACACCGCATTATAATACAGATTCTAATAGCTTCTTTTCAAAAAACTGTAAGGTCGTGGAACCCTTTCCTGTTCACTGCGTTCCTTCTACCTACAGATTTGGTCTTTTCTAGATTAAGGTCAATAAGCATTCATGCCTTTGCGATAATCATCTTTCGTTTCTGTTAGTGTAACGTAATCGCTGGCTCCGTCATTTAAATGACTAAGCCAGGACACGTACGGCACGGCTACTGACTACTCGCGTGGCGATTTAATGTTGCGTCAGCATTTAAGCCGAAACGTTAGCGTAACGTTATGGAATGAAATACATATATATGCATCAAGATCGAAAGAAAATAGAGAGGAGATAAGAAAAATGAAAGGGAAGTGTAGCTATTTTATTTTTTGTCACGTCAGCATTTTCCCTAGGCGTAATCGAAACGACCAGCTGTAACATGTAACTTTTGGCTGACTACTACAGAGTGGAATAAAAAGACGCGTTGCGATTTAGAAGGTACACTTGACAAGCGCGCGAGTTTCCTCCTTTTAACTCTTCAAAAGCGAGTCGGCCGACCTGTGGATCCTAGAAAAATAGTTAATTGTAGCTGAAAACAAAGGACGGCTATCCGACAGGAAAATTAAAAAAGAAAGCGTATTATGTCGTGTTGTAAATACGTGTCGGCGACTTTCGTGTGAAACCAAACGAAATCAATAAGTTTTTCTTTTATCTAAAATGTGATGGATAATTATAGTTAATAATTGGAATCAAATAAAACAGACCTTGTTTGTTTTAAGTACAATCCACACTGTGAAAGTCACTGACATCAACAAAAAGAAAAGCTTAATACGTAACCATGTGTTTCATTTTACACACAGGCAGGAGAGAAGGTCTGTCTTCATTTACAATTCGACACAAAGACAAAGAAAAACACGTAAACACGCATTTCGAAAAAGATAAAAGGGAAGTAACTCTAAGTTACTCCAACCGCTTGTGTAAATGAAAAAGGATACGTCATGAAAAGATAAAGCAAAGGAGATAATCCTTCAAACAGTGCAGGAAAGACAACTCTTACAATTATTACAGTATAAAAAAAATGATTTCAGTTTAAATCTATATTTTCATTGATAATTTTCAAGAAATTTTTCGTTTTAAAGTTTTATTTATTTTGCGAGTCTCTAAATACAACGTTTAGTCCATTTTAAGAGTAATATAAGCGGAATATTAACTACCAACACTAAACGACTTCATGTGTTGTTTGGAAGGATTTTCTATTAAAGAAAAAAACATTTACTGCTGCAGATTAATAATGAGACTAACAGTGAGAATAAACGTAACAGATTAAGGCCACACTATTAGTTACAATAAGAACTGAGTACGTTAGCTAGTTTAGCAATTTGCATATGGGTAAGATGGATACAAAGTAAATAGTTATCAGATAAGAAAGTAGCAGTAACAATAGTAATTGGAACAAATTAAAACAAATATTAAACAGTTAAATAAAAACAATTTAAATATTTAGAACAAGTGAAAAATAAAATAAACAATAAACTAAACTGGAGGGAGTGAAATTGTGAACAAGTGGCGGTCAGTCTGTGTTAGAAATTCATGATGACAAAAACAGGGTATACCTATAAACAATAAGTTGATCGCAATGAAAAACATGACGCAACCAGGTTCTGGAAACTAATAGTTTGATTATTTTAGTTTAACATACGGATCAAGAAGAGGGGATTGGTAAATTTACATCCTACCCAGGCAAAAACGACATTACAGACGACGAGTAATACTAGTTGTGGTTAAAAGTAAAGAACCTTACCTCATGCATCGTGCGGCTCGTGTTAGGAAAGAAAAAAAAAGAGAAAATAAAAATGGCCGCCCCCTGGTATTTATGGACTGATGATCATGTGATGTGAGGAGAAGGGGGAGGGATATGCAAATGAGATGTGGTTGGGTCTCTCTATAAAAGAGCCGTCTTCTTTATTTTGGGTGTCAGTGTGGAAAGTGCAGAGAGAAGAGAACAGTTGGATTTTGGAGTTGAGTTCAAATTTAACGTTACTAGTAAAAAAAAAAAATTGGTAGTGCGACTTCGAACGACATGACTCCTGAAAATAAAGTTACATTTGAAATATGACAACAGCTGTCTTGGTTTATCTGCATGGTACATTGGAAGTTGGAAGTATCATTATTACAAAGCTTCAGATCGAGTTCAAACCGATGGCGAAACAAAGGAACCAGTATACAACGCAAGGTATATCTCCTTTATGTTTACTAGGGTGAGTACTTTGTTGCTGATGTGCTATGAGTTTATTGTTATTAGCGATCACGTATTAAGGCTTCATACAGTAGTCAGTTTACCGAAGCGATAAAGACTAACATATTAAAGAACTGTTTCGCGTAAATTCATTCGTACTCTTAATTAAAATATGTTTAGTGTGTGTTATTATACGTCACGACAACACACGCATTGATAAATTTATACGGGATACGGAAAATGACAACATTGTATCTTTATACAATATTTGTAAAATACGCATTGGAGCCTGTACACACATCACTATTACAACACAGCGTATATATATATATATGTATATATGTGTGTGTGTGTGTGTGTGTGTGTGTGTGTGTGTGTACATATATATATATAATAAAATAAATACATATTGGATAGGTTTGAAGCCAAAACAACGCATTATTACAAAATAAACAGATATTTATTTTGTTTGAAATTTATATTGAAATTTATAAATATATTTCGAAGATACACGTCGTCATCAGTATATCTTTCTTTCTTTCTTTTTTTTGCCATGTTTTTGTTAGAGCATAGAAGCAGTATATTGTGCATAATTATGACTGTACATACATTCCTATGTGGAAAGTGTTGATACACCCGTATTTATTAGGTGTAGACGAACGTTCTTGATGAATTATTAATTTGGAGTTCAATTGAAGTATTTACAAATAAGTTTTCGTTATAACACTTTTACATTAAGTATTATTTTGAATGGCGTTTTTCGTTCCATCTAATCGTTTAAATTACAATCGTTTTTAAAACAATTATTTCTTCTTTTATAGAAAGTTAAATACAAGATGGAAAAAAGCAAATTCGCACAACTTTCTTATTTCAATTAAAGCTAGACTGAAAAGCTGCTAAAACAATTCACGATATCAGCGAAGCTTTTGGTAAAGTAACCACTACTGAACGCACAGCTCAATAGTGGCTTAAGAAGTTTAGTGGCGGCGACGAGAGTCTTAAAAATGATGAGCGTAATGATCAACCATTAGATGTTGATAAAGAGTAATTAAGAGCCTTTGTCGGATACAATCCACGCACAAGCTAATCCACGCACGAAGCCGATCCCCGCATAAGTTCGCGGACTTGCTTCTGAATTAGATATAACGTATACGACGATTTCCAACCACTTTAGAGAGATTGGAAAGACAATAAAACCTTATAAATGGGTGCCTAACAAAATGGACGTTATGAAAGGTAAAATTCCTTGCTGTTCCCCAACAGAGACGACCCGTTTCTCGGTCGGGTTTTGACTTGCACGTAAAAGTAGGTCCTTTACAACAATCAGCTCAGTGGTTAGACGCTGACGAAGCTCCACAACACTTTCCGAAGCCAGAATTGCACGAAATCATGCTGATTGTTTAGTAGTCTGCGACCAGTCTCATCTATTACAGTTTTTGGAATGCAGACACAACCATTACGGCGAAAAATGAATGAAATGAATGAAGTGCATCAGAAACTTTTACAACAACACCCAGCATTAGTTAATAGAAAAGGCATAATTCACCTCTACGACAATGCTCGACCGCACGTTGCTTAACCGCCTCTGCAGAATTTGAACAATCTTGGCTACGAAACTCTACCTCATCCGCCATATTTTTCAGGCCTCTCACTTACCGACTATCAAGTTTTCAATCATCTCGACAATTTTCTGCGTGTAAAATGCTTCAAAGACCCATACGATATCAAACACATCTTCAGCGAGCTCATCGCCACCAGAAAGCAATATTTTTTTTTTATGTTACTGGCATAAATACATTTGTTTTGCGTTAGCAAACGTGTATTGATTCTGATGGAGCTTATTTAAATTAATAACTTTTTGTTTGAGCCGATGTGTGTTTATCTAGATTCAAGTTAAAAGGTACAAAAAATGTGTTGTCAACCTGGTAATACTTTATGCAAAAAATCATCAGGTATGAAATTTGTAAACTCTACGCAATATTTTGTCGCGTTTCGCAAAGAAATCAGAGGCAACAGTCACCCAGTTCCTCTTGCGCTATAAAACGGTGACCTTTGCACCCATCGAAAAGCAATGGTAAAGGATCCATCTTCAAGGGCCAATATTCGCTCAGTCAATGCGGGTGTCGAGTTACTTTCACCTGATATCCCCATCATTGCAAAATTGCTGGAAACGATGCAGCTGACGAGCAGGCTAAAAGGGGTTACGAAGACACCAAGCAACGCGGAATAATCACTTGACACATTATCGAATGAAACATATACCTTCATTGATAGAAGTGGAAAAGCAAATAAAATAATAAACTAGCGGTGGTAAAACTGGAGGTGGTAAGTGGAAATGAGCCGACAGCGTATTGACAATCATTCACAGCTTAAGTATTTGATCTTCACGATCAGCTTCTCTCTCTCTCTCTTTCTCTCTCTCTCTCTCTCTCTCTCTCTCTCTCTCTCTCTCTCTAGAGATCGAGAGGGGGAATGACACCTAGAGGCTAAAGAGCAGAGATTATTTTAATGTATTAATAAATACATTAATACATTTAAAAAAAAAACAGTACCCATTGTACTGTAGATATATAATAAGCTCAATAGGTATATTCATCCTAGTTATTTTAATATTGAGTAAAAATATTAATAATTGTAAATTATAAATCAGATTCAAAAGGAAAAACAAACAAAATATAATATATATAAATATATATATATGTATAGTCATCCACATATAGTACTGTTTCGTTGTATCACGGCACATCAATACGGCTAGACTAGTAATTATCTCAAGCCAAGTTTAAAACTCGACCGCCTAGACGACAGCTCGCGCATATTAGAGAAAGAAATAAAGTATCGTAAGCCGTTCCATCCATACATTCCAAACAATCCACGCACAAATTGTGGAGATCATTAGCTGGACTGAAATTTCACCTGCGACTCACACACAAGGTTGAATAGACGAAGTTTAAAGAATCACATTTGTTGAAATCGACGGGAGCGTTCATGATATTAGATATTGCACATAGCTGAAACAGAATAAAGTCCCGTTACTTTTCAGACATACGTAGTACATATGGCGGAAGAATGAAATGCTCATTTCTTAATTAAGTTACATAACATGAGTTAACTACATCTTAATACTAAACCTTATATAGAGAAAGACATAGATAGATATACTGTCAGAGTACATATTCACTCGTAAATTCGATAATCAATCATTGGGCGGGCAAATCAAATTAGTCATGCGTGTCTCATGCCATCCTATAACCTAACAACAACAAGCTAACTTCCTAGCTAAAGGACAAAAAAATCTAAAATGGAAGTCAAGTTTTCAAAACAAAATAAAAATGGCTGACAGTCGATGCAATAAAAGTATTCCAGCATTATCAGCAGCAGCTCGCCGATTACAAGGATGCCACCATCACCGAAGCAGAAAACCAAGAAGAGATCATTTTAAGATACGTCTATTCAATTTGAGAGTTAGCGATGAAAAGCTTATCCAAACTTAAGTATGCCCAAAGGAAATCCAACTTCAAACTTAAGCATAACCGAACAATGAAAATTTTATTTCAATCATACTTGGTATGTAGTTCCCTTCATTCTTGACAGACTATGGATACCCACTGTAAGGGGCTTGCGCGGGGAATTTTTCTGGCAAGAGTTGCGCAATCACAGCCACACTTCTCCTAAGTAAGCATTGTTAAATACCAGTGGCAAGTGGAGGTTCAGAATGACTGAAAACAATGCTGAGATAGGTTTCGTGGTTCTCCTTGAAAGTATTACTTAAAGTAATATCTATCAGGATTTTTCATCTGAATTCTATCAATGTCTTATCTCGCTTATATATATATATATATATATATATATATATATATATATATATATATATATATATATATATATATATATATATAATGAATCAAATATATATATATAATGAATCAAATCGGAAACGTCACAAAGCAACGGAAATAAGGAAAACGAAAAAGAAGAAAAAATCAGTACTAAATGAAAGATAGATACTAGTAGTAGTAGTAATAGTAGTAGTAGTAGTAGTAGTAGATGACACACACTCACAGACACACACACTCACGCACTCACACACTCACACACTCACACACACACACTCACATACACACACACTCACTCACACACTCACACACACTCACACACACACACATACTCACTCACACACACTCACTCACTCACACACTCACACACACACATCCACACACTTCCACACACACGCTCACAGACACACACACTCACTCACACACACACTCACTCACACACACATGCACTCACTCACACACACTCACTCACACACACACTCACGCACACACATACACTCACACACACACACTCACTCACACACATTCACGCACGCACACACACACTCACTCACACACACCCACACACTTCCACACACACACTCACAGACACACAGACTCATATACTCACACACACACACACAACCACTCACACACACACTCACTCACGCACACACATACTCACTCACCCACACACACTCACTCACTCACACACTCACACACACACACTCACTCACACACACATGCACTCACTCACACACACTCACTCACACACACACTCACGCACACACAAACACTCACTCACACACATCCACACACTTCCACACACACGCTCACAGACACACACACTCATATACTCACACACACACTCACTCACACACACTCACTCACACACACACTCACTCACACACACACACAGACATACCCACACACCCACACACCCACACACACATATAATAAATTAAATCGAAATTGTCACAGAGCAACGAAACTTCAATTTTATGTGTTGCAGAACAACAATAATTCTATGTTCAACAAAAGTGTGTCAGACCAATGGAAATTATTACGTGTGTCAGAACAAAGATCATTTTATTTTTAACTTAAGCGTGACAGAACAACAATAAAGTTATTTTCGAGTAAAGTGTGGCGGACCAACGGAAGGTTCTTTTTATGTGTGCCAAAACGCTAATAATTCTATTATAACTTTGAGCGTGACAGACTAAGCAAAGATTTTGTAAACTTGAATTCCACAGAATATGAAACATATTCTTAAAAATCATAAGCGTGACAAAACAACGGAAATATTATTTTAAACTTAAGCATAACAACCAACTGCCAGAGCATCACATAGAATACATTGTACGTATCTAAAATTAGAGATGCGTCTATTCAGTATGTGGTTTTAATGCGGGTGCATTCGAAAATGATACAGTAATAAGTACTATATATAGGGAATACAAGGTAAAGAATTATTTGATAATGCAGTTTAAATTCAATGTTTATGAAAGTATATGCTGAAAAAATGCAAAGTGGTTGATGTGGAGGCTCTGCTCACCTATCCATTTACTGCACATTTCCCTTATGTCCGTGATTTTCTTGATGAATAAAAAAAAACTCTTTGTCAAGACATGGAAGAAAACTTCACCGCAAAGGCAACTGCGGCTGACAGTGAAGGATCTGACGACACTGATGATATAGTTAGTCCATTTCCGTTCCGCTAGATCTACAGCAGATGTGATAACGGTTATATCTCATAGGATTAGTGAATCTCTCAACAAAGGCTTGCTTTCTAGGGCAATTACTCTTGACATATCAAAGGCCTTCGATAAGGTATGGCATAAGGGTCTACTTCACAAGATTTCCAGATACTGTATAACTGGAAATGTTTTCTCAATTATTAAATCATTTCTCTCTGATGGGCTCATAAGAGTAATGGTTGAATCAGAGGCCTTCGGTATTAATGTTGAAGTCCCTCAGGGGTCCGTCCTGGGCCCAACTCTCTTCCTGATCTACATCAATGACCTCCCTAAACACATACTTAAATCATTCGTTGACATCTATGCTGATGACACGAGCATCTATGGCAACACATCTAAGGCCGTAAATGACAAAGTTCTCTCTGATTCTCTCTGCTCTGATTTTGAGTGCGTGGTACAGTGGGGGAAGAGGTGGCTGGTTACTTTTAGTGCATCTAAAACCAAGCTCCTATCTTTAAATCATCACGCTTTGATACGCATCTGGCATCAATTGAAATGGATGGCTCTCGTCTTGAGGAGGCTCAATGTTTTGACAAGCTTCTGGATTTGACCTTTACCCCTGATCTAAAATGAAACACATACATCAAATCTGTTGCTCAGGTCGCTGGGAAAATGGTGGGATCCTTCTACCGCTCCAGAAGATATCTCACTACTGATGCAATTCTCTATCTGTATAAAAGCCAAGTACGTCCAAGGATGGAGTACTGCTGCCACATCTGGGCTGGAGCTGTTAAAACAGCCTATTCAGCCTTGACAGAGTACAAAATAGACTTTGTGGGTAGTGGGGGATGCCCTTTTCTCTTCCCTGCAACCTCTCTCCCACAGAAAAGACGTTGCGAGCCTGTCTCTGTTTTATTGTCATTTCCATGGCAAGTGTTCGTCCGAGCTCCAATCTATGGTCCCCCCTCGCCAATCTTTAACGATGAACACCCGTCTAGCTGAAACAACTGTCATTAATTTTCCCCACTCTTTATCTGTACCTAAATCAAAACGTAGATTCCATGAACAAAGCTTCTTTCTTACTTGCTGCCCACCTTAACAAAATGTGACACAACATCGAGAAAGTTGGAATGTCAAGCAACTGTCCCTAAAGGAGGGTCACTCTTGCCTAGCAAAAATTGCCTGGGCATTCCCCGCGGCATTCTCCGGTCGGGCCGGCTCGGGCAGCAAGCGATAAACTTACCCCATTCGAAAGTCGAGTCGCAAAGACGTGGAGTGTGGCCATCCTAGGTAAGACCCGGGCGGCGTAACTCAATCCGACAGGTATTGAAGCAGTTCCTGACCCCACACTCGTCGGGCTGATTGTCAAGAATTTGTAGTGGTACTTTTCTACCCATGAAGCCAAAGCAGAAACGAGATTCATTCTCAATATAAGATGGCATATCTTACATTTGTAATTAATTACATTTCTGTTCTAGATTCTCGATTCCGATGCAATTATCGATTCGATTTCTCTTAATATTTAGTTATATACATATTTAAAAAAATGTTGGAATAATTGTAAAATGTAATATACTCATATATTTTCGCAAATATAAAAAATAAACTCGTAATGTTAAGGGTAACCTATCGATATTGTTTTTTTTCTATCACTCAATATCGAAGAGTTTCTTATTATTTTACTAATCAATAGTTTAAAATCAATATTTTAACAATTTTTTATTACATTACTAATCAATAGTTTAAAATCAATTAACATTCAACAAATTTTTATTACATTAGTAATCGATATTTAAAAAGCAATCAATACTTAACAAATTTTTATTACATTAATAATCAATAATTTTAAATCAATCAATATTAACAACATTTTGTTACATTAGTAATCGAAATTTTAACATCCATCAGTATTTAATAAATTTTTATATAGTAATCAATAGTTTAAAATCTATCAATATAAAAGAAAAATTATTACATTAGAAATCAATGTTTTAAAATAAACAAATATTTTATAAATTTATATTACATTACTAATCAATACTTTAAAATCAATCCACATTTAAATAATTTAATTAATCATTATTTTTAAATCAATCTGTATTCAATAATTTTCATTATGTTAGTAATCAATACTTTAAAATCAATCTTTATTTATTATTTTTTTTATCATATTAATTTAATTTAACATATGTATATTACATTAGTGACTGATATTTTAAAACCAATCAATATTTAAATGATTTTATTACTATAGTAATCATTAGTTTTAAAACTAATCAGTATTTAATATATTTTATTGCATTAGTAATCAATAGTTTAAAATCAATCAATTTTTAACAAATTTGAATTACATTAGTAATCGATATTTTTAAATCAATTAATATTTAACAAATATTTATTACATTAGTAATCGATAGTTTGAAATCATTTAATATTCAACATTTTCTTATTAGTATCAGCAATGGAAAATTAAGTTAGAAAACAATTAAAAGAATCGTTTTTAGCATCAGAAAACATTTTTCTGATTTCGTTATAACACAATCAGCCGATCACTGGCATGTGACTGACTTCGTCTGTTACACTAATCGTCTTAGACACGGTTTCATGATGACGTGGCGATGGGCCAGTCATTAGGGCCTGAGTATCAAGAGGAAAAGCACACCTTAGATGTTAGATGTGGTTGTGTGGCTCCTTCTTCTCCCAGTAAACGTCTTGACCTTTGGTGGTATTCGGGTTGGAATCTTCCTTTTCCTCAGGGCCGCTTCTTCAATGAAGGCATTTATGACAGACACAAAAAAACGACACGCGACACAATTGTAATATATATTGTATAATGTTAACTATTTATTTTACAAAAATATATTACAATATACAAATTACAATTAATTTTTACACTTAAACCTATGCAACAGGTTTTTCAAAACTAACTAACCTACCCTAACTAGTGTTAAGGGAGGGGGTGCCCCCCCCGCCCATTTATGGAGAAACAGAAATATGCGTGCTCACCTCATGACGGTCCGGACAGAAAGAGATTTATCTAGAAAGGGAATTCTGGGAATGCATTTCTTTGTATCTCTACGTTTATGGCAAAATCACCATTCGGCCATGCTGTAGAGTGTTAGCAACCGTGACACTGAGATATAGTGCCGCGCTGTTTTTCTGATACCTATAACTCCAAAATTTCCGCTTTTATTATTTCTGATTCTGACTATGGTGCTAACACGGATGAATTCCAGTGGAACATATTTAAAATAATAAACTAAACTTTTAGATTGCATGTCATGCTAAAAACACTGAGTATTATTAACCTTTCTCAAATTTGCGACTTTAACCCATCAGGTAATAATTTTATGGTACTTTATGGTACTATCGCTTCCCCAGGAGGGGTACTTGGTTGAGGAACGTTCTGGGAACGCAACCAGCTCCCTGGGTAATAAACGATATCCAACGATATCTAACGATATGCATATGTTGGAAACATCAACAAAAACGGGTCGATATGCCGTCAGCTATAACTGTCTGGCATGGGTCGCTTGTTGTGTGTTGATTGCGTCGTTACAGGCAGTTTTCCGTCGTCGCATTAATGAGAGGAACTGCAGGCTTAAATCGAACACTTGTACAAAAATAGCGAACAAATGCATTTTTTATAAAACATATATAATTTATTTTATAGTTAACAGGCAGGAAGCATATTTAGTCGACCCATTACGTGCACACCATCTACTATATCCCGCACGTACGGGGTGCAAGCTTCAACTGTTCTTACAATACAATCATATTTCAATTCTCTCTTTCTTCATCGAAACAGAGAGAAAGGGAGTGAAAGAGATAAATAGAGAAAGAAAGAAAGAAAGAAAGAGAGAACGAGAGTGAGAAATATGCGTTATCTGCAATGTTTTGTTTTTCAAATTATAATGTGAACTTTTATGGTGCACTGGAATCATAAGCACCTACCAATCTTCGTGTGCCGACAGTTTCACCCTTTAAAAAATGGGTCTGCACTAAACTGTGTGTGTGTTTGCTTCCGCATAAGTGCAGGCCAAGTTAGGCACAAGGATTATTAATGTAGAAGCCCCTAGCTCACTCAAAAGGGGCTATGCCATTGTGCCCCAACTTAACTATATTTAAACATCCGTTTTGCGATGCGGTAGTAAATTACAATTCGTGTTGCAATGTTTTTGTTTTATCATTAAAAATGTAGGCTTTAACCCATTTTTAATTAAGCCTGAACTATAGTCATAGCCCCCGCTCCCTAAAAACGGGGCTACACCATTGTGTCCCATTTCGTCCTCCCTTTTTGTGACCTTTGTTCTGACTAGCAAATGTCATAATATCGTCTTAGGGTTATTTTTGTGACCTTTGTTCTGACTAGCAAATGTCATAATATCGTCTTAGGGTTATTTTGTGACCTTTGTTCTGACTAGCAAAGGTCATAATATCGTCTTGGGGTTATTTTTGTGACCTTTGTTCTGACTAGCAAATGTCATAATATCGTCTTAGGGTTATTTTTGTGACCTTTGTTCTGACTAGCAAATGTCATAATATCGTCTTAGGGTTATTTTTGTTAAATTTTTTTCTCTTCCCTCAATTATTCCTTATTATTCACTCTCTTTTTTTAACATAAATTCTTTTGCTCATTTTTTTTAATAAAATGTTATTTTTTTATTTTCTTTTATTTATTTTTTTTTAAACTTAATCTTCTCTGTTAATTTTTTTCATATAATTTTATGGACTTTTTTCGAAACATTCATTCTTTCGATCATTTTTTTAATATAATATTTGATCAATTTGTTGTATTTTTGTCGAAAAACGTTAGTCGTCCCCATGTTTAGCTTTAAGTCATTTGATTTTTCATTGACATTTTGTGAAGCTTTACTTGTTTTGAATTTTTCAACATTTTTCATTCGTGTGCGTTAGTGACAATTTCTCTTTGCTTCTGTGTATTTATATTTTCTTTTTTTTTTCTTTAACCCATTTTTTATTAAGCATGAAGTATAGTCAACCATACTCCAAAGAATTCTTTAGTTTTACGATTATGCTGACGACCAAGAAAGCAGTGCTGTCAATATACATCAACCAGTATATGAAAGATTTAAAAGTTATTCCAATGTTTTGTATGTCCAATTTATCTATGCTTAGCCTTGAGTGTATGGGTTTTTTTGCACTCTTATGATTGGTCGGTCAATGAACGTCTTTGTTTCATCTTTGTATTGTAAGGTGGCACCCGCACTGAGGATTGAACTTTTAACCTCTAGAAGAATATAACTTTTACAATTGAATTTTAATAGTTAGTCTACCGATTGTGTGATGGGTCCTCGCGAATTACTGAGAACTTCTACCCAATCATTGTCGACAATCATGGAACGAGGGCAAGCTATTATTGTGAGTTGAGAAATGGGTTCCGTTCCAAATTCCGGGAAAATTGTAAAGTTCGACAGAAAGATTTCAGAGTTCGACAAGATACACTTGATAAACGTCGAAAATGACGTCGACCGTAACATTGCGAAAATAACGCTCAAGATGAGACCAGTAGTCTGAAGAATCCAAATAATACGATTAATGAATCCTCATCTAAAATATTTAGAACCGTAATAGTTGAGTATAATAGTTTTTCTAGCTCCTTTTTCTTTCCTTTTTAAATTTTCACCCCAAACAAGGCACAGTGCCACTTTGAAGTATGGGGCTACTATCGGGGGCATGAGTTGCAGGGGCATGATAAAGGGAGATAAGTAGCAAGATATTTGTTCACATTACACTTGAACTTCTACATGTCAGTACAGTTGGGAAAGCAGAATCTAGGAAGGGAGTTCCAAAGTCTAACAGTTCTGAGGAAGAAACATTGGAGTAAAAGGCTTTCTTACACCTAGGGATCTCTACTGTGAAGGGATGGGACTTAGTTGCTTGTCGGATTTGTCGAGGGTAGTCACGTCAAGTGCTTGTAGTTTGTCAAAGCATTCACCATTAAAGTACTTGTAGAACAGGCAGAGGGATGCAACATTTCGTCGGTGGGACAGAGGCTGAAGCCTAGATGACAGTTCAGGACCTATCAGGTTGGCGACTTTCTTTTGAACCCTGTCCAGGAGTGAGAGACAAGCAGAAGATGCACCAGCCCAAATGTGACAACAGTACTCCATACGTGGACGAATGGTGACCTTATAGAAGTACAGGATACTTTCAGGCGTAAGTAGTTTTCTAGCACGGTAGAGAGAGCCCACATTCTTTCCAGCAGCATTGGCAATGCTCTCAATGTATCTATTCCAGTTTATGTTCCCTGTAAACGTTGGGCTGACGGGTTTAAGGGAAGTACTTTCAGGTAACGTGTTCTTGGCCATTGTTATTGGTGATAGAGAATGTTTCTTGTAATTAGTGAAGGAACCAATCTTAGTTCTGGCAGCATTGAATGTGACCATCCATTTTTGTCTCCATTCCACTACAGATTTTAGACAAACGGTTTGAAATATTGCATCAACGTGAGGTCATATTTTTCTTTGTGTTTGTAAATTGATACTCACTACTGCACATCGCTGGTAATTGGAATCATTGCTATTATCGAAATGAAAACAGACAATAAAGCTCTCGAGAACATTTCTCCGTATATTATTATCTGTCAAGTGATGTTCTTCAGCTCCACATTTCCATTGCATTTTCTCTAAATGTGGTAATTTCGATCAGATATTATCTACATTTTTAAGCATGCTTAGGAGATTATGCTATGTTCTGTCATTTTTACTGTTTCATTTTTATACGTTCGTAGTTCTTTTTTTTCTGGTGTTTATTTCCGTTGTACGTGATTTTTTTATGTGTTACTCATATATATATATATATATATATATATATATATATATATATATATATATATATATATATATATATACAGTCTTTGACACTTTATACGACCGGTCGCCACAGTAGATTGAAAATTTCTTGGGGCGACTAAAAGTCGTAAATCACTCGCCCTCCAGTCAATAAAATTTCTTTAAATAAAGAAACGTGAAAAACTCATTTATTTTCCGACCTTCAAATATGCGATGACTTAGAATACTTATGTCTCATCATTTGTGAATTCTTTCATCTCTAGCTGTGAGACCGTTTGGATATCGTATTGAAAAAAAGAGTGGCCACGCTAAAGGTCAACAAGAGGTTAAATTTTCACATTCGGCGCATAGTCAGAATGTCGCCTTTATTTAGCTCTCTGATTTTGAAATTCATTTTGGAAAAAAATTATTCGACGCTACAACTACATACACTTCATGCTTACAAAAGTAAAGACGAACGTTTGAAAGAGGAAAAAAATGCATCGTTCCGTCAAGCATCCGAAGAAATGATTCTTATTTCTATGGAACAATAATATGAATGATGCTATATAAAGAAACTGTTGTTGTATTTTAACGTTTTGTTGAATATTTACTGAAATGTTTGTAGTAATAAAATAGTTGATTTACAAGAGTTAAATAAATATTTTCTTGTTAGATTATACACACGGCAATTTCTTGAATTGTTGTAAAAATATTTACTATTATTGACTGAAACAAAGACATAAAGTCGGACGAGTAAAAATATTTTGGGGCGATTAAATTTCCCTCGCACTCGATCGACGGTCGAGTGAATTTTTTTCCTAATCTCAAAGGCTATATATATATATATATATATATATATATATATATACTAGCAAGGAAACCTGATGTTGTCCGGAATTGGATGATGATCAACAGAATGTTTGACACTCCCATATTTTATTGTCATTGATTTCGATGAAATCAGCGATTAATTGCCTGCTCTGTTCTTGTGATGTTAGGCTATATAAGGTGTTAACTTTGGTGAAAATTGCCTGTTCCTTCTTTCGTCAGAATTTTTTTCGATTATCGATTATCGATATTTAAGGAAGACATTTCGATACAACACCTATCTAAGATATCTCATAAAAATCGGCGCAGCCATTGCAGTGACTACAGAGAATGAACTCAAATACACGCGCACAAAGTTTCTTTATATAATAGTAGAGTTGTATATTAATAAGAATAAGAATGAACATAGATTGTCTTCGATGACATTTTTTAATCCAACATGTTACATCAATACGAAGTACCATCAATACATTTTCAGACTTTTTCTCATGGGCCGATTCATAGTAAATACATGAAATTCTAGTCGCCTTCAAAGTAATTCCCTCCGTCTGCAATGCACTTGTACCGTTCTAACAACTTCTGGAAGTCCCTACTGAGCTCCTCTTGTGTAAGCGTGTCAGTAACCCTCGTCAGAGCATCTTTCATCTCCTCAATTGTCTCATAACGACAGTCTCTAAGATTTTCTTTGAGCTTAGGGAATAGCAAAAAGTTGCAGGGAGCAAAGTATCGACGATAGGGAGAGTGAGGAGCTGTTTTGATCCCTATTTTGGTCAAATAGTCTGTGACAAGGATGGAGTTGTGGACTGGTGTATTGGAACAAACTTCGCGGAAATCTTCCACCTCTTCAAATAATTGTGTGTACAGTCCCCACACTGACATGAAACTGTGCACTTTTGTCTCCATAATCACGTGACAGTCCTTATCTATCAAATTCTTCATTTGGCTAATCAACTCTGGTGTTCGATTTTCTTAATCCTGCAACACCTCTTATAAACACTAACAGACTCTCCGTCTTCCTTGAATCTCTTATGCACCTAAAAAAATGGTGTTAGAATCATGCAAGATAGCCCAAAAGCAGTCTTACGCGTTTCTGTGGCATTTTTTTTTTAAGTTTAAAACAGAATTTTATTGCATATTGTTCTTCTAAAGTGTCTTCACGACCAGATTGCATTTTTGAAATTCACCAGCTGTGACAATCAGGATTTAGTTGGGTGTATTCCAATTCCTGCTGTACCTGTTCATTTGAAATTGAAATCATAAAAATTCGTCAGTCATCCCAAAAAATGTATAGCAATAACATACTGAATTTTCAAGAGTCTGCAACAATTTTAAATTCCTTTACAAAAAACATATAGAAACATACAGAAGGTACCTATTCTAAAGATGTACGTGGAATGTTCGTCTATATAATTCATAGTATTACAGTAGAATAACGTTTTTTAAAAGAAGTTATTTCCACGTACAATCTCTAAATATTTTAGAGGAGCACCTGTTCCAACAGACAGATAGTTAGTGTCGTATTAGTTCTTATTATCCGCATATATATTAGTAAATAGCGCGAAGTTGTGCAAATCCATGTGCTTTCTACATCAATCTGTACGATTTATTCTTAATAAAAATATTTTTTCTATTGATAAATTTCTGTCGGGGTCAATACTATGAGGGAAACCTAACTTTTTCCCGTAAAAATAAGGTATATTTTTCATATTGCTGATGTTTTAAACCAACGCATTACTAGTTATAACTTTATTAACTACTTATGTCTCATGGCGAAATTAATATAAATTCAAAAGGTTACGAAAAATAATCATATGTGGTAGAATTATTTTCAATTAAATAATCATTTAAAGTTACTTTCCCAGATACTGTGTTTAAAGATGGCGGACCCTTATTTTAAGTTAATTTAAGTCAAGGTTCATCTTGTTTGTTATAATAAATAGGTTAAATACTTCTACATTAGGCACCGCCAAAACTGGGGGGGGGGGTAAGTACTTTTTGACGGACCATCTTTTTAAAAATCTACCAAAAATCAGGTAATTATCCAATTAATACGAAATTTTCAGCGATTATTAAGAGAAGAATGAGCATTATAACAGTGTACTTATTTTTCATAAACGATATTTATATATATTTTTTTTGCTTACAACCCCCCTTGTTTTGAGGGGGTTCCAAATATGCTTAAAATAATCATCTGAAACTGAACAAAACATATTGTGTTCTTGTAAGGAACAGGATTATAGATTAAAAAAAATTGTTTGCATACCTTATTTTGACGTCTGAATATCAGAACTTCGATTGTGTTTAATTATCCCGCTTTTGAGTTTTGAAGTGTGAAATTCGGTGAATATGTTAAGTAAAATAATTAATTTAAGTTAAGCAAAAGAAAAAAAAATTTTAATATTTATACGAAAAAAGCTATTTTAAAATTTTTGATAAATAAATTAACAATTTTTTTTAGCGAGACATATAATGCATGACCATTATTAAACAGGGCATGCTTTGAAGAATCGATACAAAAAAAATTCGATAAATATTGTGCCCTTTGTGTTAAAAATATCATCATTTTTTTCGATCTCGTTTGAAAACGTTTGCCGCCTTTCGACTTCGGTGGACCAAACGCGCTGAAATAATGTTTTTATTCTGCTTTAAATCCCCCCCATTTTGGGGAGCCTGGCCCCCACACACATACACATTAAAAACCAAACTCATGCAAATGGTCACCCATCTGGTACTGGCCAGCCTCAGCGTTAATAATATATTGAAATTTTCGTCACTGAAAAATAAGTTTTTTTAGCCTGTTTGGTCTTCCATAGTTTGCTGTTTATCAAGTACAAACATAAACAGTGTCTAAATCGACGCGAAGTAACTGGTTGCCTATATGATTAAGTGGAATTATTTGAAATCCAGGTACTTATATTATAATATTTTTGCATATTCTCATAGAAAATCACCCTAAATCTTAGTTAGACAACGAATAAATAAATTAATTATTTCAAAAACCTTTTTTTCTTAACTATTTATATACGTTTTTTGTGCAAGACAAAAAATGTCAATTGTTAACTGTTGGGGAAAATTTAACATTTAAAATTTAATTTAAAATAGTAGAAAAAGTTTTACACTATTCTGCTTTCCATATGATAAAAGTCAGGGTTTTATCTTTCTGGAAAAAAAAGTTACTCAGAAATAATGGATTTTAATAAATGTAATTTCGTTTTAAAAAACAACAACAACTTGATTTTTCGGCCATTTTTGGCGGTGTCTATTCTACATTAAAACATACGATAAAATTCGATCATTCGATAAATTCTAATTTTACATGTAGTTATTTTTTTCTGTATAATTTTTCGTAGCTTTTTGGAGTTTATATTACCTCTTTCATGACACGTAATTATTTAATAATGTTTTTGTCTGAAATGGGTTGATTTAAAAGACATTTAATCTACACAAGCATCAAACGAAACTAAACATATTCCTTAATTTCTTAAAAGTGTAGTAATTAAATTCTATTTTCAAACAATATCCTTTGACATCTTACCAAAAATAAACTCAAACTAAGCAACTCCCGTATCTTGGGATGCATGAGGCAGTAAAAATATACTATCGTTTTCGATCTGTAACTAGATCCATAGCGTCCCTTCAGTTTCTTTCTGTTGCAGTCAAATATCTTTCGATATATATTTCAACAACTCGAACCCGCACGTTGTTTGAAACTTCGCCGCAAAGGAACAAACAAAGAAAGAAAAAAAGAAAGAAAATTCCAACTCGGCAGTTTTTAAAGTGCAAATTTATTCGTGGTTCTTCCAAAATAGCGTATGTCATTGTCTTGCAAAAGTCTTTTCGCACACAAATGTGTTTTACGATGTTCTCTCGTATAACATGTTTTTTTGTTTTTTCTTTAGTTTCTCTCCCCGCCACCTAATGCTGGCTCTAGCCAGCGCTTTCTTGTTGGTGCCTGATGTGTCTCCGAGTGTTGCATTTTAACACTCCCGGGACGTCGCCGAATTACCTAAGCAAAAAAATTATTATTATTATTATTATTATTATTATTATTATTATTATTATTATTATTATTGAATTAGATTTGTTTTAATGAGAAAAATGCAATTCAAGGACAAATATGGTAAATAATGTTTTACGAATTTAACTTGACTAGATTCCATAAAAAAAACAATTATAGATAAATAAAACAAATATGTTTTGAGAAAAAGGAATGCGCGTTAACAATAATAATACCTTGGTACGTGACACAGATGTCGACTGATACGATTGTTTGTGGGCGTGCGAATGACGTAATCACAAAAAATTAGTTCAACACATACATAATATATACACCCGTCACGTACATAATATACACCCGTCACGTACATAATATACACCCTCCATGTTATATAGAACCCGCTGACAATACAACAAGAGAGCATGTTTTGAGCTTTATTAGAATTGATATCGCTCGGGCCTTGTTGTCAACGTCTTTACAAATCTCTAATTAGTTAACTATAAGATTGTTATTTCCCTTGATTTTCGTAAAAACAAATGTTAAATGTGCAAAAATTTTTCGAAACGTCAAAATACATTTGTGGGGTATAATCTATCGATTTTAGCTTTACGGGTAATTTAAAATCAAGAGATATTTATTGTTTTATCATTATTACCATAAATGGAGGATTTTGCTTTAAATAAAATCAAATAAAAAAAGACAATTAAAAGAATCGTTTTGGCATCGGAAAATAGGCATCGAATTTTTCTGATTCCGATGCAGATTCAGATACTTCCAAATCTTCCAATTTTTCGATTCCCGATTTCGATTCTGATTAATCGTTCCAAAACTAATATATATATATATATATATATATATATATATATATATATATATATATATATATATATATATATATATATATATTCCAGGTTGATATTTTCCAAAGATAAAGCAATCAATGAATTTTAACGAGGTCAATGCAAGAGTGCTCAATACCGAAATAGGGCAAGATATACGTTTTATCTGTTTTACATAAGCATTAATATGTCGCTACACATTCATGAACATGTTTCGATTAGCCAATTACAAGTAACTACGGACTAGAAATCCTCCTCTGATGTTTCTGCTATTGGCTTGGCTACATGTTCATTTGTATTTCCCTCGTGTCTGTTATAGAGCGTCGCGTCGACAGCAAATGTATCTATCATAGAGACAATTTTATCAGGGAAGTCATTTATGAATATCTGAAATGATAAAGATCTAAGGATCGACTCCTGAGGTACACCCGCATTTATATCATATTGCTTTGACGTATGACCACCTAGTACAACCTTGATTCTTCTCTTAGTTAAGAAGGATTTGATTATACCAGTAATACCATAGGATCTTATTTTCATGAGAAGACCATCGTGTTATATCCTTTCAAATGCCTTTGATATATCTAGGGCACCTACTTTATCCAATGCATGATATATACGTTCAGAGATTACAGTCACGATATCTGTAGTAGAATGGTCTTGCCTTAACCTACACTGTTGGTCGGACAAAAGTTGAACAGATGTGAGGTGGTGGACTAGAGTTTGATTAATTATAGACTGAAATATTTTGGCAAAAAAGGCGTGGAGGCTAATCGGGCAATAATTTAACTGGTCAGTTCCTTCGCCAAAATTGTTATAAACTGGTACCACAGAAGTAGTTTTCCAGCAGTAAGGAAAGCTTGATTTATTAAGGCATTTATTGAAAAGTTTGGAGATAACAAAAGCAACACAGACGGAGCATTTTTTTAATAGTACAGGAAGGATGAGATCAGGTCCTCGTGCCTTTGAGGTGTTTAGGTTTTTTATGATATCATGTATTTGAGAAGTGGTGAGTTTCAGATCATCTAATGTGATTTCTGTCCGCGAAGGAAAATCTGGGAGGGATGTTTTTGTTGGGTCCGTAGTAAAGTTGGAGGCAAACCGACCGGAAAGCAGATTAGCCTTCTGGCTTGCCGTGCAAACAACTTGAAGATTATTGGATAGTGGGGGAATTTTTTATTGCCCAGTATTTAATACACTGTTATAGAGTTTCCAGAAGTCACGAGTTCCTAATTTCTGCGTTTTAATGCTTTTTTTTTAGTGGCTTCAGTATACTCTCTTTTTGCTGATGCTATTTCCTGCTTACAATTACTTCTAGCTTTTATATACTTTGTCTATTTGTACTGGATTTATGTCGGATAAATCTGCGCTATGCATACTGCCTTTGAGCAATGGCAGCTGCGCAAGTAAACTATTGGAGAGAGTGAAGTTTACTATAGAGCTAACGTGTGGGAACATATGCTTTAATTGCTGCTTTGAACCATTCAGTGGTCTCATTTGCGCACTGTTCAGCAGGAAGAGAAAAGATATTGGCCCATAGTGCATCTCTGGTGAGATCCCTGATCTCATTACAGTCAGCGGCTTTGTAGTACCTTGTCGTTTTTAGCAGTGGCTCTTCAACTTGGGGTCGAGAGTTTAGGGTGAGTCTATCATTATCAGAGCGTTATCAGCATTCCCGAGAAGGCAATGGGCATTTGTTACACAATCTTCAGGAACTGTGGTCAGAAATTGTATGCGTGGTGTTACTGTGCCAGTATAGTAATTATGTTTTCAAAGAAAATATCTTTAACAAAATAAAACTTATAAAGATAAAAGGCCAATGTTATTAAGAGTAGCAAACAAATATATTAAAAGAAAGATGAGGAATAAACGTTGCCTAAAACTTTATTATATCATCAGAACAAGGAAAGGTAAAAGGGGAAATACGGAAAAAGAAATTTCAGCGCTAAATTCTTCTCATCAGAAAAGTGGAATAGCCAGGGTTATACAAATGAAAATATGGATTTTTTTTTTTTTAAATATATAACTGGCTTTGTAACATTTAGATATGAAATGAAAATGAAGGTATAGGATAATATGGTAAAAAATAATTAAGAAATATTAACAAGTTCGTTGATCAGAAGCATATATATTAATATATATATATATATATATATATATATACATATATATGCTAGCGTGGGTGCCCGGCGTTGCCCGGGTGTTTGGGAGTGTGTGTTAAGCAAAGAAAAAAGTGGTAGTAGGAAGGCAAGCTCGAACCAGTACCTCGAAGGAGGAAAAGAACGGGAAAAAACGTGACGTGCAAATTTCGAGTCTGTAGACTGAAAATTGACAGAGTTATTGTGTAGGGAAATGTACACAGACAGACGCACACACACACACACACACACTTTCACTTTTATAGATAGATAGATATAATCTGCAATAAAAAACTATATATTTATTCATCAGATTTTATTATTCTGTAAGGGTTTCTATGAAAAAAAAAGATCTACCCAGTTATGTTTCGTGGTATCATTTAACGTAAGAAATAAATCTGAGTTACCAAAAGTCATTGCCTTGGGCAGAATGGACACATCGAGAGATCGTTAGTAAACATCGTGTTTACTTTTTAGAATTTTTGATTTGAGAATTGATTATGCGTATTATTTTGGCTTCTTCAGACTACTGTTTTCAATCTACAGAGTTATTTTTACAAAGTTTCAGTTGATATAACCTCGGACCTTCTTTGGGTGAATCTTATCGATTCGGGAATTTTTATGTCGAACTCGGAAATCCGAGTTAGACGGAAAGATTCCCGAATTCGATATGATGCACTTGAAAAAAGCCGGACGTCATATTGACCCTAACGTTATGAAAATACCACTCGAGCTGAGAAGAGTAATCCAAGGAATCCAAATAATACAAATATAAATGTACTGTTGTCATATTTGGGCTGGTGAATCTCTGTCCCATTTCAAGTGCAAAAACATATTTGTAATTTGATTAACCGTACACCTCCATTAATCACTGCAATCTCTCTCCTACAGATGTGATGTTGCTAGTCTCAATTTTTTATAAATACTATTATAGCAAGTGTTGTTCAAAATTATCTATTTTCTGCTCTGTTTTGTTTCAGGTCTTGCTGTATCCATCAATGCGTCGTTTTACTACCCCTTTTAAATACAACTTCCTATTTCAGAAAGGAAGAATGTGAAATGTTTCTCCTGCTCATTGTTTTTTTTTTTTTCTCCTACTAACAACCTTGGTCTTTTCAAAACTAAAGTCAATAGGCATGTCCTGTCTTTTCGACAATCACCTTTCGTTTTTGTATGCTACTTATGTGCCGTTTTCCGCGAACCAACACACATTGTATGCAGTTTCAGTCGCAAAGGAAACCAAAATAAAGAATAGGAAATAACGCCAACTCGCTTTTTTTTCTTTTTTTTTTTTTCTTTTTATAGCAAAAACATATATTTCCTCATCATTACGACCAGGACGTAAACCACACAATCTAGAACGTTCTCCGAGTCTCTAGCGAGATCTCGAACATTATCTCGTTCCGGACTTCACATCTCTCAGGAGATTTTTTTTATTTTTATTTTTATAGTTCTCTTTTCCTCCCAGCGGTGACGTCACTTCTCATCCATTTATATACGTGTAACGCGCATCCGCACTATGTTGCACTTATGTTAAGTGGTTTCGTGCGTTATCTTGATCGATTTCCGTAAAAAGTGATCATTTACTCTAATTTCATTATCTTTTTTTTTTTATATTAGAGAACTTACTTGTGTTTGATCAGTAAAACAATAATAACGCATTTAGGTCGATTATTAAATAAATACAAGATAAATCAAGAAATATTTTTTAAACAAAAGGTTAGAGTTTAATTATAAAGATACAAAACAAAGTAAAATTGTCATAATTAGGGTTCAATCAGTGCTTATTTGTATATTGTTTTCACTAATTTGAATTGATGATAATTTGAAGAGATGATAATGTCAAAGCTTTAATGAATTATTCGACTATTGTACTTAAAGTTTTCTTTTGGGTAGATCCTATTTTTTTTTACATGGAGGTCACCACTTATCAAGGCCCAAGAGCCACTCGGGGATGAGGGTTATTGCGTGTACAGTAATCAATGGGATAGTGTTGTAGTATTCGTTAGTATTGGAGATTTAATAAAGTGCCATTACTTAAGGGGGTGGTTCATCAGGAATTTGTTTATGTTGGACTTGAAGACATCCAAGTTGAAATCAGGTGGGAAACAGGCAAGCGGTAGAAAGTTCCACAAGCGTGCACTTCTAAGAAAGAAGCTTTGTTCATATAATCTACGTTTTGATTTAGGCACAGATAAAGAGTGGGGAAAATTATTGACAGTGGTTTCAGCTAGACGGATGTTTATCGTGAAAGATTGGCGAGGGAGGAGCAGAGATCGGAGCTCAGACGAGCACTTGCCATGGAAATAACGATAAAACAAAGATAGGCTCGCAAAGTCTCTTCTGTGAGAGAGAGGTTGCGGGGAAGAGAAAAGGGAATTCCACACTAAGCCACGACGTCTGTTTTGTCAATTAATGTAGGGTTGTGTTGATTCGATCTTTCTATATCTGCTTCTCTTTCATTCTCTCTCACCCTCTCTCTCTCTCTCTCTCTCTCTCTCTCTCTCTCTCTCTCTCTCTCTCTGTCATTCTCTTGGTGAGCACCCTAGTAGCTACACTATGCGTGTTTATTCTCTGTGTGATTTTATTCAGCCTAACTCTTTCTCTCTCGTTCTATTTCTCTTTGAAGAGCATCTTCGGAACTGATGTGTTTCTTTTCTTCTTTTCTTTTTTTGATCTTCTGATCTCTATGTCTCTGTATTTCTTTCGCTCTTTCTCTCTTGTTCCCTATATTCTTCTATCTATCCATTGGTAAACATCTTGGCAACTTAAATATCTGCTTTTTTATGTTGTGGTCTCGTTTTTCCCTTTCTTTGTTCATCTCTCTCTGTCTCTTTCTCTCTCTCTCCCTCTCGCTCTCTCTCTCTCTCTCTCTCTTACTCACACAAGCTCGCTCTATTTTTAAAAGCTGTTTGGCATCTAACATGATCTTTCTAACTTTCCTTACTCTCTATCTCTCTCCTTATATCTGTCTATTTCTCTCCCTCTCTCTCTCCTTTCTTTCTCTCTCTCTCCCGAATATCACCTTGACGTTTTAAGTATTTCTGATTACTAATTCTCCTTCACTTTCTTTCTGTCTCCTTTTCTTAATCTTTTTTAACTTGTTACTCTCTAAACGTTTTTTACGGTCACTCACTAATCACCCTGCCTGTCCCGTTCACACTTGAAGAGGATCTTAGCGTCTTTATATATATATATAAATTTCAAACAAGTAAAATATTTGTTTATTTTCCTAATATTACGTTGTGATTCGGTTTCAAGCGCATTTGATGCGTATTTTATTTTATTCAAATTAAAACAACGTTTCTATTGAACTCTTGTTCTTTACGTTATTCTCGCGTTACCTACGCACAGTTCAAACATTTCAAAATACAACCGCCAGATACAACGCGTGGCTCTATACAAACATACTTCTTGCTCCAAATTTACAACATCGCTGGGACGTTTTTTATTTTCCGCTTTTCTTCTTTTAAAAGAGTTTCCTTTTTGTCTCTTGTCACTCTGTCTCTCTTATCCATTACTCTCTCTCTCTCTCTCTCTCTCTCTCTCTCTCTCTCTCTCTCTCTCTCTCTCTCTCTCTCTCTTATACTATCGACGACTCTTCTCATGCTGATCCATAAAATTAAAACAACGACGATCGGTAACCAGCTAGGGGTGGCCGAGAGGTTGAGTCATTTTCGTTTATCAGTCACTCTGACACAGACTTTTCTGACAAGACTTTTAGGATTTCCAATCCTGCGTCAATAAATTTAGGAGTTAGAGTTAGTTTTATATTTTCGACAGTTGAGGACAGATCACGCAAATATTATGAAACCCACGATTGAGCTAGCTTCAACCGACCGACAGGAAAGACCTCTACGGACTACTAAGATGTGGATGTTTGGAGGGTCGTTCTCCGTTATGACATCACACGCACCCACACACACGTACGCACACACATACACACACACACACACACATAGTACAATTGATAACTACAGAAGCCGTCGGAGTTTATGTTTCCTTTTGTTTTATATTTGTGTACATGTAAGCTAGTGTTCGTACCTTCGCCAATCGCCAATGTGAGAAACGATGACACAGCACGTTCTGAGAAGAAGAAGAAGAAGAAGAAGAAGAAGAAGAAGAAGAAGAAGAAGAAGAAGAAGAAGAAGGAATATATAAAGACGAAGAAATAACCAGGGCACAAAACAGCGTTTGTATTGCGATTGTCAAGAGAGGCGCACGTGGCTTACCATTCCAATCTACTTCATCGCACGTTCATTCTGTACATCTCTTGTTGACGATTAAATGGTTTTTATGGTCACCTTCTTCCACCACTCAGCCTATCTCCTTCACACTTGAAGGTAATCTTGGCGTTTAAAGTTTGTTTTTTTCTTTTTGCTCTCACCTTTACAATCCGCTTCTATCTTTTAAAAGCGTTTTCTTATTTCTGCCTCTTTTGTCACTTGTCATTTTGCCACTTTTCTTCCCCCCCCCCCGCTCTCTTCTCTTAACCATATTATTCATTATTCTTTCTGCCTCCATTTCTTACTCCTTTTCTTACTCGATTTCTAAATGTCTGTCTTGAAGCGCATTATATCGTCTAAAAGTTTTTTTCGGTCTTTTTTTTTTCTGATATTCTTAAATGATATATTATTACTAGATGAAATACGCCCGGTTTTGCCTGCTTATAAAATACGTTTAAATATGATATTTTAATTTGTCTAGACTCCGTATATATTATTAGAGAGTCGTGTTTTCAAAAGTCCAAGACATATATGGGTGCCATCAGTTAGAATCGAAACTGGAAACAAAACTGTAGTATTCAAAGCTGGTGATGTTACCACTATGCTAATGTGACACGCATATGAACTGATTAAAAAATAAAATTTAAAAATATACGAAAATGAATGTATAACGATTTTTCCGATTTTGACTCATTTTTGACCCCCTTAAGAACTATTTTAACCGGTTAACGACCGGAAAGTCCATAAAAAATCCTAGCATTTGAGACCCCTAACGCCACTAGATGGTTTTTAGTTTCAGTGGAGATAAAGTTTTAAAATATGGAGTCAGACAGACATAAAGCCTTTTATATATATGAGATAAATAATAAAGTTGAATTATTGAACGTTTGTTTCCTTAAGCATTGTTTTCTTTTTATTTTAATTCCACAATATACTTGCTAAAATATTCCTCAGTTTTGAGATTGAGTATATAATGAAAAAATAATTTTGATTGTACTAATTAGGTGTATTTTGAAATTCACCAACCACGTCTTCCATATTATATTAAGTTTATGTCTATCACTTTCACCCTCTCTCATATTATGTTGTTTCATTTTATACACAATCTATCCCATTTAACACTTTCCTTCTATCTTGAAGATTATCTTGGGGTTATTTTTATGCCCCTTTCATTTACTTTCTCTCTCTCCCTCCCTCCCTCCCTCCTTCCCTCCCTCTCTCTCTCTCTCTCTCTCTCTCGAAAACATTTTATAACGTGTTTCTTTTATATTAGTCGTTTCCTTGCTTCTCTGTTTATCTAAAATGGGCACCTAAATATCTAAAGTGTTTTTTTTCTGACACTTTTTATGTCTCTCGTTAAAAGCATATTAACATCTAAATGGTTTTTGCTCTCTCTTTATCTCCCTCCCATCCTCTCTCTCTCTCTCTCTCTCTCTTTCTCTCTCTCTCTACCTTTCGCTCTCTTGTTTGATCGTTCGCTTGCTTGCTTTCATCCTTTATCAACATGTCAGGTTTTACAGCTCCGTTTTCTTTTGTAAGTATGTTGCTGTAGCTAATGCATAGTCGATGGTATATTACTTATTTCCAACAGTTTCGCCCGTATTATTTTCTTTTTAATTTCATTTAACTTCAGTTAGCTCTCAGAATTTTCAGGTACACAGATATTCGTGTGTTTAATTAAGATTCTTATCTGCCGCTCAAAATAAATCTATATAAGAAAAGAATGGGAGATAAAATGATGAAAAGCATTTAGCTTTGAAATGCCACGGTCTAAATAGTTTTCCCACCTCATTTTTCTTTCATTTATTGTTATCACTCTCATTCTTATTGGCATGATTATAACGTAATCTTAATTTTGTCATCACCCTCATTCTTACTGCCATGATTATAATGTAATCTTAATTTTATCCCAGTATCTTTTCTCATAAATTGCTTATATATATATATATATATATATATATATATATATATATATATATATATATATATATGTGTATGTATAATATTAGTTATTTTGGAAAGAGAAATTCAGCAGAGTGCTCAATTATAAGGAAAATCCGAAAATAAGAGCGTATTTATATATATATATATATATATATATATATATATATATATATATATATATATATATATATATTGTTTACAGAAAGTTTTTAGATGAGATAAGTCATTGGTACTGTCGGTTTCAAAGCCGATCATTAGGACCGTTTTAGCTACCCATATCAAGTTATTGGCTGACGAGAGCTTGATATGTATATCTAAAACGATCCTAATTACCGGGTTTGAAACCGACGGTACCAATGACTTGTCTCATCTAAAAACTTGATATATATATATATATATATATATATATATATATATATATATATATATATATATATTATGTTTTATATTACATTAGGTTGTCCAATGGATTATTCGTATTGTAATTTTTCGGAAAAATCTTCCTCACGCTAATTTATTTCTATTAAATATATTAATTAAATTAAATTAATTAAATTTATTTAATTATTTAAAATTAGTAATATAAGGCATGTGTTAATGCTCAATAGCATTTATTATATTTTTGATATTTAATTTTAATTATTTTTACACTTATAACTAATATTTATTTGTTTGTATTATAGTTTATCTCCAGTGCTGTTTGTTTTTTTCTTTTCCTGTTACTTTTCCAGGCCAAGAATTAATCTAGCTTGTTGAAGTATCAAGTTAACTGCTGTAACTTGAGTATAAAAAGAATAGAATGTTTCGTGTATTTTAATTTTATTAATTGAAAGATAGTATTGATGGAAATTCCACGGTGTTTTCTACATTAATCTATATAATGTAAATAATATTTATATTGCTATGATGTCGGTCAAATCTACACTATAAAAAATTACCATTTTGTCTTCTGTAAAAATAAATAATAGCAAGTTAAATATTCTTTAAATAAATCAAATGTGCATTTTTTTATTGATGTAAAATGTTATCGATTTAATTTTTTCTTCATACTGTTAGCTAAATATTTTTAAATCAATAAGACGGGAGACATTTTTTTTAAATAGTAGTTTTAGATGACTAAACGGTATGATTTTATTGTGGAACAATACATTTTTAAAAAGTTAAAGTAATTTTATCTAAGTAAATATCAGAATAATTATCATCTGTGCTGATCGAACGATCATATTTTTAATACACGAAAAAAAGGTGATAATGCACATACGGACATGAAATGCTTTAGCGTATTATTATAGAGATGTCAGTGTGCGTTAACTAGTGTACTGCGCATGAATACTAGTGGCCAGTTGAATCAACTTGTATATAATTGTAATGAAAGTGACTGAGGTGGTATAAAGCCTATATACGAGGTACCTTAAATATGTTTGCAGAAATATATTATTAACTAGCAGGGAGACCCGACGTTGCACGGGATTGAATGATGGTCAACGAATATTTCACACACCTATATTTTTATTTCATCGAAATCCGTGAAATCACCAAAGTATGTTATGTAATGTTATGACCCTTTAGGCTGTGATCATAGCGTAGTATCTGTTAACTGTGGCAAGCGGGATCAATGGACAAAACATTATTATTATTGTTATTGTATTCTTATTAATTGATTTGAGCGACGGATGGTCGCTGGATCAGTTATTATGGTTAGAAGAATAAACAATTAAATTGCGGAAGAAATGATTGACGTGTGAATCACAAAAAGAATGCGAAGATAGAAAATAGATGTAAACATTCTTTTGGATTTGGATAAACAAATAACTAGATGGAAACATTAGGTTGGTCTGAGACACGTAATTAGGTGACGCAAGAGAACACGTGATGTAGTTAGTTTTGGAGATATTCAGAGAGTTGAGGATTGACCACCAGAACGGACAGACGTCTATACAGGGGTGAACAGACAGCTAGGAGCGGGCTGTAAGAACAGAAATGTAGACGAACTGCAGATCCTGTGAAAACTATTTGAGGCAACTGTAATAAATTTATATTATAAAAATATAAATAGTTGTTTTCATGGCTTTCACAAATAAGAACAGATGTCTCAATTGGATGGTGATCGCTTCATGGTTCGTCACGGAGCATCGGGAAGATGCAGAAGAACTCTTCAAGAAAAAAAGGTATGAAGCATATATTATTCTTCTTACATATGAACTGTAAAAATATCCCATGTGATAAGTCTCATACAATATGATTAAAGTTACACGTCAATATCATGTCCTCCTAGCTAAACAACATACATACGATTTATACGTTTATTATCTGTCTGTTAAAAGAACAATATCTAACATCCACTAGATAACACATGACACGTTTTAATATATCATCTCCTCCAATATAAACCAATATACAACAGTTATTCTAACTTGCACTGAAGAGAACTTACTGTTTCTTTTATAAAATTATTTTATATAAACTTTTTCCCAGTTAACAAAAAAAAAATATGAGATTTACGTGCGGGATTTGAACCTACAAACCATGCCATGCAAAAAAAGCGTATGTTTTCACGTCTTATAAAGTTCTTTACACTTAACAAAAAAAAAATTAAGAAATTTATATGCTGAATTTGAACCTACAGACCACATTGAAAAAAAGAGTAGAATTTTCACGGCCCGTTGTTCTATCATTGTTGCTAAGCAACAACATAGAAAAAAAAATGGCTTTACCGATGATAGATAAATTAAAATAACGGTTTCGATTATCGATTATCGGTAATTATCGGAGCCAATATAGTTGTAGTAAATGAAAGAAAAACCTTCGAATTTATTCATTAAGATTAGCATGAATATCCGGTGTTGCCATGGATTGAATAAAAGCACCATATCCTTTTTGGCCAAGTCTATAACATCATATTATCTTGATTATTCTTATTTTTTACATTCTATAATACAATGTAAGCCGGATATAAGAAACTTCTTCATCTGTCCCTACAGCTCTTTTATATTCGGGTTACACTTATATCCGGGTTACACTATACATTAACACAGACTCTGATTTGAGATCAGAGAAAATCTCTCTTATATAAGTATTTCTTATATTTATGTGTCTTATATCCGGGTTAAACTTTATTAGATCTTTGCGATGTAATATACGGACTAAGTATTCATTGTAGAGTAGGAGTAAAGTAATAACCCCTTAAATATTCATGATATAATCTATTATTTAAAAGGTAAATATAATGTTCGGCTAAAACTTAAAAACTTCACAACAAACACTCACAAAGTTGGTATTTTAAAGCGGCGTAACCTCGGGTGTATAATATCTAAAATTATTTTTTTAATCCATTATTTAGGGATGAAATGCTATTAATATAATTCAATATTATCAATATACTCATCTTTTAATATTATCATGTAATCTGTCTTTTAGCGATTTGCATGAAGTAGCTCTGATTTATGTTCATAGAGTTATCTCCCCTACGCCGACTTAAGTTGTGTGTAAATCAGGGAAAGAAATGGATTCAACGAAGAAAAAAACGGACGTGAGGTAGGGGTAAAGAAAGTGGAATAGAAATTTTATTACGCCTTTGTCCCGAGCAGTTCCAGGTAGCTCTGCCAATTTTCAATAAAAGACTTTGATTGAAATGATTTCGATAAATTCATAGTTTTTAACTCATTAGGTTAAATTGAATAAAAATAAACCTGCACGTCTGTTTCAAGCCTTGAATACTAATAAAGTGCACGAGATACTTTCCAAAATAATGCCTTCTATTTTTAATCCGCCCGAATAGATCAGAGAAGATTGCTAATTCGATTGTTATGAGTACTGAATTTATGCTTTCATGACCTGAAAATTTCATCACTCTGTTTCAGATATTGACGGTGTGGGATTGTATAAAGACAGTCCCTGTTATAAAAGTGCGTTATAAGCAGAGATAATTCATTGAATTTCTGAAAAAGTGCATAGTGTCTATCTAAAAAAAGAAATTCTAGGGCACAAAAGGTCGCTCTTTTTAATGGTATGACACTGACCTATGTCCTCTCGAACATCGTCTCGAATTTGCTCCCTTACTCTTTTATAGTCTTTTTCTTTTACCTTACCGTGACGTCATTTCGCTCATGGCTCGGTATTTATATATAACCCCTATGTTGTGTTGCGGGGAGTCATATTGGGGACATGTATAACAGGGCTCAGAACAGGGATAACAACGATGATGCCATTTATATGCATTTAAATCACGACATTTGCATTATCTCTGGCATAAATAATATTTAGTTATTTCTAAAAGAATTAGCAATCGACTGCATTCCTAGGATTTCAATTTCCATTATCTTTTAAAACTTGCATACAGGGTTCGATTCCAGGCTTTTTCTTAATATCATTTTCACTTATCTAGTCTGCCTTCTTACTTTTTTTTTTTTTTTACGCAGTGGTCACCACTTATCAAGGCCCGGAAGCCACTCAGGGATAAGGGTTATTGCAAGTACGTACATTACGTTAGTGTAGAGATTTGATGAAGTGTTTACTTAAGGGGGCGGTTCATTAGGAATTTGTTAACGTTGGACTTGAACACATCAAAGTTGTAGTCAGGTGGGAAGCAGACAGCCCTTCTCGTGTAACTGGCATACACGTTCTGTTACACGAATAGAAAGACGTTTATAATACCATTGGCATAGCTAGTTTAGTTCAAATCAAACAAAAAAGATCGGGGGTAAATTGTAGCTTATTCTAGCCATCTGTAATGATAAAACTTATAATTTTCATATGGCTTCTATAAGTATTATTCATTCAACATGTGTTTAATGAAATGAAAGAAGAGCGTTCCTGTACATGATGACACGTGCGCGTCTTGTGTGGTATATTTTATAGCTATCGTATGATCGTCTTAGTTCTGATTCCAGGGCCTTTCAGAATTAGGTTGTTTGAAACTTAACCTCCGTTAATCTTAATAGATAAATCTCTGCTTGTGCATGTGCGTGTGTACGTTTGCCCTGTTCGATTGTTTATCTCATATATAAAATAAAGTAAGCTGTACATCTCTACAGTTGACCGACGTACAATGTACCTTCAATAAGTTTCCAGATTTTTTTTTTGTACAGGCATTTAAAATTGTCGTAAACTTTTGAAAATTCAGTATGTTATTACTATACATCTTATGAGATGGCTAACCAATTTTTTTCAGGTTCACATGAACACCTACAGCAGGAATTGGAATACACGGTACTAAAGCTTGATTATCACAGCTGATGAATTTCAAAAATGCAATATGAACATAAGGAAACTTAAGAAGAACGATATGCAAAACAACTTTGTGTTAAACTTGGAAAAAATGTTACAGAGACGTATGGAATGCATCAAACGGTTTTCAGACCATCTTGTGTGAATCAAGCATCAGATTGTAAGTGGCATAAGAGATTCAAGCAAGGTAGGAAGTCTGTAAGGGATGATAAGGTGTGTGGGAGAAATAAGGAAGTCAGGACACTAAAGTTAGTTCGCCAAATAAGGAATTCCATGGATAAGGACCGTCGTGTGTCTATAGAGACAATGAGTGAACAGTTTAATGTAAGTGTGGGAACTGTACACACAATTATTCGTAAGGAACTGAAGATGCGGAAGATGTGCGCGAATGCACCAGTCCACAACTCCATCCTTGTCACAGACTATTTGATCCAAATGGGCATCAAGACAGTTTCTCGCCCTCCCTATAATCCAGATATAGCTATCTGTGACATTTTGGTTATTCCCTAAGCTCGAGAAAAACCTTATCTGCTCTCGTTATGGGACACTTGAGAGGATTAAAGAAGCTGTGATGAGGGCATTTAACTTTATTGATCTTAGAAGAAACGGTGTGTTACCATGAGTATGAATTCGTAAAACGATAATTAATGCGCTGAATACATTGAATTGCGTCCAATCTAATCTGTATCTGCTTTTCATTATAAGCCAGCGTGTTGGTGAAGATTACAAAGTCTAAGGTTTTATAAAGCAGCTTTCTTTCCAAAATACTCACCTATCTATGCAGTAATCAGTATTGATCCCGGAATAAACAAGGATAAAAACTGAAGTAATAAAAATCTCTGGCGATGCTGGGTATCCCAAGAAAAGAGCAAGTGGAAAAAAGTGACCAAGTCACAAGGAAACTCAGGCTTGCCTTCAGAAGGAGTATTAAACCTGCACGTCTGTTTCAAGCCTTGAATACTAATAAAGTGCACGAGATAGTTTCCAAAATAATGCCTTCTATTTTTAATCCGCCCGAATAGATCAGAGAAGATTGCTAATTCGATTGTTATGAGTACTGAATTTATGTTTTCATGACCTGAAAATTTCATCACTCTGTTTCAGATATTGACGGTGTGGGATTGTATAAAGACACTTCACTCACTGGCCTCCACCCCGACCTGAACCCGCTGGATAACTTCGTTTCGTCATATGTCGGGAACATCACCAACATGACATCCCACAACACCAAAGTCAGCCTGATCACCGCCATCCGCATATCATTCGCCGAGCTCCCACTGCCGCTTGTGAAAAAGACATGCTCCCAGTTCTGTACCGTACCAAGGCGGTAATTGAGACTGAAGGCGGCTACATTGAATAGATGTCAACTCGACTACATAATCAAGTTATCTGAATTATTTTTTTTCAATAAAAGGTTTAAAATAAAGCTGTAGTGTTGTTTTCCTTGGGGCGACAAATATATCGTTTTACCCTGTACTTATAAGAAAAGAGTAGGGATTTGTAGGGGCACGAAATGAAATCGATGGGGGTAAGATGAATTCTAGCCGAAGCAAATTAGCGAAGATGAGATGAATATGGTTGTGAGGAAAGGGAAAAGGGAACGGAAGGTGCTGGATCGAACGATTAGGAGGTCGAAAGAGATTCACTCCTCGAAGATGCGATTATCATTTGTCCATTTCGTGTTTGATTGAAAGGACGTCATCCGAATTGATATCGATAGGTCAGAAAATCAAAGAGATTCAGATGACGAATATCTGTACCCTTACCGCACGGTTTCAATCGATTAACACATGGCGTTCATTTAGATGGGCGCATCAAACTTGTGACCTTAAGAGGACGCCGACAAATCCCACAATAACCTCGTTCTATGCCCCCTCTATCACTCTTTCCACTCTCTCATCTATCTCCTACTTTCTCTCTCTCTCTCTCTCTCTCTCTCTCTCTCTCTCTCTCTCTCTCTCTCTCTCTTTCTCTCTCTCTCTCTCTCTCTCTCTCTCTCTCTCACACACACACACACTATACCCAATCTCTTCCTCTTTCCCTAATTCTCTCTTCTGTACGTCCGCTCTTTATTTTCTCTCTTTCCTACCTTCACTTTTTATTTTTATTCTCTCTCTCTCTCTCTCTCTCTCTCTCTCTCTCTCTCTCTCTCTCTCTCTCTCTCTCTCTCTCTCTCTCCTAAACTTCAAACTTCTGGGATATGGTATCAAACAGTAGCGAAAATTAATTTTGCCAAAATAGATTAGAAGCAAAGAAACGCTATTTACTACCGAGAACGACATTTTCTTCGGTAAGATTTCAATTATTTTCACCCTCCCCCCCCCGCGCCAACAAGCATTATCGTTTTTTTTTTTTAATAAATGACCCATACTCAAATAATTGGATTGCTGCTTTACTCACGTAAATGCTCGTAAAATGCGACTTTAAGAACAGTAGCTATTGTTTACAGTATGTATCCACTAATATGTCCAAGCATCTCTATTGCTTTCATATAAGTTTTCATGTAAAGCGAATCGTGAAAGCTTTTTTAACCGAATACAATTGTTGAACAAAAACCATATCATTCTATATACGGTAATCACTTGCGTCATTTGAAAGCAGCAGACTCTACCTGCATAATAGTCAAGTACATCCTAAGATGGCTAGTATGGCTGCCTCATCTCGAAAGGTGCTGCACAGAGCACCTTTTCTTGACTTGACACCGACTTCGAAATCTAGTGGGCTATATCTTTTTCTCCTCCTTGCGTCTCACAGAAAAGACATGTCTACTCTTTCTTTGCTCTGTCGCTTCATGACAGGTGCACGACTGAGCTTCAATCTGCAGTACTTTCTGTAAAACATTCACAAGAATAATAGTCTACTTACAATCATTTCTTCTCTCTCTTTATCTCTCTCTCTCTTTCTCACTTTCTCCCTCTCTCTCTCTCTCTCCGGTCCTGGATATGACCTTAAACTATATCCGATGGTGAGGCCCCAGCTTGCAGGCCTTAGGGAGTGTGGAGTCACCCTTTAATTGCCATTGCTCCCAGGTCCACTCTGACTCGGAGTGGTAGCACCTCTTAGGGTCCCAACTATGGGTTAAATAGAATACGACTTTAAAAAAAACAAATATACTATATTAAACAATCGTTCTTCAAAATCACCAGATTCGGCATTAAATAACCTGAAAAGGGTTGATATGCCGTAAAACAAAACAACCAACCAACCAATCTCTCTCTCACACTCTCTCTCACTCTCTCTCTCTCTCTCTCTCTCTCTCTCTCTCTCTTTCTCTCTTTTTCTCTCTCTTTCTCTCTTTTTTGTTTCTCTTTCTCACTTTTTCTCTCGCTCTCTCTGCCTAAAGCTAAACGAAACCTTTTTTTCACAAGAGAGTCACCACTTATCAAGACCCGAAGGCCACTCGAGGATAAAGGTTATTGAATGTAAGTTGGTAGTGTAGTAATCGTTAATGGTGTAAATTGTGTAGAATTTGATTATTTATTACGTGTTTTAGTGTTGAGACAATTAATCGGAATCGGAATCCGGGATCGAAAAAATTTGAGCCTATTTTCCGATGCCAAAACCGATTCCTTAAATTATCTTTTTTATTTGATTTTGGTTTAAGAAACATCTTCCGCTACTTTATATTTTTTTATTAAAACTTCCACTAAGACTAAAATCTCTATATCAACCCCTCACAAATGTGTTTTTTTTTTATGTTTGAGAAAATATAGGCACATTTAACATGTGTGTTTTACGGTAATCATGACAAAATAACACTTTTATAGTTGAACAATTAGAGATTTATAAAGAATCGGAATCGGAATCTGAAATTGTATCGGCATCGGGAAAATATTAAAAGCGTTCTATCACTAATGTTTTACATTGGACTTGAAGGCTATCATGTTATATTCAACTAGGAAGTGGTCCAGCGGAAGAAAGTTCTGTTACGTTGTGGAGATGTTTATATAGGGCCATGTATATATAGTACTACATTAACGTACGTGTGCACATAGTTAAATCGAACGTGTGTTTATACGTGTTTGCGTTTGTGACATGTTTGTGTCGCGAAGGGATTCTATATATGTGTATATAGTTGAATCGTGGTGTGTTGAATGTGTATACGTGGCACTACTAAATTTCTTCTGATAAATGGACCATGTACATTTTGTAACAGACTGTTGTCTTTATCCTAAATGTCTATTTTACGGCCTCTGAATCGTCTAATCTAGTGGAGTTGGTGCGTGCGTGTTAGAACATATTTCAACATATACATAACGACATATCTATTCTGCTATTGTTTCTTCTAGGAGGTACGTCAATCGTCCTTGGGTGATCTGGAATCTGTTAGAAGGACCACTTTAAGATAGGACCCAAGTCGATATGAAATTGTATGCATTTTATTCACTCCTAGGAGTGACTGACGATCCTTGTCTTCTGAGAAGGTTCTGTCTCCATTCTGATACCTTCTCTCCCTCATATGGAGACTCGTTTTAGCCCACTTGTCTTTTTGGTCTCTCAAATCCAACTGCCAACTAAGCTTGCGTAAAACGGAACAACTAAGCTTGCGTAAAATGGAACGTCATTTCCAGTCCCTGTCCGCATCTTCCGGTGCAAACTTGACCAGTCACAATTTGACATTTTGTCAAAACATAACGTTAAATCTCTGTTGTCTAGATAGATAATTATGCAGACAGATAGATAGATAGATAGATAGATAGATAGATAATTTACTGCTTCTGCCCGACTACTCTCTAACAGTTCCACAGGCGGACAGTCCTGGGAAAATAGCTTTGTTCACAGAATCTGCATTTAAATTTAGGCACAGATAGAAAGATAGAGTGAATCAAATATAGTGGTTGTAGCTAATTGAGTGCTTTGTGCAAGTTTGATAAGTGTGACCATAGATTAAAGTTCAGTCGAACACTTGCCATGAGAATAACGATAGAGCAGAAACAGGCTGCAAAATCTCTTCTGTGGGAAATAGATTGCAGGGAAGAGAAAAGGGCATCCTCTACTAGGTTTCGAAGCTGGTTTTGAATTGTATCAAGGCTGGATAGAGCGCGCCGAGTAGCTACTGCCCATATATGGCAACAGTACTCAATTTTAGGGTGTACTTGGCTTTTATACAGATAGAGGATTGCATCAGTAGTGAGATATTTACTGGAGCGGTAGAGTGATTCAACTATTTCTCCATATATGTAAACGTAGTTTCTTAATGGTGCTAATATTGTTAGCTATTTTTAATTGTTTGTTTTCGTGGGGTTTTTTTGTTTTGTTTTTTGTTGGATGCTGAATTGAAAGATTTTTAATTTAGAAATGGCAGTCCCTTTAGTTGCGATTTCCAGCATCGCTTTTGTTGCATCGCACTCAGATATGATATCAGACAAGATAACCTAGTAAATAGTTTAGCAGAGGCGACTAAATAAACGTATATATATATATATATATATATATATATATATATATATATATATATATATATATATATATAGCCATCCACATACAGTACTGTTTCGCTGTTTTACAGGTCATCAGTACGGCTAGACAAACAACTACCTCAAGCCAGAATCTAAATCCGACCGCCTAAAACAGCCGGAGCTTCTAACCATTGTGCAATTCGGCTACTGTTATGCGGGCAGTGAATTAACAGTGTTTTGACACTGTCCAAATACCTAAGCTCAATTTGTTTACACGAAGAGCATCGCTTAATATGCTAATAGTATATATATATGTGTGTGTGTGTGTGTGTGTGTGTGTGTGTGTGTGTGTGTGTGTGTGTGTGTGTGTGTGTGCGTGCGTGTGTGTGTTCGACAATATAACCGACGTCGTTTTACGCGACTCTGGACGATCTTCAATAACCAGCATCCAGGCATATAACCACTATTATATGAATAATGACGTAACACTTCTAGAAATTCGTATAAACGCACCTGAAGCATACCAGCACTTATTTTTATTCTGATTCAATTGTTTTAGTTTATTGCTTGTGGTTTGTAATGCTGTTCACGCTATGTAAAACACGCGAAAAATGTTGGTTTCGAAATGATGTTCTGCTCGGTTGAAATTTATAGCATTGCGTTCTAACCGCGTAGAAATCATTAATTTCCTCATACGTCTCTTGGTAGATGTGAGACATGATAACAGAGGAACTAAGAGGGCACTGTTTTTAGATCATCTAACAAAACGTTAAATAATTAAGCAATACGCTTAAAACATAAGCAACTCTCTCCTCACTTTTATCTTTCACGCTCACACACACACACACTCTTTTTCTCTCTCTCTTCTTTCTCTTTCTCTTTCTTTCTCAGGTTTAAATTAGCGGTTGCATTGCTACACGAGCAGTTAGAATAGAATAACAGTTTTCTTTTAAAACCTGGTTCATTTTATTTATTATCTTTAATTTTTGTTTCGTGCCGAGGGTTACGCTATGCAACTGACTCTAAAGATGTTGGTTTCGAAATAGAGTTTTCATCCGTTGCCATTTGCAGTATTCCACTCTAACTTGACGTCTGGATAACAATTTTAATCGCCCTCTTTGGTTATTTATTCATTTTATTTCCCGGTTCTCTCGTTTATAATTCAAGTCACTTCTTTTTGGTCCATTCTGTGAAGAAGCTCTCAATAAAATCAAATCAACTGTTAACGGCTCGGAATAAATTATTCACATCATTTCAAGTGTCGTCTCGTCCAAAAACACATCGTCATAGCAAAATAACATCGAAGGAATCCTTCGGCCAACTAGAAGCATTTCTCCGTGATCTTACACACATTAATTGTTATCGATTCACAACCTACTTTCTCTTTCAAACTATACCAAATGTATGGAACTTTTCTTTGTCTCCAGAAAAGGTCGCATTATTTAAATACTTCGGACTACTG
>NC_136508.1:44690249-44695249 GCF_053919585.1 Euprymna scolopes | reverse complement strand
AAGATTTCCCGGAAGAAGACGATCACGACCATTTCATTTTCGATAAGGTCAGATGCCATCTGCTTACCTGGGCGGGAGAGATTTACACCATTCCTATGATCTGATAAGACGAAATTTCATTTGTTTGGTTCTGAAGGTCTTAAGCATGTGTGGCGGTGGCCAGGTGATGAGTATAAAGATAAGTGTGTTATGTCTACAGTCAAGCATAGTGGTGGGAATGTCATGGTCTGTGGCTGCATGAGTGCTGCGAGTATTGGAGAGTTGCATATCATTGAGGGAAATATGAACTCCAACATGTACTGCAGCAGCGCATGATCCATCCAGTATACCATGTATTTAAGAATTCAGGTGATAAGTCCTCTCCTTTTCAGTACAGACTAATAAGTCTCCTGCGTGTTATGAGTAAGTTGCTGGAATCCATATTAAATAGAGAAATAGTCAACCACCTCTGCAGAAATAACCTTCTTAGTGATACACAATATGGTTTCCGTTTTGCAAGATCTACCGCAGATGTGCTAACAGTTATATCTCTAGGGCAATTGCTCTTGATATATCAAAGGCCTTCGACAAGGTATGGCATAAAGGCCTACTTCATAAGATTTCCAGCTACGGTATAACTGGAAATGTTTTCTCACTCATTAAATCATTTCTCTCTGATAGGCTCATAAGAGTAGTGGTCGATGGACAAAAATCAGAGGCCTGCAGTATTAATACTGGAGTTCCTCAAGGGTTAATCCTGGGCTCAACTCTCTTCCTGATCTGCATCAATGATCTCCCTAAACACATACTTAAATCATTCGTTGACATCTATGCTGATGACACGACCATCTACGGCAACACATCAAAGTCTGTAAATGACAAAGTTCTCTCTGATTCTCTCTCCTCTGATCTCGAGCGCGTGGTTCAGTGAGGGAAGACGTGGCTGGTTACCTTTAATGCATCCAAAACCAAACTCCTATCCTCACATCATCAACGCTCTGATCTCCATCTGGCATCAATTGAAATGGATGGTTCTCGTCTAGGAGAATCCCCATGTTTTGACAAGCTTCTGGGTTTGTCCTTTACTCCTGATCTGAAATGGAACACGTGCATCAAGTCTGTTGCCAAGGTCACTGGAAAGATGGTAGGGGTCCTTCTACCGCTCCAGAAGATATCTCGCTATTGATGCAATTCTCTATCTATATAAAAGCCAAGTACGTCCAAGGATGGAATACTGTTGCCATATCTGGGCAGGAGCTGCTAAAAACAGCCTATCCTGCCTTGACAGAGTACAAAATAGACTTCGTGGCTTAGTGGAGAATGCTCTTTTCTTTTCCCTGCAACCTCTCTCCCACAGAAGAGACGTTGCGAGCCTATCCTTGTTTTATCGTTATTTCCATGGCAGGTGCTCGTCTGAACTTCAATCTCTGGTCCCCCCTCGCCAATCTTTCACGAAAAACACCCGTCTAGCTGAATCCACTGTCAAAAATTTTCCCTACTCTTTATCTGTGCCTAAATCAAAACGTAAATTCCATGAACAAAGCTTCTTTCTTAGAACTGTACGCCTGTGTTCCGTCTGCCTGCTTCCCACCTGACTACAACCTGGATGTCTTCATGTCCAACGTAAACAAATTCCTAATGAACCGCCCCCTTAAGTAAACACTTCATTAAATCTCCACTAACGTACTGTACTTGCAATAACCCTTATCCCTGAGTGGCTTCCGGGCCTTGATAAGTGGTGATCACCGTGTAAAAAAAAATCCCTTCAGAAACTTGGTCGCAGAACCGTGTTTCAACATGACAATGACCCAAAACACACAACCAAGACAATAACTGCTTTACTGAAGAAGCTGAAGGTAAAGGTGATGGACTGGTCAAGCATGTCTTCAGACTTGAACCCAATAGAAGATCTTTGTAGCATCCTTTAGCAGAAGGTGGAGGTGCTAATGTCTCAAATATCCGCCAGTTCTGCGACGTCGTAATCAAAGAGTGAAAGAGCATTCTAGTGGCCACATGTGACGTTTTGGTAAACTCCATGGCTAGGAGAGTAAATGAAGTTTTGGAAAATGGTGATGGCCACACAAAATATTGAGAGTTAACATGTTTTATGTTAATATTGACAACTTTTCGTAATTGTATTACTAACTTTTGTTGCCAGGGATTTAACTTTTAATGGCTATATTTTGAGTTATTTTTAGAGAAATATAAATTAAATCTGTTATATGCTGCAGACAGACTATTTTTCATTGTGTCAAAAAATCATTTTTCAGTGTTGTCGCATGAAGAGATATACTTAAATATTTAAAGGAATGTGAAATATGAGATTTTTTTAATGTGAAACTGGAGTTTCGCCTTTATTTCGATGCATATCCTAATTTGGAAACCACAGTCACTTGCACTCCAGGATAGTGCTCTGCCACCTGAATCACTGTGTCACAAACTGAGTAGCACCAAACAAATGACAGTGAAGTGCTCTACACTATTTTATTCTTTCCTTTACGCTTTTTTATCGACGGATTTTTGCATCATGATGCGATTCGAACGAATACTAAAACGCAAATGGTTCGGCTGTTTACCTTCCTTTCTTTTTCCAATCCATCTCGATACGTTCTCATCCTCATTTCCTAAAGCTACCAATTTTTACTATGAAGGTGTTAATAGAAGGAATTTTTATCGAATAGAAACAATTCCAAACTTCAAAAAATAGCACCTATACGTGAATATAGTCACATGGTGCGAAATTCTACAAACCTATTAAACAATGTCTTGATGAACAGAAGTTCTTCCTGGACATCAGAAGTTCTTTCTGAGCAGGGAGCCTGCCCTGATTCTCTAAACGTCCCTCCCTTAAAACTGAAATGAGGGAGGCTAAAACCCAGGGACGTGCAGAGGGGTGGGTGCTTGGAGTGCCCATGAACCTGCCCCTTTTTAAAAGTGTCCTTGTCAGAGGTATTTATTATAGGTCTGTGCTCCACCGAGACAGTGTTCATTACTATATTGTTGCCGTTTTTTACTTGAGCATCTGCCCTGAAATATTAGATTGGTGTAAAAATAATGTCGTTTTTGTGATGTTTAATTTTAAAAGAGCATAACTCCTTTCATAATAAACTTTATTAATCGAAATAAAGATTATTAGAATCGACATATTTTTGCCAATAAGAAACAAGATTATTTATCCCATTAGCATAGAAATTCAGGATTTTGTAAGCGATGAAGTTATTGAAGGCCGATTTGACATCATCTCGGCTTTTGAAGCATTTTTCGCGCGGGAAGTTGTCGAGAGGCTTGAAAAAGTGATAATCGGTGGGCGAGATGGCCGATAAATATGGCGGATGAGGCAGACTCTCGCAGCCCAATTTGTTCAGCTTCTGCAGAGTCAGTTGCGCTACATGAGGGCAAGCGTTGTTATGGAATTGGTCCCTTCATATTGACCAATTTCGGGCATATACGTTGGAACTTCTGGTGCATTTCGTCAATTTGTCGGCAGTACTTCGCCGTAATCGTTTCGCTTCGATTCAAGAAGCTGTGATGGTTGAGACCGGACGCAGACCACCAAACAGTCACCATAACCTTTTTCTGGTGAAATTTCGGCTTCGGGAAGTGTGGTGGAGCTTCTGTGCTGAACGTCGCCAGTTGTCGTAGAGGATCCACTTCTCATCACACGTCAAAATCCACTCGAGAAATGGGTCGTTTTTATTGCGCAGAAGAAACGTAGAAGACACTTCCAAATGACGATTTTTTATTATCGTTCAATTCATGCGACACCCACTTATCCAACTTTTGTGAATTCCCTTTTTGTTTTAAATGGTGTGGATTTTCGAAGATCGGCTTCAATTAAGGCTTTCAAATGTTCATTATCAACCTCAGTGGGCCGGCCGCGACCATCTTCATCTTCGAGGCTCTCGTCACCATTGAGAAATTTCTTGAACCACCGTTGTGCCACACGTTCGTTAGTGATTCCTGGGCCAAACGCATTATAGATATCACGAGCTGTCTCGGCAACTTTTCGGCCCATTTTGAACTGGACCAAGAAAATCATGCGGATTGAATTTTTCCATGCTGTCGAAAAGCCTGCAAAAAATGAATGAAGAAATTGAGAAGGGTAACAAATAACACGATTCGATTAAGCGAAAAAACGCGCTTCAACCCCCACACACGTGCATATAACGGAACTTTCAAACGAACTCAGAGTTGCAACCTTGGTTGAAGTGAGTGTTCCTAATAATGGAGGTCTGAACAGAGCTGAAAGGGAGAAACAGACCAAATAACAAGGTATCATCTATGATATGAAAAGAAACTGGAATCCTAGAGAGATATCACTCATACCAGTTATTATAGGTGCCACAGTGCTTATGAAGAAGAATCTGAAGTCTTAACTAACTAATATTCCTGGTGAACCAAGTGAAAAAGAGATCCATACAATTGCACTTTAGGGGACAACGAGGATACTAAAAAGAGCTCTCGGTTGGTTTCAATAAAAAGCAGGGCAATGTTGGCAGCTGGTTTGGCTGCCCCATGCCCAGCATTACAATCTTCAAAGGAAGAAAATCTAAAAAAAAAAAAAAAAAAAAAAAAAAAAAAGAACTTTCAAACGAACTTTGTCTACTTCATATTCCTCAGTATTAAAACTTCTCAACAAACTTTGATCTTTCAGAGTATATTTTACATGTGTGTAAAAAGTGTTGATATGTCAATATATTTTGTTCGTTGATTCATGTTTTCTCATCACATTCCCAAAAATATGTTGCTGAGTTCACACTTACCAACTTGTGATCAGAGCATGTTTTCACGAGGTGCGTTCAATGCGTTTTCAGACTTTTTTCGTTGGGACACTTTTCTAGATAGCACTCACATGAAACTCTAGTCCCTTTAGAAGTAATCTCCTCCGGCTGCAATGCACTTGTTGTACCATTCCAACAACTTCTGAGAAGATCCCATGGAATCCTCTTATGTGAGCGTATCAATAACACTCATCAGAACCTCTTTCATCACCTCAATTGTCTGATAACGACAAACTCTAA
>NC_136508.1:44655249-44685249 GCF_053919585.1 Euprymna scolopes | reverse complement strand
GTCTTTCTTCTCTGCTCTCCCCCCTCGCGGGGGGATCTGAGCTGCTAACCCGACATCCCCGTGAGGGGAAGTCAAAAACTCTAATTTCTTCAAAGTCCGCTCCTCCCCCTCCTCCCCCTCCATTCCCCTGGGTTTTCTTTTCCCCCACTACACTTTAGTCCGCGCCAGCGGCCAGTGCAACCGCCACGATGCCAGGCAGGAGGGGTACGTCACCCCAAATGTGCAGCATCTCAACTGCGAACGACTCCCTATGTGAGGGAGCTGATGCATCTCCCGGCGAGATGGCGCCAGGAAACAAGGTAGGGCCCCGGCGCGCAGCGACCTTGGAAGAAAGCGGGAGGGTAGGGCCGCAGCCCGCGGCGACCCCCCAAAAAGCACCTGCAACCGCTCCCCACGAGGGCAACGCAGCGGAAAAAGCTGCCGTTAAGTCACTAGCTGGGGAAAGTGCAGAACCCAGCCAACCAGCTGCACCCCAGGACGGCAGAACCAAGGGAGGAAGACCGGGGAACCCATCCCCCGCTCCCCCAAAGGGCGACTCCCCAACAGAAAAGGAGGAAAACAGCACCGCGGACCAAACCGAGGCGCTGGATGAAGACGTAATAGCCTCTATCTGCTCACTATTCGGCGGGGAAGACAGTGATTGGCCCCCCAACACTCCCCAAGAGGACCAAATACGGAAAAGGGGTGACTCTCCGGCCAGTGGTAACAAAAGCAAGCTGGAAGGAGAGACACCCTTGACAGTACCCACCAAGGCTCCAGCTGGGAACACGGCACCAAAAGGGGAGACACCTCCATCCCCCAAGGGGACAGCCACCCAGCAAAGGAAGAAAATAAGAAAGGGGAGCGGCCCGGAGAGCAAACCAAGCCAGGACGAAACAACGCCAAAGACACAATGGCCTACTTTGCCTGGTAACGGCCCCGTTCCGAAACCAAAAATGCCCATAACAATGGAGAGCCCCACAACACCAGCTACGCCCCCCAACCCGAGTCCAGCTGACACCCACCAGGATGGAGGACCGGCATGGGGCCCCAAAGAGCAGCAAGGGAAGTTGACGCCCGAAGACTACAGACCACTCTTCGACTCCACTTACAAGGAGTATACCCAGGGGAACAACATCCAACCCCTCCCGGGTCAAGTGGAAGTTCTGGAGAAAAGAGTGCTCTCGCTGATAACTTCAGACACCAAGACAAGGGGTCTGACGGGCGTCAACAAGGACACCATGATGAACGTGTTGCTGGAGCAGAACATTCCCGCCAACTACATCTGTAGAAGGAGTTACGCACAGTGGGATGTTCTGCTCCCCACCTCCGAAGATGCAGTCAGGCTGTCCAGGACCTGCCATCAGAGCAGGAACATAAAGCTCCAACCCATCTATATGAACAAGAGGAGAGCAAATGTTTCTGCTCTAAACGTCCCCTGCTATATGGAGGCCAAACAACTGGGGGCTATCCTAAGCCAGTATGGAGACGTAGAGGAAGTCACCCCGGTCCGCGGATTAAGAAACATCATGACCGGGGACTACAAAGTACAGATGGTCCTGGACAAGGCTGGATTCTACGCCATCCCAGCCACACTCAAGTTCGGAGAGTGGACACTCTCCCTTATAGTGGAAGGGAGGAGGCCTCATTGCTGGCTGTGCACACAACAAGGGCATATGGCGAAGGACTGTCCAAAGAGGAACGGAGGGAAGAAGCCCACAAAAGCGGCGGGAACAAGCGTGACAACAAATCAAGCCGCTGCTCCCGCGCCGGCCGCAAATCCTCCAGAGGCACCGACAGGCTGGGTGACGGTCGTAAAGAAAGGCAAGATCATCAAACAGCCATCCTTGCAGACAGTCACCCAAGACCAAGAACAACCGAAGAGCGAGACAGAGAAAATGGACACACAGACACCCTCCTCCTCAAACAAGAGGAAACTACCAGAATCTGAGGAGGAGGCCGCGTCAGAGGCAGAGGAAGAGACAACAACAGTCTCTATGGCCCTGAGCGCAACAGAGATCAGGAGGGCCAGGAGGAGGAAAAGCCGCAAGACACGCGCAAACCCTCCTACCCCCACTGAGACTGAGAAGGACTCCCTCGCAACAACAACACAGGATGAGCCCCCTGTGATCCCAACACCCCAGCAACCCGAACAACCTTCCCCCTCTCCTATAAAGGCCCCAAGAAACTCTTCCCGCCCCTCATCCCGTGACAGGAGCCAAAAAGAAGAAAACGAGCAGGCTACCCCCTCCCCAAGCGCTCAGCCTCCCCATCAACCAAAAGAGGTCCCCTCCCCCACTCCCAAAGTCCGCACTGAACGGACCAAAAAGCTCCCCTTCCTGCCAGGAAGCAGGATTTGTGAAACAGACCCTCTCCAACCGGCTCCGGACCTTAAAGGACAACAGAAGGTCCGGTACAATAAACTCAAAAACTTTGAAAAAGTCGGTGGAGACCTAGTAACAGACCCCACTAAATTCAAGGACGCTCCCTTGTTGACCACTTTCGTTAGGGTCAACAAGGACGGTAGGACTGGAGGAATGTGGGCAATGATTAAGGCAGCGAAGAATGCGATCCCAGGCCAGCAGCTGGTGGATAGGGACCATCCTTCACTGACCAACATTTTCTTCAAATGTGAGGGTAGAATCCCCATGTATGTACACCCATCGCTATACAGGGCACTCAAACTAACCTTCCCCCTGGACGTGGGGGGCGTGGCCAAGGATGGATCACCTTCATCGGATTTACTTACCGGCAGCCTTGGCCAGGCCTGCGATGTCCTCTCTGCCCAGGATTTCAGACCCGTCTGTGACAGTGCTTGAGGTAAGTGATCATGTCTTTGAACTTGGCTACATTGAATGTGAGGGGCATCAGGTGTCGAAGCAAGGCCTCGCGCGTTGTGAGAGACTTGGTGTCCCTCAAGGTAGATATTGCCGCTATCCAGGAGACCCACTTTGTTTGTGACGCGGATTGTCAGGTGCTGGTAAATGATTACGATGTCTACTCAGCATATGGCAATACCTATAGTCGTGGAATCTCCTTGCTAGTGAGTCGCACCCTGTCAGCGTCGGTGAATGTTGTTCACGCAGGCGAGGACGGGCGGGCGCTTGTTGTTGATGTTGCTGTTAATTGTAGTGTTTTTCGGATTGTTGCTGTTTATGCTCCCAATGCTGCTGTAGAGAGGGCAACCTTTTTTCGACGGTTGGAGGGCTTCTTAGTGGATCCGGAACGGTTAGTTTTAATGGGGGATTGGAATGCAATCCTTGATCCCAAAATAGATAAGGTCGGGGGGACTAGCGGGTCGGCGTGGTGTGACAGCAGTCTGTCTGACCTGATGGCCTCGTGCGATCTCGTCGACAGATTTCGTCTGGATCATCCGGGGCGGGAGATGTGGACGTGGCATCCTGTAGTGCCTTCCCATCCAAGCACTTACTTGGATCGGATGTTAGTTAGAAGAGGCGATGTAGACTTCCTATCTTGCCCCACGTTCCACTTGCTAGGACACTCGGACCATAAACTTGTTATGGCCCGTTTGAGCTTAAGCGCTAGGCCTAAACTGGCCGGATACTGGAAGTTCAACAGCACCTTGTTGGAGCTGGAGGACTACCGGTTGAAGGTCACTGAGCTAATTCAGCGGGCTTTAGTGGGGGCGGTTACAGGGAGTAAGTGGTGGGTTAGTCTCAAGGCCAAAATTAGGCGCTTCTCTGTCCAGTATAGCCAACGCCTCGCGATAGATAAGGCTAAGGCAAAGAAGCGTTTAGAGGATAAGCTGACCCGGGCGGTGGAGGGGGGAGACCCCCTAGAGTTAGCACTAGCTAAACAAGATCTCAACCGCTTGGCTAGCGAGCGGTATGAAGGTCAAGTAGTTAGGGCTAGGTTAAAGAAAGTTTCTAACGAGGCTGTGAATGTTGACGCTGTTGAGCGTAAGGCTGCTTTAAGGCGCGGTTCGGATGGGTACATTCGTAAAGTACATAACCTGGAAGGACACCCCTTAGTATCGACTCGGGAGATCTGCGTAGGGTTTCGGGAGCATCTATCGGTGCGCTTCACCCAACTACCCGGACTCAGGGTTGATGAGTTTGGCAGCTATTTGGCTGACTCGCCCCGCCTCACGGCGGCTCGGGCGGCTAGCTGTGATGGTCTTATTACTGAACATGAGGTCATTACTGCGTTGAAGCAGGTCGGCTATAACAAATCCCCGGGGCTTGATGGTCTACCCTACGAGTTTTACTTGAGGCTGTCGCCCATGTTGGTCCCTATTCTGAAGGATATGTTCAACCATTGGTTTGCCCAGGGTTCCATCCCTGGACAGGTGACCAAGGGTGTGATCACATTGCTGAGGAAAGGTCAACGGCATGGTGGGAGGGAAAACTTTGATGATTTTAGGCCCTTGACTCTGCTAAACACAGAGTTAAAGATTTTGGCAAAGATTCTTGCGAATCGCTTGCAGGTTGTCATCACTGACTTGATCGAACCGGACCAGACTTATGCTGTGAAGGGGAGATCGATTCAAGACAATTTGCACTTGATACGCTCGATCATAGAGGGGACAGAAGACGACGCCGAAGCCGCGCTGATCAGTTTGGATCAGTCCAAGGCATTCGATAGGGTCGACCATCGGTTCCTAGGATCTGTGCTAGAGGCCGCCGGATTTAATCCGGACTTCCGCAAGTGGATCTTTGTTCTGTATGACAGGCCGACGGTAGCGGTGCAGATCAACGGTAAGCTGTCGGAGTCATTCGCTGTCTCTCGGTCGGTGCGACAGGGTTGTCCGCTGTCGCCTCTGTTGTATGTCCTGGCGTTGGAACCCCTCCTTCGCAAGTTAAGGGACGAGGCGGCTACACCAGTCCTGCGCGGAATAGCTCTCCCTGGAGGCACACGAGCCAGGGTTTCCGCGTTCGCCGATGACGTCACCGTGTTCGTGTCTTGCCTCACGGACGTTCAAGCGGTGGTCGAGGCGCTCGCTCGATACGAAGAAGTAACAGGGGCCATCTTCAACCGTAGCAAGTCTGTTGGCCTGCGGTTGGGTGCCTGGACCGGGGTAAACTCGCTTCCAGGTATTTTCAGCTGGACCGATGGACCGGTCCGCATTCTCGGTGTCTGGTTTGGACCGGGACTTCAGCTGGAAAAGAATTGGTCGGAAGTACAGTCTAAGGTCAAATCGTCAGTAAAGACTTGGATTGGAAGGAAATTGTCCTTGAAGGGTCGGGCGGAGGCGTGTGCTACATACGTCTTTCCGCTCATCCTTTACCGTTTGTCTGTACTTCCTCTCCCTGCAGAACGACTAACCCGCTTACAAGGGCGCCTCGATTCACTTTTGTGGAACGAGGGTAAGCATTATGTCTGCAGAGAGGTCTGTGTTCAAAATCCGAGCGAGGGAGGCCTGGGTCAGCCCAGTCTCTTGTGTCATAGAAACGCCGAGAGATTGGCTTTCCTGGGTCGTTCGCTTGAAGGAGACGCTCCTTGGGTCCCTGTGGTTGAGAACTCGTTTCCCAATCTCAAACCCAACCCTTCGGTAGAAGGTCGTCGTAGACCGAAGGGGGAGTCCAAGTTCTTCTCCGAATGCCGAACCGCTCTTAGAGCTTTGCCGGGGACCAATGTCCTCGATCAGCCAAGGAAGAAACTGTATCGGGATTTAGTGGAGGGGACCGCGAAGGATCCACTTTGTAGGCGGATGGGATGGTCGATGGAGGTTGTCCGTTCTCAATGGCGTTGGGCGCCGGGACGGGAGATTCTGAATAACTCGGAATTCTCCCTGACTTGGCGACTGGTCCGAAATGCGCTGCCCCTCTTCGACGTACTTTTCCGGTATAAAGAACATACCAGCCGCTTCTGTCTGTGCTGTGACGAACGCGAGCCCGAAACAATCGAGCACGCGTTTTTTAGTTGCAGCCGGATACAGCCCCTATTAAGGTACGTCGAGGGGGTAACAGCTCGCATCGATGCCGAGTGTCTGCTCGATCTCGACGTAGGAACTTTTGTGTACAACATGGAGCCGCCGTTCCCCAGGGAGGAAAGTTTGGTTTTCCTGGCGATCCTAGCAGTAGCGCGTATGACCATTTGGATCGCGCGCCTCAAGTTGGTCCACGAAGGGACATCTGTTCCTGATCGGGATCTGATCGTTTACTTTAAACATTTGCTTAAAGTAAAGATCAGATGCGATTGGAAGAGGTTGCCTAGAGTGGAATTTGACAAGAGGTGGGTGCACAGCACTAGTTTGTGCATCCGTCGAGGAGCCAAGTTTCAATACGTGTTCCCTCCTTAGGCATGGCATGGGCGGTGCTGGGTCCTACGGAACCCATCCCGCCTAGGTTAGCATTATAAGTTCAGTAAAGTAACTCTTGACTGGTGGTACAAATGAGATCCTGTTCCTGATTTTATTTTTTGGTATTAGAGAACCTCTGAGTCTGCCCAACCCCCCTGCTCCTCATCTTTATTTTCTGATGCCCCCGGTCATCCCCCTACTCAGAGGTCACCTTCCTACCCCCTCCATCCGTTGCTTTATTTTCTCCCACCTCCATTAAGGCGACTTCCCCAAACCCCATTAGGGATGCTCTGCTTGTTTTCGGTTCCCCGGAAAACAGTGGGGGATCTAGCCACATAGAATAGTACAGGGGGGTCTTACTAACAACACATTAGTAGTTTTTTCTTTATTTTTGAAATGAACACTTTCATTAGTTTTTTCCCACTCCACGAACATTTTACGCCAATTAATTCAAGAACTCTTTCTAATGAAATCGAACTTTATTTTCTCACACATACACACACACAAAAAAAAAAAAAAATGCACACACAACATACAGAAATGAATATACAAATTGTAAATAGTTAAATTTTACATTGAACGCTGGGGTTATTAGTTAGATTAGGATCCACAGAGTGATTGAGGTATTTTGGTAAATGTTGCCAGTCAAGAGTAAGACTTCAAAGTCTCATCTGTTACATAGTCAAAAAGACCCTGTACCCTCCCCCTCCCAATTTCTTGTAGGGCCTTGTGCCTAATTTTGTTGAATTGAATTTTTTGTTCGTTTTTTATGTTCAATTTTTTCTTTCTCAATAAAATATATAAACAAGATCAAAGTGTAGTATCTGTTCCGGCAGATGCTGCAAGCTATGACTAGCTCTGACTAGCAAAGACCAGATGTGGGGGCAACCCCACATGCCTGACCATTAACCAGCTCCCATTTCCCACCTCTCGGGAGCTGGTCCCCTTTTTCCCTTCCCCCTCCCTTCACTCCTCACATTAAAAATCGGCCTTGTGCCTAATTTGCTCGGTGGGGGAGCAAATAAATACCATCTGTTCCGACAGATACTGCAAGCAAAGACCATATGTGGGGGCAACCCCACATATAAGACCTTGGTCAATGTAGGGGCAACCCTTCATACCAATTGTCACTATCCAGCTCCCCTACTCCCCGGGGAGTTGGTCCCCATTTCCCCTTCACTCCTCACATTAAAAATCGGCCTTGTGCCTAATTTGCTCGGTGGGGGAGCAAATAAATACCATCTGTTCCGACAGATACTGCAAGCTATGACTAGCTATGACTAGCAAAGACCAGATGTGGGGGCAACCCCACATGCCTGACCATTAACCAGCTCCCATTTCCCACCTCTCGGGAGCTGGTCCCCTTTTTCCCTTCCCCCTCCCTTCACTCCTCACATTAAAAATCGGCCTTGTGCCTAATTTGCTCGGTGGGGGAGCAAATAAATACCATCTGTTCCGGCAGATACTGCAAGCTATGACTAGCTATGACTAGCTATGACTAGCAAAGACCAGATGTGGGGGCAACCCCACATGCCTGACCTTTAACCAGCACCCATTTCCCACCTCTCGGGAGCTGGTCCCCTTTTTCCCTTCCCCCTCCCTTCACTCCTCACATTAAAAATCGGCCTTGTGCCTAATTTTCTCGGTGGGGGAGCAAATAAATACCATCTGTTCCGGCAGATACTGCAAGCAAAGACCATATGTGGGGGCGACCCCACATATAAGACCTTGGTCAATGTAGGGGCAACCCTTCATACCAATTGTCACTATCCAGCTCCCCTACTCCCCGGGGAGTTGGTCCCCATTTCCCCTTCACTCCTCACATTAAAAATCGGCCTTGTGCCTAATTTGCTCAGTGGGGGAGCAAATAAATACCATATGTTTTCTCAGTTACTAAACTTGACCCACCACCGGGCTTTCGAGCTAGGTTAAGGTGTTTTTTCTTACTAACCTTTGTTAGCAAGGACCGACCCCCTCCTTTAGGGAGTCAGGACCTAGAGGACCGACTCCACATTTGTGGGAGCTTGGACCCGGAAACCGATCCCCTCTTTTGGGAGACTGGAATCTCGGGACCAACACCACTATCGCTGGTAGTTGAGACCTTTTTTCATTTGTTGTTTTTGCATGTTGTTTTTTCTTCGTTTCGGTCTCACTTCTCGAGACTGGGATGGTCTAATTTCTCAACACTTAATTGCCTGAGCAGCACTCTGACCTGCCAGGCCCAAACTTTGTCTATCTTCGCTGCTCTCCCAGTGGATCGAGCAGACAGGGTTCTCTTTCTCGCTTCCGTTGGGGTAAGTTAGTGGGTAGGGTGACGTGGGGTAGGGCGGGTGCTTCGTTTCTGCTCCCCTCTGTGGGCAGGGATGCCTATCCCCTCTCTCTCTTAATTGCGATGCGGCACTCTGACCCGCTAGCACCCACTGCGTCTTTCTTCTCTGCTCTCCCCCCTCGCGGGGGGATCTGAGCTGCTAACCCGACATCCCCGTGAGGGGAAGTCAAAAACTCTAATTTCTTCAAAGTCCGCTCCTCCCCCTCCTCCCCCTCCATTCCCCTGGGTTTTCTTTTCCCCCACTACACTTTAGTCCGCGCCAGCGGCCAGTGCAACCGCCACGATGCCAGGCAGGAGGGGTACGTCACCCCAAATGTGCAGCATCTCAACTGCGAACGACTCCCTATGTGAGGGAGCTGATGCATCTCCCGGCGAGATGGCGCCAGGAAACAAGGTAGGGCCCCGGCGCGCAGCGACCTTGGAAGAAAGCGGGAGGGTAGGGCCGCAGCCCGCGGCGACCCCCCAAAAAGCACCTGCAACCGCTCCCCACGAGGGCAACGCAGCGGAAAAAGCTGCCGTTAAGTCACTAGCTGGGGAAAGTGCAGAACCCAGCCAACCAGCTGCACCCCAGGACGGCAGAACCAAGGGAGGAAGACCGGGGAACCCATCCCCCGCTCCCCCAAAGGGCGACTCCCCAACAGAAAAGGAGGAAAACAGCACCGCGGACCAAACCGAGGCGCTGGATGAAGACGTAATAGCCTCTATCTGCTCACTATTCGGCGGGGAAGACAGTGATTGGCCCCCCAACACTCCCCAAGAGGACCAAATACGGAAAAGGGGTGACTCTCCGGCCAGTGGTAACAAAAGCAAGCTGGAAGGAGAGACACCCTTGACAGTACCCACCAAGGCTCCAGCTGGGAACACGGCACCAAAAGGGGAGACACCTCCATCCCCCAAGGGGACAGCCACCCAGCAAAGGAAGAAAATAAGAAAGGGGAGCGGCCCGGAGAGCAAACCAAGCCAGGACGAAACAACGCCAAAGACACAATGGCCTACTTTGCCTGGTAACGGCCCCGTTCCGAAACCAAAAATGCCCATAACAATGGAGAGCCCCACAACACCAGCTACGCCCCCCAACCCGAGTCCAGCTGACACCCACCAGGATGGAGGACCGGCATGGGGCCCCAAAGAGCAGCAAGGGAAGTTGACGCCCGAAGACTACAGACCACTCTTCGACTCCACTTACAAGGAGTATACCCAGGGGAACAACATCCAACCCCTCCCGGGTCAAGTGGAAGTTCTGGAGAAAAGAGTGCTCTCGCTGATAACTTCAGACACCAAGACAAGGGGTCTGACGGGCGTCAACAAGGACACCATGATGAACGTGTTGCTGGAGCAGAACATTCCCGCCAACTACATCTGTAGAAGGAGTTACGCACAGTGGGATGTTCTGCTCCCCACCTCCGAAGATGCAGTCAGGCTGTCCAGGACCTGCCATCAGAGCAGGAACATAAAGCTCCAACCCATCTATATGAACAAGAGGAGAGCAAATGTTTCTGCTCTAAACGTCCCCTGCTATATGGAGGCCAAACAACTGGGGGCTATCCTAAGCCAGTATGGAGACGTAGAGGAAGTCACCCCGGTCCGCGGATTAAGAAACATCATGACCGGGGACTACAAAGTACAGATGGTCCTGGACAAGGCTGGATTCTACGCCATCCCAGCCACACTCAAGTTCGGAGAGTGGACACTCTCCCTTATAGTGGAAGGGAGGAGGCCTCATTGCTGGCTGTGCACACAACAAGGGCATATGGCGAAGGACTGTCCAAAGAGGAATGGAGGGAAGAAGCCCACAAAAGCGGCGGGAACAAGCGTGACAACAAATCAAGCCGCTGCTCCCGCGCCAGCCGCAAATCCTCCAGAGGCACCGACAGGCTGGGTGACGGTCGTAAAGAAAGGCAAGATCAACAAACAGCCATCCTTGCAGACAGTCACCCAAGACCAAGAACAACCGAAGAGCGAGACGGAGAAAATGGACACACAGACACCCTCCTCCTCAAACAAGAGGAAACTACCAGAATCTGAGGAGGAGGCCGCGTCAGAGGCAGAGGAAGAGACAACAACAGTCTCTATGGCCCTGAGCGCAACAGAGATCAGGAGGGCCAGGAGGAGGAAAAGCCGCAAGACACGCGCAAACCCTCCTACCCCCACTGAGACTGAGAAGGACTCCCTCGCAACAACAACACAGGATGAGCCCCCTGTGATCCCAACACCCCAGCAACCCGAACAACCTTCCCCCTCTCCTATAAAGGCCCCAAGAAACTCTTCCCGCCCCTCATCCCGTGACAGGAGCCAAAAAGAAGAAAACGAGCAGGCTACCCCCTCCCCAAGCGCTCAGCCTCCCCATCAACCAAAAGAGGTCCCCTCCCCCACTCCCAAAGTCCGCACTGAACGGACCAAAAAGCTCCCCTTCCTGCCAGGAAGCAGGATTTGTGAAACAGACCCTCTCCAACCGGCTCCGGACCTTAAAGGACAACAGAAGGTCCGGTACAATAAACTAAAAAACTTTGAAAAAGTCGGTGGAGACCTAGTAACAGATCCCACTAAATTCAAGGACGCTCCCTTGTTGACCACTTTCGTTAGGGTTAACAAGGACGCTAGGACTGGAGGAATGTGGGCAATGATTAAGGCAGCGAAGAATGCGATCCCAGGCCAGCAGCTGGTGGATAGGGACCATCCTTCGCTGACCAACATTTTCTTTAAATGTGAGGGTAGAATCCCCATGTATGTACACCCATCGCTATACAGGGCACTCAAGCTAACCTTCCCTCTGGACGTGGGGGGCGTGGCCAAGGATGGATCACCTTCATCGGATTTACTTACCGGCAGCCTTGGCCAGGCCTGCCATGTCCTTACTGCCAAGGATTTCAGACCCGTCTGTGACAGTGCTTGAGGTAAGTGATCATGTCTTTGAACTTGGCTACATTGAATGTGAGGGGCATCAGGTGTCGAAGCAAGGCCTCGCGCGTTGTGAGAGACTTGGTGTCCCTCAAGGTAGATATTGCCGCTATCCAGGAGACCCACTTTGTTTGTGACGGGGATTGTCAGGTGCTGGTAAACGATTACGATGTCTACTCAGCATATGGCAATACCTATAGTCGTGGAATCTCCTTGCTAGTGAGTCGCACCCTGTCAGCGTCGGTGAATGTTGTTCACGCAGGCGAGGACGGGCGGGCGCTTGTTGTTGATGTTGCTGTTAATTGTAGTGTTTTTCGGATTGTTGCTGTTTATGCTCCCAATGCTGCTGTAGAGAGGGCAACCTTTTTTCGACGGTTGGAGGGCTTCTTAGTGGATCCGGAACGGTTAGTTTTAATGGGGGATTGGAATGCAATCCTTGATCCCAAAATAGATAAGGTCGGGGGGACTAGCGGGTCGGCGTGGTGTGACAGCAGTCTGTCTGACCTGATGGTCTCGTGCGATCTCGTCGACAGATTTCGTCTGGATCATCCGGGGCGGGAGATGTGGACGTGGCATCCTGTAGTGCCTTCCCATCCAAGCACTTACTTGGATCGGATGTTAGTTAGAAGAGGCGATGTAGACTTCCTATCTTGCCCCACGTTCCACTTGCTAGGACACTCGGACCATAAACTTGTTATGGCCCGTTTGAACTTAAGTGCTAGGCCTAAACTGGCCGGATACTGGAAGTTCAACAGCACCTTGTTGGAGCTGGAGGACTACCGGTTGAAGGTCACTGAGCTAATTCAGCGGGCTTTAGTGGGGGCAGTTACAGGGAGTAAGTGGTGGGTTAGTCTCAAGGCCAAAATTAGGCGCTTCTCTGTCCAGTATAGCCAACGCCTCGCGATAGATAAGGCTAAGGCAAAGAAGCGTTTAGAGGATAAGCTGACCCGGGCGGTGGAGGGGGGACCCCCTAGAGTTAGCACTAGCTAAACAAGATCTCAACCGCTTGGCTAGCGAGCGGTATGAAGGTCAAGTAGTTAGGGCTAGGTTAAAGAAAGTTTCTAACGAGGCTGTGAATGTTGACGCTGTTGAGCGTAAGGCTGCTTTAAGGCGCGGTTCGGATGGGTACATTCGTAAAGTACATAACCTGGAAGGACACCCCTTAGTATCGACTCGGGAGATCTGCGTAGGGTTTCGGGAGCATCTATCGGTGCGCTTCACCCAACTACCCGGACTCAGGGTTGATGAGTTTGGCAGCTATTTGGCTGACTCGCCCCGCCTCACGGCGGCTCGGGCGGCTAGCTGTGATGGTCTTATTACTGAACATGAGGTCATTACTGCGTTGAAGCAGGTCGGCTATAACAAATCCCCGGGGCTTGATGGTCTACCCTACGAGTTTTACTTGAGGCTGTCGCCCATGTTGGTCCCTATTCTGAAGGATATGTTCAACCATTGGTTTGCCCAGGGTTCCATCCCTGGACAGGTGACCAAGGGTGTGATCACATTGCTGAGGAAAGGTCAACGGCATGGTGGGAGGGAAAACTTTGATGATTTTAGGCCCTTGACTCTGCTAAACACAGAGTTAAAGATTTTGGCAAAGATTCTTGCGAATCGCTTGCAGGTTGTCATCACTGACTTGATCGAACCGGACCAGACTTATGCTGTGAAGGGGAGATCGATTCAAGACAATTTGCACTTGATACGCTCGATCATAGAGGGGACAGAAGACGACGCCGAAGCCGCGCTGATCAGTTTGGATCAGTCCAAGGCATTCGATAGGGTCGACCATCGGTTCCTAGGATCTGTGCTAGAGGCCGCCGGATTTAATCCGGACTTCCGCAAGTGGATCTTTGTTCTGTATGACAGGCCGACGGTAGCGGTGCAGATCAACGGTAAGCTGTCGGAGTCATTCGCTGTCTCTCGGTCGGTGCGACAGGGTTGTCCGCTGTCGCCTCTGTTGTATGTCCTGGCGTTGGAACCCCTCCTTCGCAAGTTGAGGGACGAGGCGGCTACACCAGTCCTGCGCGGAATAGCTCTCCCTGGAGGCACACGAGCCAGGGTTTCCGCGTTCGCCGATGACGTCACCGTGTTCGTGTCTTGCCTCACGGACGTTCAAGCGGTGGTCGAGGCGCTCGCTCGATACGAAGAAGTAACAGGGGCCATCTTCAACCGTAGCAAGTCTGTTGGCCTGCGGTTGGGTGCCTGGACCGGGGTAAACTCGCTTCCAGGTATTTTCAGCTGGACCGATGGACCGGTCCGCATTCTCGGTGTCTGGTTTGGACCGGGACTTCAGCTGGAAAAGAATTGGTCGGAAGTACAGTCTAAGGTCAAATCGTCAGTAAAGACTTGGATTGGAAGGAAATTGTCCTTGAAGGGTCGGGCGGAGGCGTGTGCTACATACGTCTTTCCGCTCATCCTTTACCGTTTGTCTGTACTTCCTCTCCCTGCAGAACGACTAACCCGCTTACAAGGGCGCCTCGATTCACTTTTGTGGAACGAGGGTAAGCATTATGTCTGCAGAGAGGTCTGTGTTCAAAGTCCGAGCGAGGGAGGCCTGGGTCAGCCCAGTCTCTTGTGTCATAGAAACGCCGAGAGATTGGCTTTCCTGGGTCGTTCGCTTGAAGGAGACGCTCCTTGGGTCCCTGTGGTTGAGAAATCGTTTCCCAATCTCAAACCCAACCCTTCGGTAGAAGGTCGTCGTAGACCGAAGGGGGAGTCCAAGTTCTTCTCCGAATGCCGAACCGCTCTTAGAGCTTTGCCGGGGACCAATGTCCTCGATCAGCCAAGGAAGAAACTGTATCGGGATTTAGTGGAGGGGACCGCGAAGGATCCACTTTGTAGGCGGATGGGATGGTCGATGGAGGTTGTCCGTTCTCAATGGTGTTGGGCGCCGGGACGGGAGGTTCTGAATAACTCGGAATTCTCCCTGACTTGGCGACTGGTCCGAAATGCGCTGCCCCTCTTCGACGTACTTTTCCGGTATAAAGAACATACCAGTCGCTTCTGTCCGTGCTGTGTCGAACGCGAGCCCGAAACAATCGAGCACGCGTTTTTTAGTTGCAGCCGGATACAGCCCCTATTAAAGTACGTCGAGGGGGTAACAGCTCGCATCGATGCCGAGTGTCTGCTCGATCTCGACGTAGGAACTTTTGTGTACAACATGGAGCCGCCGTTCCCCAGGGAGGAAAGTTTGGTTTTCCTGGCGATCCTAGCAGTAGCGCGCATGACCATTTGGATCGCGCGCCTCAAGTTGGTCCACGAAGGGACATCTGTTCCTGATCGGGATCTGATCGTTTACTTTAAACATTTGCTTAAAGTAAAGATCAGATGCGATTGGAAGAGGTTGCCTAGAGTGGAATTTGACAAGAGGTGGGTGCACAGCACTAGTTTGTGCATCCGTCGAGGAGCCAAGTTTCAATACGTGTTCCCTCCTTAGGCATGGCATGGGCGGTGCTGGGTCCTACGGAACCCATCCCACCTAGGTTAGCATTATAAGTTCAGTAAAGTAACTCTTGACTGGTGGTACAAATGAGATCCTGTTCCTGATTTTATTTTTTGGTATTAGAGAACCTCTGAGTCTGCCCAACCCCCCTGCTCCTCATCTTTATGATTTATATATATATATATATATATAGAGAGAGAGAGAGAGAGAGCTTTGTGCGTGTGTAAGTTCGTTTCTCTATGTACTCCGAAACGGCAGGGTGTTTTTTTTAATTTCACACGAAAAAAAAAAAACGTCCGGGTAGCTGAAACAATAATGTAACTTAACAGAAAGATACGGTAAAAAAATAAAACATATATATATATATATATATATATATATATATATATATATATGTATGTATCTATGTATGTGTGTATATATATTGTTTATATTTTTCTATGTTGATAAATAATTATATATATATATATATATAATTATTTATCAACATAGAAAAATATAACCATACAAACATATGTTCAGAAACATCATGGCTATGATTAACAGTAGAATATCTCCTTGTAAAAGACTTCGTATATTTACCTCATTTATGTATTCTGCTTCAGCTGTTACTTAAAGTCTGTGTTGCTTAATTGTTAGTATTTCATAATTTACTGTGTATATATATATATATATATATATATACATATATATATATATATATGTATATATATATATATTAACCAAGCAAAAATATCTAAGCAAAATTAATCCCAAAGCAGCAAAATTAAAGCTGATTCGCTAGGACACTATATGGGCAAATGTAGGTGAATTTGGGCATATTTTATTGGTTTGAAAATATGGTTTAATTTTTTATTAATTGTCAAAAACTTTTGACCATGGATGAGTATTATAATCTTTAAAAAACCTGCCAATTTTTATGTAGTTATATCCCATAGAACCAAAGATATCCGACTGTAATTCGGTATGGAAAAGTGCATACTGTAAGATATAAGAAGGGGAGAAAGGTGAGAAGAGGAAAAACTGGATGCGATGAGAACTACTAAATAAAGTAGAGATTACGAAACTGAGTAATAATCAAAGTTTAGAAATTCCGGAGGACAGCACCATGAAAAGGTGGACAAATGTACAAACATATGTACAATACACAGATATAAACACTTATACGTAGGAACATACAAACATAAAAAAATATTAAATATTAAAAATCGACATACAAAAATATCAACATCGAAAACTATAAACATACGAACATATAAACATATAAATATATAAGGATGTAAGCATAAACATTTATAAGCGTCCACACATATAAACATATGAAGATACTTATGTAGAAACATAAAAATAGAAAACATAAAACATATATAAACATACAAGCATATAAACATGCAAACATATAAGTATATAAAATATATAAACATATAAACATATAAAATTAATCATACAAACATATAAACATACATACATACCAACATATAAACATATAAAGGTATAAATATATTAGCATACAACATATCAACATACAAACATATGAACATATTAACATATAAACATATCAATATATAAACATATAAAATTAATCATACAAACATATAAACATATTAACATACAAACATACCAACATATAAACATATAAAGGTATAAATATATTAACATACAACATATCAACATACAAACATATGGCCATATTAACATATAAACATATCAATATATAAACATATAAAGTTAATCATACAAACATATAAACATACCAACATATAAACATATAAAAGTATAAATATATTAACACACAACATATCAACATACAAACATATGACCATATTAACATATAAACATATCAATATATAAACATATAAAATTAATCATACAAACATATAAACATATTAACATACAAACATACCAACATATAAACATATAAAGGTATAAATATATTAACATACAACATATCAACGTACAAAAATATAACCATATTAACATATAAACATATCAATATATAAGTATATAAAATTAATCATACAAGCATATAAACAAAGAAACATACAAACATACCAACATATAAACATATAAAGGTATAAATATATTTACATACGACATATCAACATACAAAAATATGACCATATTAACATATAAACATATCAATATATAAACATAAAATAAATCATACAAACATATAAACATATAAACATGCCAACATATAAACATATTAATGTATAAATATATTAACACAACATATCAACATACAAAAATATGACCATATTAACATATAAAGATATCAATATATAAGCATATAAAAATTAATCATACAAAGATATAAACAAAGAAACATACAAATATACCAACATATGAACATATAAAGGTATAAATATATTAACATACAACATATCAACATACAAAAATATAACCATATTAACATATAAACGTATCAATATATAAACATATAAACATACTAACATACGAACAAATAAACATACAAACATATAGGTATTGAAATATATATGCATATAAACATACAAGCACATAAATATGCACATATACAAACATACAAACATAAAAACACATAAACATATAAACTTATAAACATTGAAACATACAAACACATAAACATATAAACATACAAATATATTAACATACCAGCAGTTCAGCCCAGCTTTGTTCGGGCCATTTGTACTGTTCACAACTTTATGTGCATATATATATATATATATATATATATATATATATACTAGCATGTGTGCACAGCGTTGCCCGGGTGTTTGGGGGGGAGTTAAGCAAAATAAAAGTGGTAATAGGAAGGCAGGCTCGAATCCGTACCGCGAAGGGGGAAAAGAACGTGAGAAAAACATGACGTCTTTGCTGTTACGACCACCGCCAAACCGGAAGTGACGTAGTTTAAATTAAGGCTAAACAATCGAAAAGAGTGGATGACTTTATAATATATATATATATATATATATATATATATATATATATATATCATAATTTAGTAATTTAAATGTTATGATGTGAAATAGTTAAATTTCAAATCTGGAATTTTATTATATGCAAGACAAAGAATACATTTCAGTAAGTGTATCTCATAACCTGAAAACCTCTCGATTAAGGAGATATACTTATTGAAATATATTCTTTGCATATAATAAAAATTCTAGATTTGAAATGTAAGCATTTCACATCATAAAATTTAAATTGCTAAATTATGATTTATTTGCTCTATGCGGTATATTTAGCAATTTTTATAAAGCTGAGATTGTCTTTATAAAATATTACAGCCAATAATATTTTGTGAAACCAATAATCACTGGATTTCCATACAGTAGATCTACTGCATCACATTATTCTGAAGTAATGTTTGATTCGGGTCAATGTAACCTACATCTAAAATTTCAAATGTTTAGACCAAAAATATGCGGAGGAGTTTTGTAGAATCTGCAATGGTTAACTCGTTCAACTTTGACCTCATGACAGCCAAATTCTCGTCCAAAAACTGATTAAAAAACTTGCTGCATGTCTGAATAATCTTTATGTCAAATTTCAAATTTTTAGACCCAAAATTGGCTGAATAGTTTGCTAGAGAGGGCGAAGCTAAAATCTTTTGAATTTTGATCCCATTGTAGCCAAATGTACGGCCGAAAATCGATTAAAAAGCTTGCTCTATGTCCGAATACACTTTATGCAAAATTTCAAATGTTCAGACCAGAAACTTGCTGAAAAGTCAAATGTTTTAAACCCAATTTCGACCCCTTAACATTTATTTTTTGGGAGGCTCAAATCAAATAAAAAAGGTTCATCCATGTCGAAAGAAACCTACATCTAAAATTTCAAGTGTTTCGACCCAAAATTAGCTGAGGAGTTTGGTAAAATTTTCAAAGGTCAAGTCGTCGAACTTTGACCGCATTGATAGTCAAATTTCTGGCCGAAAACCGATTAAAGAGATATTCTCAAATCTCAATACCCCTTATGTACAGTCTTGAGTCTGTAGATTGAAAATTGGGAGAGTAATTTGGTAGTAAAATGTACATTCACAGACACACAGACAATTTCACTTTTATAGATATACTAGCAGTTCATCCCGGCTTTGCTTGGGCCCTGTGTATTCTTCATAACTCGTCCTACGTGTGAATGCACTTATGTAAGGTTTCAAATGTTTAGACCAAAAATTATCTGACTAATTTCGTAGATACCCCAGAGATATTTTTTAACTTTTGCCCCAATATTGACACTTAAACATTTATTATTTTGGTCTCAAATCGAAATAATATGTTTCGCCCATGTCCAAGTTACCTACATTTAAAATTTCAAGTGTTTGGACGCAAAATTGGCGAGGAAATTTGGTAGAATCTGCACATGTTACTCTTTCAACTTTGACCTTTTGGCAGCCACATTTACGCCCCAAAACTGATTAAAATGCTATAAATTTCAAATGTTTAACCTCAAAATCGGCTGAGTAGTTTGCTAGACACCGCCAATGTAAAACCTTTTGAACTTTGACCCTTTCGCAGCTCAATTTTTTATCCAAACCGATTAAAAAGCTTGCCATATTGCTGCATACACTTTATGTAAAATTTCAAATGTTTAGACCAGAAATTGTCTGAGTAATTTGGTAGAGACCGCAGAGGCCAATTTAACTTTACTCCAATTTTGATCCCTTAAAATTTATTTTTTGGGCTCAAATTAAATTAAAAAGTTTGATCCATGTCCAAGTAACCTACATTTAAAATACTAAAGTTTTGACCCAAAATTGTCGGAGCAGTTTGGTACAGTTTTCAAAAGTCTAAGCGTTAAACGTTAACAACTTTACAGCCAAAATTTCTGGCCGAAAACCAATTAAAAAGATGTTCTCAAATCTCAATACTCTGTATGTCAAATCTCTAGTCTCTAGACTGAAAATTGACAGAGCAGTTTCGTAGGGAAATGTACACACACACAGACACACATACAGACATTTTCACTTTTATAGATATACTTGCATGGGTTCCCGTTACGTACAAAAATATATACATATAAACATATTAAACATAAAAACATATATGTAGCGATACGCCAGAGACATTAAAATAAATAAATAAATAAAATTCCACTTACGCGCGCATTTGTCGTATCCACCTACGCAAATTCTGTAGAAGTAAAAAGATAAACTGTGTCTCTTCGTGCGGACGTAAGACAAAGCGATACAACGTGACAGGGTGTTCACTATCCGTCTAATCAATGCTAGAAGAAAACACTTTTCCATGGCGGTTTGTTGCCACCCAGCAGAAAGAACAGAGGCCAAGAGGAAAAGACGCGCGAAGTCATGTTAGTGGTTTTACTTCGACAAGACGGAGTCATGTAGCGAGTTGCTTACTTGGGGTACTGCATTCTGAACTAGTTTGGATTTTGAGCGCAGTGTCTTTTTATACATTTTGGCTCCTAGCGAAGGCTGCTAGAAAAAGATTTTAGAAAAATGTTTTCTTCAAGGGTTGATTGGACGGAAAGTTGACACCCTGTCACGTGGTAGGCTTTGTCTTACGTCCGCACTTTTTTTTTTACTTCTTCTACTACATTTGCGTGGGTGGATACGACATATGTGCGTGTCCCTGAAATGTTATTTATCTTAATGAACGGCAAATGCGCGCGTAACTGGAATGTTGTTTATTTATTTATTTATTTATTCCGATGTATCTGGCGTATGGTTGCGTATACAAACATACAAACATATAAACATATAGACATATAAACACATAGTTATGCAATTGTTTGTATTTTTCTTGCATATTGTTTGCTGTGTATAATCGCCAGATTGTTTTTTTTTTTATTCTTTTTTATGAATTAGGTTGCCTCTATTATCACAGAAATGATAGATATCACCCTTTGTAATCACATACATAAGTCATTAGTATTTAATTGTCTTCTCTTACTTCTCTTCAAGCTAGCATTATTAGAGACATTGACTTTAACTGGAGTTTCTATCTTTTCCTTTTTGTTCGATATCACTATGTTACGTTAAACAGTTCAGTTTTTTTCTTGTACAGGGTGGCCCACTTAAAAGTAGCCCATAAAAATGTAGTAGAGAGGAGGAACAATTTTTATTGTTTAAATTACATGTAACATTATTTAAATTACATGTAGGATTGTTTAAATTACCTGTATCGTTATAAAGAATGTTGGAAAGTGTTCCCCGTTGACATCTGGGTACGTTTAGCAACGTTTACAGATACTGCCTGTAGATCTTCTCTGGTGATTCTCCTGATAATGTTGGTAATGTTCTCCTTTAGTTGGTCTAGATTGTGAGGATTATTCGCATAAACCTTTTTGTTTTAAAGTCCCCCAAAGATAAAAATCAAAGTATGATGCCAGGGAAACGTGGTAGACATAACCCTTTGCTTATATTTCTCTCTTCCGTAAACATGTTATGAACTCGTGTCTCTGAGTACGTGTGACATGTAGCGCCATCTTGTTGGAAAAAGAATTGCATTTTGTCTTGTGGTGTCAGTTGTTCGATAAGAGAACGATTATACAGATTGGGCTATTTTAAGTGGCCACCCTGTATATGTGTTCAGGACTTCTTACTCCATTTAATATTCAATTTTTTACAGATGTTAGACTGCAGATATTAACACAATCAGTTGTGCCGCATTGTATAGTAGCCGTCTCTCTGCAGAAACTTACAAATGGGTGTTGGGAGGTTCACACTTTCTAGTTCTCTGTGGTAAACCCAACAATCACTGTCATTGCGGAGACTGCTTGTCTTATTACAAGCCTGGTTCATCAATCCTTGATCTTGCGTAGCCATTATCACACATCATAGTGTATTCCGCAGTGTTTTACCATTTGAATTATCAGTTTGTTTCTTAAGAACAAAAATAGTGAATGTAATGTTAAACTTGTAACAATGTCGATCAGAGAATTAAAGATTTTGGTAAAGATGTACGCTAAGCTAATCTAATTAGCCTCGAACCGAATCGAATTATGAAGGGCAGTAGAGTTCAGGGTAAATGTACATAGTGTGGCTGATCCTCGATAAAGTTGACTCGTAAGCCGTGTTTATCAACTTAGATATGTTCCAAACAGTCGATAGCGGGGGCGATCATTATTTGCAGACGTCTTCCGCACAGTTATTTTTAATGGCGTTGTTTCTTCTATGTAAACTATGATGCGTTGTTGGGAGCGAATGAACTTAGATCGCAAGTATTCAGGCTGTCCAGATCCATGCGTTTGAATTGTTCGGTTTAACCGATGATTTGTATGACTAATTAATTTTACACTATGGGAACCATTAATTACTACTAAATAGATAATATATATATATATATATATATATATATATATATATATATATATATATATATATATATATATATGAGAGAGAGAGAGGGAAAGAAAGAAAGAAAGAAAGAGAGAGATGTTAATTTATTTATTTTTTTTATTTTGCGATACGTCTTGTATGAATTTAATTATTTATACGAAAGTGCAGTTTTACCTAAATGCGAGTTGGAAATAATTTTTCCTTTGACCAATATGATACCCCCATATGGGGAACGGCATATATATTGTTTATAAAACATAATTTATATATATACATACATATATATATATATATATATATATATATATATATATATATATATATATATATATATATATATATATAAAAAAACAAGTAATTGATAAAACATTAAAAAAACACTTGGAAAAAGAGTTAAAAACATATTTAATTTTAAAAAGGAAACACTAAATAAATGGATAGTCCTTAATCCGCGGAGTTTCGAAGAAATACTTTTCTTCTCATCAGAGGATAGGATTTAGCTACATGCGGGATCGGATTTTGCTTGCAAAAGTATTTAATGAAACTACAAGAAAGTAATAGATCTTACTTGATAACAAAAAGTGAAGCGGAGGGAATAGGGTGAATAAAAAAGTGATTTCACGTGAATGGATAGTCTGTTGAAAGATAAAGTATCCAATGACGATAAAATCTAAAAATGCAAATCCAAGAAAGTTAATTAAATTTCCATTCGCGCAAGTAAAATCCAAAGGAACCGCGTAATTGGAAGATGATCCACAGCAATCCAAAAGGCAGAAATTCGTGGAATAATTCGGATTTCTGCATGATGTGGCCCTCACTTGAAACCACATCAAAGACCATAACCGTGGTCGGAAACTTTGTTTTCATTACCCTGGGCACGTACCTGTTATTCGTGACAATTCAACGATGCATTTTTTGGATGCTGGCAATGGTTATGTTGTCTCGGTAGAGAGCATGAGTTGTACAGTGGCGCATCTTCGATCTTGCTCGTTGAACATTGTGTCATTTTAGACATGATAGAGGGCTCTTATCGCTCTTGTGATTTGTACACAACTGGCCAATTATTAGATAGTCTGTAACAAAAAAAGAAAACCGGTTTTCATCAAACGGAAATGGAATCATTTCGTCTTTGCAAGTGCGACAATATGTTCTCTCTATAATATGTACTCTCCCCCCCCAAAAAAAAAGAAGGCATTAGTCCTTGGTGGATTGGTCTTGTAGCAATAGAACAGATAATATAATATATCGCTCTCAAAGAACTTAGACAGATAAAGCCACTGTCTTTTAAAAGGTAACGGTAATTCCTGGGAAAACGGATACTATACGCATTCTTATCTATCAACATTAAAAGATAATTTGATAATAGATTGAATCAGTTTTTCTTTATTCATTTGAAAATGTCTTAGAGATGGTGATTTTTGTTTTTATTACTCGAAAGATTTGTGCGGACACATGTATCATTTAAAAATACTTACTAGTTGACAAAAAGAAATCGTAGACATTACAAGATGAGAATGGGGATGGAAAGGGGAATAAATAAATATACAGAAATAGATAGAAAATTTGTTTCAAACTTGAGTGGAAAATTTTGTCCAGTCGAAAAGGGAGAATAAAGAAAGATAGTGAGAGTAAAAGAGAAACATTAGGTCACGTGGTGTCTTTTTATATGTCCTGTAAATATCACAAAAAACGGGAGGAAGCCACCAAAATGCAAGCACGTTGGAAATTCTTCAAGTATGATTACAATACAATAAGTGTATATTATACATATACGTATACATACATATATATATGTGTGGTGTATGTGTGTATATGTGTGTGTGCGAGTGTGTGTGTGTGTACGTATGTATAATTATATAGAGCGTTTATATAAATATAAATATATTGATATGTGTGTGAGTGTGTGTAATTCCTCGATTGAAACACGTTCTACATTATGTGCGGTTTAATGACATTTCCAAAAGGTTTATATTGTTTTCTTTATTTCGCGAAAGAATATTTTTTTTCCTTTTAAATTACAAGAGCATTTTCTTATGTTTTTTTTTATTTCCCCACTTTAGATCTTATCTGAGAATTTCAAACTGCCTTGACGAATCAAATCAAATAAAATAAAATCAAAAATTAGAATTAAATATAAAATTCGGAAACAAACGCGAACAAACGAAAAAAGTGTCAAAAAAATAAACTCACGACAAACTGATAAAAACAAGATGGCGCTATATCAGCTCAAATTCTTTTCTCTGATTGGTTGAAAAAGTAAATTATTTTAAATAAATGGTGATTCATGTTATTTCTTTCAGAAACGTTCCTTGATTGAAGTTTTTCATTTTACTGAAACATTTTTAATTTTCAGATAGAAATGTCCTCGGCTATGTTTGATTTAAGTGAACAGTTATATCTAGCCAGAATAATTCTATATAATAGGCTTTCTTAACTACAATAGAAAAAAGTTGGTAAAGGCTGCAGATGTCAATTTTTTTCAACTTTGACCCCAATTTTGACCCCTTAACATTTATTGTTTTGCGCTCAAATTCAATTAAAATGTTTGAGCCATGTCCAAGTAGCCTACATCTAAAATTTCAAGTGTTTAAATCCAAAATTGACGGAGGTCTGAGAGGTTAACTGTAAACGTTGACCTCTTGCAGTCGAATTTTCGCTCAAAAACGGATTAAAAAGCTTGCTGAATGTCTGAATACTCTTTATATAAATTGTCAAATGTTTAGACCCAAAATTGTCTTAATAGTTTGCTAGAGACCACAAATGAAAAGTCTTTTGAACTTTGACCTCTTGTAAGCCAAATTCTCAGCCAAAAAAAACGATTAAAAAGCTTGCTCTATGTCTGAATACACTTTATGTAAAATTTCAAATGTTTAGACCAAAAATTGACTTAGCAATATGGTAGAGACGGCAGAGGTCAATTTTTTTTTTTAATTTGACACCTATTATGACCCCCTTAACATTTAATGTTTAGGGCTCAAAGCAAATTATAAAGTTAAATCCATGTCCACGTAATCTATATCGAAAATTTCAGGTGTTTAGACCCAAAATTGGCGGAGGAATTTGGTAGAGTTCTAAAAGGTCAAATCGTTGAACTTTGACTTTTTAACAGTCAAATTTCTGGCTGAAAACCGATTAAAAACATTTTCCCAAACCTCAATACTCCTTATTACAAATCTCGAGTCTGTAGACCGAAAATTGACAGAGTTATTTAGTAGGGAATTCTAAACAAATAGACAGACAGATACACACACGCACAGGCATTTTCACGTTTATAGATATACAGATATACTTCAATAAATCAGGATTTTTTTTTCTATATTGATATTCATATTAAAACTATTTACTTAAATAGAAAATACAACTTTCTTGTATACTAGTATGGGTGCCCGGCGTTGCCCGGGTGGTTGCTGAGCAAAAAAAAGGGTCAATTTTTTAAACTTTGACCACTATTATGACCCCTTAAAATGTATTGTTTTGGACTCAAATCAAGTTATTAAGTTAGATCCATGTACAAGGAACCTATATCTAAAATTTCAAGTGTGTTGACCAAAATTTCCGGAGTAGTTTGGTAGAGTTCTCAAAGGTCAAATCATTGAACTTTGACCTCCTTAACAGCCAAATTTCTGGCTGAAAATCGATCACATAGATTTTCCTAAATCTCAGTACCCTGTATATCAAATTTCGAGTCTGTAGACTTAAAATTGACAATTAACTCTTTTTTTGTTTTTGTTTTTGCTCAGCATACACCTTCAAACACCCGGGAAACGCCGTGCTTAAATGCTAGTATAATAATAAATACGAAATCTGCATTAGCTAAAATATCATATTTAAGCGTATTTTACGCTTAAATACGATTAAATGCCTGGCGGCTTGCTAGTATATATATATATATATATATATATATATATATATATATATATATATATATATATATATATATATACTAGCAAGCCGTTTGCCTTTTTCCCACCTGACTACAACTTGGATGTCTTCAAGTCTAACATAAACAAATTCCTGATGAACCGCCCACTTAAAGAAAGGCACTTTATCAAATCTCAAATACCAACGATTACTACGATACTATAGTTTTTGTTTACGTAAGGCCTTTTACTTCACTTTATTGTATTTTTCAGATTCCACACATTTTAATTTGCGACATATATTTGAGTCCATTTTCTGAGCATGCATATGTGCGCACACAAATGCACAGCTGTAGACACGGGTGCGCCCCCCCATTCCCCCTCACAGAACCTATATACTATAGTACCCCTCTATGAAGATATACAGGATTGAGTTTATTATTTTTATTATTATTATTATTATTAGTAGTAGTAGTAGTAGTAGTAGTAGTAGTAGTATTAATATTATTATTATTATTAATATTATTATTATAAATATCATTATTATTATTATTATCAATATTATTACTATGATTATTATCATTAATACTATCATTACTATGATCATTAGCATTATTATTATGACTATTATTATTCTTATTCTCCTTCCTATTATCGCCATTGTTATTATTATCACTACTTGTGTTATTACTATGATTATTATCACTATCATTATCACTATCATTATTATTATTTCTATTATCGTTATTATTAATATTATTACTATTATTATTATTATCATTGTTATTATGACTATTATTATTATCACTATTATTATTGTTATTATAACCAATGTATGTATATATATATATATATATATATATATATATATATATGTACATATGTATGTATTATTATTATTATTATTATTATTATTATTATTGTTGTTGTTGTTGTTGTTGTTGTTGTTGTTGCTGTTTTTCTATTATTTAAGCATTTCAGTTTCATTTTCAATATTAAATGTTATTAACCTCTGATTTCTCTAACCGGCATATCGAGCTTCCAATTTTTGTGATGGCTTCTAAGTTAAATAACAATGCTTTCATCCTGTACCTGGCACTTACTGTATGTATGTATGTATGTATGTATGTATGTATGTATGTATGTATGTATGTATGTATGTATGTATGTATGTATGTGCATGTAGGAATATGCATGGGTGCGGGAGAAGAAAGAAAAACAACTATCCGAATACTTTAATAAATTTTAATATGTTTGAACAAGAATAGAAAAAAAAATAAGTAAATGATTATCAAAAGAATATTCTCCGTTTATTTAGTTATTTTATTTCATTTTATTTATTTTTTCCAACATCATATGTTTGTATATATCAATTAAGGAAATCTACAGTAGCGTTTTAAAAAATATAAATAAACGTGTGTGTGTGTGTGTGTGCGCGCGTAGGTGGGTGCGTACGTGCAGACAATCCAGACACCCTAGACCCACAATAAATATATAAGTCCATGCTCTTGGAAAAAACATTCTACTTCGCACCTCCTTAGCTTATCATCTACATCTGCTCATCAACCACTAGCTGTACATGTAAACACGTCCATAAACGTGGGTGCGTGTCTCCCGTGTATGTATGGGAACGTGAAGAAGCATGTGTGCTAATGCGCGAGTGTATATACATGTATGTTCACATATACAAGTATTTCGTGGGATGCGTGGGTGTCCAATAAAAAGTTTTATGAAAGACTTAGTTTTGAATAAAGGCCACACAAGTTGCTGACCATTCCAAGTCGAAAATGCTGGAAGGGTCATATTCAAATAGATCTTTACCTTAATGGCTATAACCGTGCCCCTCCTCCCGCGGCTAACTCTGCCGCTCACTCATATTTTCTATCATTCACACTGAGGAAGATCGATAGATCGGTCGAAAATAGGTGCTTTTGAAGGAAACATTCTTGTTTTTTTTTTTTCAAAAGACTTTTTGTATTCCTATACGCCAACACACAGGAAATAAATACAGAAAAGATATAAACATTTATATTTTTTCATATTGATTTTTTTATTCATACATATTTAATGTGTGTGTGTGTGTGTGTGTGTGTGTGTGTGTGTGTGTGTGTGTGTGTGTGTGTGTGTGTGTGTGTGTGTGTGGATAATTTTACGGATATATATAAATGGAGGAAAAGTTCGTTGAGTACATATATATATATATATGCAGGTATACATATATATCTATAATATAAAGCTGAATGTGTGTGTGCGTGCGTGTGTGTGTGTGTGTGTGTGTGTGCGTGTGTGGTCAAGAATAAGCTCCTATATGGTTGATTATTTAAAAAAACTGATTACATATAATGATAGAAGATGTATTGAGACACAAGTATGGATATGTTTGATCTGGCAGAACAGTGGTTCATTAAAATTGTTGGGTCTGCGTTCGCGCCTGGTCCACAAAGTATGGAAAAAAAAAATTTTTTATTAAAAAAAAAAACGTTTACAAGTGTTTTTGATATAGATGTACATAATGATACTTTGATAAGTATGTTTTAACTTAAATAGAGATGGTATAATAAAATTGTGAGGTCTGCGTTCGCGCTTGGCCTCCATAGAATGGAAATATGTCACAAAGCTTAACAAGGTTTTTTAATATAGATCCACAGAATATTGTGATTAGTGTTTCAGTGTGAACAGGTATGGTATAATTAATTATGGGGTTTATCTATTTTATTTTTACTTTCGTTATATTTTGCTTTGGTTTTGATACCCCCAAATTCGAAGCCATCTCTTTACAATCCTTCCTTTTCATAACCTATCATACTTTCATAAATCAGAGTCCATTTTCTGTAAGGGGTTTTTGAACCCAGTCAACGACGGTTACTTTAGCTATATATATATATATATATATATATATATATATATATATATATATATATATATATATATATATGTGTGGGGGGGGGAGTATGTGTTGATGCTATTTTTAGTAATCTACGGCAACACATCAAAGGCTGTAAATGACAAATTTCTCTCTGATTCTCTCTCCTCTGATCTCGAGCGCGTGGTTCAGTGGGGGAAGATGTGGCTGGTTACCTTTAATGCATCCAAAACCAAACTCCTATCCTCACATCATCAACGCTCTGATCCCCATCTGGCATCAATTGTGATGGATGGCTCTCGTCTGGGTGAGGCCCGTGTTTTGACAAGCTTCTGGGGTTGACCTTTACTCCTGATCTGAAATGGAACACGTAGATCAAGTCTGTTGCCAAGGTCGCTGGAAAGATGGTGGGATCCTTCTACCGCTCCAGAAGATATCTCACTACTGATGCAATTCTCTATCTATATAAAAGCCAAGTACGTCCAAGGATGGAATACTGTTGCCATATCTGGGCAGGAGCTGCTAAAAACAGCCTATCCTGCCTTGACAGAGTAAAAATAGACTTCGTGGCTTAGTGGAGGATGCCCTTTTCTCTACCCTGCAAACTCTCTCCCACAGAAGAGACGTTGCGAGCCTATCCTTGTTTTATCGTTATTTCCATGGCAGGTGCTCGTCTGAACTCCAATCTCTGTATCTTCTTGAGCGTATTTTTCAAGCGATATCCTTGGCCTGACGACGTGGTTTCTCTGAAACGGGAAATTACAGAAACATGTATGCACATATGTAGCCGTTTGCTTGTATGAATGAATTTAATATATATATATATATATATATATATATATATATACAAAAGTAACTTTGTCGGTATGTGTGCGAAAGTCTCTGCTAAACTCCTCTCTGAACATCTGGTCTGCGTAGTTGAAATTTGATAAATATAGTATCTTTGGACACGTAGCACACTTTTGATTTGCTTTTTAGTCGGCTACAATTGCTGATAAGGGGTCACACACACGCACACGCACACACACACACACACGCACACACGCACACACACACACACATGCACGCACGCGCACACACAC
>NC_136508.1:44537749-44652749 GCF_053919585.1 Euprymna scolopes | reverse complement strand
ATATTTGTCTTTACTTGCTTAAAAACGTCAACGTTTACCTGTATTTACGTTACGTTCAGATTGATTCAGATTACCATTGTCTTTTTCCCGGGCAACGAAGGAACACGAGCAGCTAGTGAACTACATAATTTTATTTTTGTACATTTTCTCCACGTTAAAAAACGACCCTAGTGGCTAACTCTGTCCCGTGGGGAGGCATAGTAAATAGGTACATAATTTGATTTCATCATAAATCCATCAGACTAATAATTGCTTTGTCGGAAATCGCTTTCACAATATTTAGTAGATGGATATCACGCTGTCGGCTTTCTAGAACCTCTCCAAAACTAAAACCGATTACTCCCCCCCCCTAATCATGTCGACAATCATGTAAAAATAAAATAGAAATGGAAAAAGAAAAGGTTTAGAGAATACGTAAATTCCGCTTTCCAATGAAAAATGATATTAAAGCTTCAATATTAACAAAGTTTGCAAACAAAATCTGGAAAATTGCTTCTGTTGTACCAATATTCAAAAATTTTCGTGAGAAAACTGACCCGCCCAATTATCGCTCTATTAAGCTCGTTCAATAAAATATTTGTCATAATTCGATTAAACGCTAGTCCACGACCTCGCAAATGCTAAACTTCTTTCTTGTGTATTAAGTTTTGGAGCGTTCTTTTGCGAATATCCTGATAGTCATCTTTGAACGCATATAACATTCATTGGATAAGGCAAGCTAGTGCGATAGTCTTTGATATAACCAAAGCTTTTGGAATTATATCGCTTAGGTTTTTTAAGCATTTCTCACGCTGAAAGTTGTCGAGATGGTGAAAAACGTGGCAGTCGGCAGGTGAGAGGTCTGGAGGGTATGATGGATGAGGCAAACTTTCGTAGTCCACTTCATTCAACTTCTACAGGGTCAGTTGAGCAAAGTGCGGTCGGTCATTGTCGAGAAGGAGAATTGAGCCCTTTCTGTTGACTAATGCTGGGTGTTCTTGTATTTTCGTATGCATTTCATCCATTTGCCGTAATAGTTTCACCTGCACTAAAAAAAACTGTAATAGATTATACTGGTCGCAGACCACCAAACAGTCATTTTGATGCAACTCTGGCTTCGGGAAATGTCGTGGAGCTTCGTCGGCGTCTAACCACTGAGCTGAGCGTCGCCGGATGTCGTAAAGAGTCCACTCTTCATCGCAAGTCACAAACCGATCGAGAATCAGGTCGTTCTTGTTGCGTAAAAGAAGGTGGCATAACGATGTTTTTTTTTGGGGGGGGGTAATTCGTAAACCACCAATTTATCAAGTTTATTTTTTGTCTTTCCAATCGCTCTGAATTGGCTTCGACTAAGGCTCTTAATTGATCATTGTCAACATCCGATGCCGATCACTACGCTCATCATCTTAAGACTCGTCACTGCCACGAAATTTCTTAAATCACCATTGTGCTGTGCGTTCAGTAGTGATTCCTAGGCAAAACGTGCTGTTTCAGCGGAGTTTTAGCCTAGCTTGAACTGAAATAAGAAAATTGTGCGAATTTGTTTTTTCCATTTTGAATTCAACGTTCTGAAAAAGAAACAATTGGTTTAAAACGATTGTAATTGAAACGATAGCACAGAGCGATATATTATGCAAAGGTATTATAACGAAAACTTATTCGAAAATACATTATTTGAAATCAAAAATATAAATTCCGCAAGAACTGTCTTTCACAAACTATGATAGATACATATTGCAGACCAAGTATATATTCGTATTTCTGATTTATTTTCTATCAGAGGGGCGCCTGACCTTGCCAGTCGTAAAATATCCTTAAATATATTTTTATTCATGCATATTTCGAATTAATTATTATATACAGAACGAATTCTCTATTGTGCATATATATATATATATATATATATATATATATATATATATATATATATATATATAGAGAGAGAGAGAGAGAGAGAGAGAGAGAGAGTTGTAAGCCATGTTTAGTTTCAGAACAGTTTCCGATGGTTAGATATTCTATACAAGTCCTGGAGGTGAGTGATTTTCAGTAGACAGAAGTTTTCGATGGTTAGTTGTTCTACACAAACCCTGGGGGGGTGACTGGTTCTCAGTAGACAGTTCTTGAGTTGGAAGCCACAGAGCAAAATATTCTTCCCGTATTGACACGAAGAAAACATATGCGAAACGGTTTAATTTCTATGGAGCGACTCTGGTTTCTGATTGGTTGGTAGCGGAACGTGAATTAATTTGATTCGTCAGTTTCTAGCAGCATCGTTTATAAATAGAATCCCCTGACTGTGCGGGATCATACCCCCATTTTTTGGCTGAGATCAAAGTGTAGTATCTGTTCACATATACTGCACTTTGAGATCATTGTCCTTGTGGCAATTGGTTGTTGGTACATGTAGAGGCAACCCTATATATACCGTATCCTCGCCTTTCCCCTCCCTCTCCCCCGTCCCCTTAACCTTACATAAAAACCGACCTTGTGTCATATTTTGCTTACGTGGAGAAGCAAATAAATACCTACCCACATTATACTTCTTTATAATGGGGTGTGTCTCCTAGCGGCTTCGGCTGAAGGGAGACAGGATAGAGTACTTGTCAAGGATCCGTTCTTGACACTCAGCCCAACAGGTAAGGGGCAGGGAACCGGCCCAGCACCTGTCGGACTGAGTTACACCGCTTGGGTATCACCTAGGAGGTCCACTCTCCCAGGCCTTGCCACCCGGCTTTCGGGTGGGGCAAGTTTATTGCTTGTCGCCTGAGGCGCCCCTCCCAGGAAATGTCGACGAGTGTCCAGGCAATTTCGATGAGGCAAGAGTGCTCCTCCTTTAGTGGCGCTTGCCTATTCTCCACTTTCCGGCCTTGTGCCACATTTTGATGCGGTGGACAGCAGATAAATATCTACCCCATTATATCTTTAAAATATTGCAACAATATATATATATATATATATATATATATATATATATAATTATTTTTTACTATAATAATTAAATACAGACACTAGTGTTTCATCCTTTCGGGAATCTTCAGTGCAGGGTGTCACGATTAATACCAGTCAAACGATTCGAACCCCGCATCACGAGACATCTCTGGCTCGATTAGCGAAGACCTAATCCATTCGGCTACCATTAACCGCGTGAAATAACGTCGAATTTTTAAACACACACACACACACACACACACACACACACACATATATATATATATATATATATATATATATATAGAGAGAGAGAGAGAGAGAGAGAGAGAGAGGTTTATGTTTACTATAACCTTTTTACGCAAATATTATGCAAGTATAAATCATATGGAATATCTGAATGAATATAATTACAGGTAATAGTTTACTAAAGATGATCATCTCATAAGAAAACCGAAAAAACTAATATGGAATTAATTAAACTGAATGTTTAAAAGAATATCGATTAGCTAAATCTGTTCCAGATGAATGCAATTTCTTGACAAAATTGTATTTTCTTTTTAAATAAATAGAAATATTTTTTTTATATGAATATCAATACACACAAAAAAAAAACATATTTATAGAAGTATAGTTATGTGTGTGTGTGTGTTTGTAGAGTGCTATCAGCTAGAATCAAAACTAAATTATCCAGCGTCCAGCCGCGTTCGCTTCCGTTTGAGCTAACCCGACAAATAAATAAGAAGTCTGTAAAATTAAACCACTGGTAGCTATTAGTTTACGCATGCGCAAACCAATAGAAATATCGGCAACCTAAAATTAGCATTTTGCATTTCAACTTACCGACTTCTGTACGCGTTATTCATCCATTCAAACAAAGATTTTACACGTTATTAACAATCCTTGGCGTATTATTACTTTCCTGATCATTTCAGTGTGGTGTGACCGGTAGGTTAAGAGTTTGGGGGTTAAATATTTACACACAGACGGACATGCATTCATAAATCCGTTGTTTTATTTATATAGATTTGGTAACCTCGTTGAAAAATCTTTTTTCATTTATATTTATCATAGTAAGTCACTATCTTGTTCTTCTTCTTATTATTATTATTATTAGTAGTAGTAGTAGTAGTAGTAATAGTATTATTATTTATCCTTACATCTTGCTAAAGATCTGGTTCATTCGTAGTAGTAGTAGTAGTAGTAGTAGTAGCAGCAGCAGCATTATTCTATTGTCCGACCCAAGCCCAATGTTTGACAACCATAACAATATGAAGCAAATAATTTCCCTGTTCCCACAAGAAAACATTTTATGCAGGCCAATAGACACAATTGAAAAGTTAACTCTCCCCGCCTTTTCCCCGCCATATTGCCCGCAGCTCTAACTTTCCTTGTTTTCCGGTGTTCGCCTTTTCTTGCTCTCACCATCTCCCGATCTGACAAATACTGGATGACCCTTAGAAGCCTGGCCACTAGATGTTTCACGAATGATACTATTATTGCTGACTACTGCCTCCTGGTCAAATCCTCTACAGTGACTGGGTCGTAGAACGCCACAATGGTTATTCATATTTAGACTAACTGTTTCAACTTTGACCTTTCACCGCATCTTGTTTATCTAATTCGACAATATTATCCAAAAGATGCTTGCATTTTAATTGGATTTGTCATAATCTGCTAAGATAAATTTATAGGTTTTTCACGAAAGACGCACGCATAAATCTTAGATAGATAGATAGATAGATAGATAGATAGAAAGAAAGATAGATACATACATACACGATGATTGCAACGTCTTGTCAGACGAGTGCCACTCCCTCAGACATTTAAAATCCATGAGCCCAAATGCCCGAGGGAGTATCTATACAAATATGATGTTACAGAGTCTTAGCTTTGTACGACAGCTAAGTCTCTCTCTCTCGGTTCAAAATGTTGAGATCCAGCAACAAGCAAGAGCAAGATAGCCAGCAACAAATTAAACTGCAGACCAGCTTAATGCGGGTAATGGTCTTCCGCTTTATGGTTTATGGATTATACATACATACATACATACGTACGTACATACATACATACATGCGCGCATACATAGGCCAGCAAGGCATTAAATATATAGATGAATAGTGATACAGATTGCTAGACGGGAGAATAAATAAATAAGAAAATTATATATATATATATATATATATATTTGTATATATATATACATATAACTACTTAATTTAATCACATTATTTAATATAGGAAAGTATAGATTTATGCGTGAACTTTAAGTATTTACTTCAACAGTGCTCAATACGTAGGTAGAGCTAGTTAGTAAGTTATAAAATATATATGGCGATTAAGCTACACAGAATATTCCGCGTTTCATACACGCTAGAATTCAACAGGTTTATGCCTGATAAGCTACACAGAATATTCCGCGTTTCATACACGCTAGAATTCAACAGGTTTATGCCTGATAAGCTACACAGAATATTCCGCGTTTCATACACGCTAGAATTCAACAGGTTTATGCCTGATAAGCTACACAGAATATTCCGCGTTTCATACACGCTAGAATTCAACAGGTTTATGCCTGATAAGCTACACAGAATATTCCGCGTTTCATACACGCTAGAATTCAACAGGTTTATGCCTGATAAGCTACACAGAATATTCCGCGTTTCATACACGCTAGAATTCAACAGGCTTATGCCTGATAAGCTACACAGAATATTCCGCGTTTCATACACGCTAGAATTCAACAGGTTTATGCCTGATAAGCTACACAGAATATTCCGCGTTTCATACACGCTAGAATTCAACAGGTTTATGCCTGATAAGCTACACAGAATATTCCGCGTTTCATACACGCTAGAATTCAACAGGTTTATGCCTGATAAGCTACACAGAATATTCCGCGTTTCATACACGCTAGAATTCAACAGGCTTATGCCTGATAAGCTACACAGAATATTCCGCGTTTCATACACGCTAGAATTCAACAGGTTTATGCCTGATAAGCTACACAGAATATTCCGCGTTTCATACACGCTAGAATTCAACAGGTTTATGCCTGATAAGCTACACAGAATATTCCGCGTTTCATACACGCTAGAATTCAACAGGCTTATGCCTGATAAGCTACACAGAATATTCCGCGTTTCATACACGCTAGAATTCAACAGGTTTATGCCTGATAAGCTACACAGAATATTCCGCGTTTCATACACGCTAGAATTCAACAGGCTTATGCCTGATAAGCTACACAGAATATTCCGCGTTTCATACACGCTAGAATTCAACAGGTTTATGCCTGATAAGCTACACAGAATATTCCGCGTTTCATACACGCTAGAATTCAACAGGTTTATGCCTGATAAGCTACACAGAATATTCCGCGTTTCATACACGCTAGAATTCAACAGGTTTATGCCTGATAAGCTACACAGAATATTCCGCGTTTCATACACGCTAGAATTCAACAGGTTTATGCCTGATAAGCTACACAGAATATTCCGCGTTTCATACACGCTAGAATTCAACAGGCTTATGCCTGATAAGCTACACAGAATATTCCGCGTTTCATACACGCTAGAATTCAACAGGTTTATGCCTGATAAGCTACACAGAATATTCCGCGTTTCATACACGCTAGAATTCAACAGGTTTATGCCTGATAAGCTACACAGAATATTCCGCGTTTCATACACGCTAGAATTCAACAGGTTTATGCCTGATAAGCTACACAGAATATTCCGCGTTTCATACACGCTAGAATTCAACAGGTTTATGCCTGATAAGCTACACAGAATATTCCGCGTTTCATACACGCTAGAATTCAACAGGTTTATGCCTGATAAGCTACACAGAATATTCCGCGTTTCATACACGCTAGAATTCAACAGGTTTATGCCTGATAAGCTACACAGAATATTCCGCGTTTCATACACGCTAGAATTCAACAGGCTTATGCCTGATAAGCTACACAGAATATTCCGCGTTTCATACACGCTAGAATTCAACAGGTTTATGCCTGATAAGCTACACAGAATATTCCGCGTTTCATACACGCTAGAATTCAACAGGTTTATGCCTGATAAGCTACACAGAATATTCCGCGTTTCATACACGCTAGAATTCAACAGGTTTATGCCTGATAAGCTACACAGAATATTCCGCGTTTCATACACGCTAGAATTCAACAGGTTTATGCCTGATAAGCTACACAGAATATTCCGCGTTTCATACACGCTAGAATTCAACAGGTTTATGCCTGATAAGCTACACAGAATATTCCGCGTTTCATACACGCTAGAATTCAACAGGTTTATGCCTGATAAGCTACACAGAATATTCCGCGTTTCATACACGCTAGAATTCAACAGGCTTATGCCTGATAAGCTACACAGAATATTCCGCGTTTCATACACGCTAGAATTCAACAGGTTTATGCCTGATAAGCTACACAGAATATTCCGCGTTTCATACACGCTAGAATTCAACAGGTTTATGCCTGATAAGCTACACAGAATATTCCGCGTTTCATACACGCTAGAATTCAACAGGTTTATGCCTGATAAGCTACACAGAATATTCCGCGTTTCATACACGCTAGAATTCAACAGGCTTATGCCTGATAAGCCTGATGAATTCTAGCGTGGATGAAACGCGGAATATTCTGTGTAGCTTAATCGCCATATATATGTTATTTACAGACACTCCAGACTGTAAATAACACCCTGTTATTTACAAACATTTCATCCGCTCGGGAAACATGTAACCAAAATGGACTGCGAAAACGCTTTTATAAATTCTGAACACATTTTAAATATATTTTAATTATTTTACACTTTGAATAATTTCTGAAGAGGACGCTACACAGAACGTCTGAAACGCGTAAAAAAACTATTTCAATGATTTCAAAACATTATTACAATGATTTAAACATGATACCTTTTTATATGAAAAATTAAAAGACGGAATAATAAAATAATGTTAAAAAATACATGGCAATTGTTGGTGACCTTTCTTATTTAAATATACATTTTTCTCCCGCTATATATATATATATATATATATATATATATATATATATATAGTAAGTTATAAAATGTATATGGCGATTAAGCTACACTGAATATTCCGCGTTTCATCCCCTCTAGGATTTTTCAGGCGTATGCGCAAATTCTGTGGTTGTTTGTCGTTTTTATATGTGCATATTGGCATACTAAAATCTCAATAGAAGATGCGCATATAAAAACGACCACAAAATTCGCGCATAAGCCTGAAGAATCCTAGAGTGGATGAAACGCGAAATATTCAGTGTAGCTTAATCGCCATATATATTTTATAACTTACTAACTAGCTCTACCTACGTATTGAGCACTTTTGAAGTAAATACTTAAAGTTTACGCATAAATCTATAATTTCGTATATTGATTTTATATGAGTAGATTAAGTAGTTATATATATATATATATATATATATATATATATATATATATATATAGAGAGAGAGAGAGAGAGAGAGAGAGAGAGAGAGAGGAGAATAAAGGGAGATAGGTTGAATTTAGAGAAGGGGATTATTAGCCTGAGGCAATTTGAATGTTTATCATGCGTTTGGAAAACATGGCTGAAAATAAAATTCCTTTTTTTCTCTTTCGCTTTATTACAGTTCACAAGGGTTATATTGTGTACTTGAACCGTGTGGCCCCTTTTTGTTCTTTTTCTTCGTTCGCTTCAGTTAAAGCCAATATTTCCTCTATCCCATCGGCATATTCCATGAGTCACTAACAATCAACAAAACTTTCTTTAAAGTTTTAAATTGTCTTCTGGCGGTAGATTCTCATTCAGACGTGTACCTAAAAATTGCCTACAAATGGTTTGGTTATTCCATTGTAAATCATTGTCCTAAATTTCATTCAACCTGTATCAATTATAGATTTTTAAAAAATGGTCCCATGATTAAAAATACTCAGATCTAATCTAAAACACAAGATTTATTTTTCTTATTGCGGACTATTATCCTCATCTTTGTAGTTGTTGTTTCACGACGTTTCGGCCAACTATTCATCTGGCCTTCATCAGGTGGTAACTGCGATGGGATAGGAACTCCAAATTCCTAACTGCATCCAAAGATGGCCGGCTTTGGGTAGGATTGAAACCGCTATCTTCAAACAATTCTCACCTGGAACCGTAGAGATTAAACGTCTCTATACATTGCGCCACGCGCCCAAAGGTTTTGGTCTTATAAATTTATTTTTATTTATTATCTGATCTTCCGTGGTCGGGTCCGTACCGAATGATATATATATATATATATATATATATATATATATATATATATATATATATATATCTTCTATAATATAAAGCTGAATGTGTGTGTGTGTGTGTGTGTGTGTGTGTGTGTGTGTGTGTGTGTAGGCTCCTATATGATTCACTATTTTAAAAAACTGATTACATATAATGATAGAAGAGGTATCGAGACACAGGAATGGGTATGTTTGATCTGGCAGAACGGTGGTTCATTAAAATTGTGGGGTCTTCGTTCGCGCCTGGTCCAAAAAGTATGGAAATAAAAAATTTTAAATTAAAAAAAAAACGTTTACAAGTGTTTTTGATATAGATATACATAATAATACTTTGATAAGTATGTTTTAACTTAAATACAGATGGTATAATAAAATTGTAGGGTCTTCGTTCGCGCCTGGCCTCCATAGAATGGAAATAGGGACAAACTTTAATAAAGACTTTTCATATCTATCTGCGTAAGTATACTTTGATAATTATGTTTCAGTTTGAAGAAATATGGTATAATAAAATTATGGGGTGTTCGTTCGCACCTGACCCCCATAGAATGGAAATATGTCACAAAGTTTAACAAGGTTTTTTTAATATAGATCCACAGAATATTGTGATAAGTGTTTCAGTGTGAACAGGTATGGTATAATAAATTATGGGGTTTATCTATTTTATGTTTACTTTCATCATATTTTGCTTTGGTTTTAATCCCCCAAAATTCGAAGCTATCTCTTTACAACCGTTCGTTTTCATAACCTATCATACTTTCATAATTCAGAATTCATTCATGAAATGAAATGAAGAAATGAGATTAAGAAATGAAATGAAGAATTAAATGAAGAAATGAAAGGAACAAATAAAATGAAGAAATGAACAGAAGAAATGAAATGAGGAAATAAAATGAAGGAATGAAATAAAGAAATGAAATGGAGAAATGAACAAAAGAAACGCACAAATAGAATAAATAAATGAAATGAAGAAATGAAATTAAGAAATGAACAGAAGGAATAAAATGAAGACATGAAAAGAATGAACAAAATGAAAAGAAGAAATGAAAAGAAGAAATAAAATAAAGAAATGATAAGAACAAATGAAATGAAGAAATGAAATGAAGAAATGAAATGAAGAACTGAAAAGTAGAAATTAAATAAAGAAATGAAATGAAGAAATGAAATGAAGAAATGAAAATAACATGAAATGAAAACATTAAAAGAAGAAATGAAATGAAGAAATTAAATACAGAAATGTAATGAAGAAATAAAACACAAATAAAACAAAGAAATTAAAAGAAAAAATTAAATGAAGAAATGAAATAAAGAAATGAAAGGAATTAATGAAACGAACAATAAAATGAAAAATGAAATAAGAAATTAAATGAAGAAATGAAAAGAACTAAAAAATTAAGAAATGAAAAGAATGAATGAAAAGAACAAATGAAATGGAGAAATGAAAAGAAGAAATGAAATGAAGAAATAAAAGGAGAAAAAAGAAATGGCAAAACAAATGAAATGAAAAAATTAAAAGAACAAATGAAAGGAACAAATGAAAAGGAGAAATAAAAAGAACAAATGAAATGGAGAAATGAAAAGAAGAAATGAAATGAAGAAATAAAAGGAGAAAAAAGAAATGGCAAAACAAATGAAATGAAAAAATTAAAAGAACAAATGAAAAGGAGAAATAAAAAGAACAAATGAAATAAACAAATGAAAAGTAGAAATAAAAAGAACAAATGAACTGAAGATATGAAATGAAGAATTAAAAGGAGAAAAAAGAGATTAAAAAACAAATGAAATGAAAAATTAAAAAGAAGAAATGAAGTGAAGAAATGATAAGAACAAATGAAATGAAGAAATGAAAAGAACAAATAGAATGAAGACATAAAAGGAAAAAAAGAAATTAAAAAACAAATGAAATGAAAAAATTAAAAGAAGAAATGAAATGAAGAAATGAAAAGAACAAATGGAATGAGGAAATGAAATGAAAAAAATAAATGAAGAAATGAAAAGAACAAATGGAATGAGGAAATGAAATGAAAAAAATAAATGAAGAAATGAATAGAACAAATGAAATGAAGAAATGCAAAGTAGAAATGAAAAGAATTAATGAAAAGAACAAATGAAATGCAAGAAATGAAAAAAGAAATGAAATGAAGAACTGAAAAGAAGAAATGAAAAGATTTAATGAAAAGAACAAATGAAATGAAGAAATGAAAAGAACAAATGAAATGAAGAAATGGAAAAAGAAATTAAAAATTAAAAAAGTAATCAAATGAAGAAATGAAACTAATAGAAATATGTCAGTAAGTTGAATTCCATTTTTTTTTTTTGCGTTCTAGCTTGCCGACATCAAAGATTTTACTCCTTATAAACCAATCTTGTTTATATGATAACAAATTCCTGTTAATTTACGTGTTATATAGTCACTAATTTTAGAGTTTATTTAATACAATATAGTAATCGTTAGTAATGGAATGGAAATTCGGTAAATTTGTTAACAAGTTGAACGACTCATCAAGAACTTGTTTACGTTAGACTTGAAGACGACCATATTGTAGTCAGCTGGAAATCAGGAAAATGGAAGACAATTCCACAGGCGTGCAGTTCTAAGAAAGAAGCTTTGTTCATGGAATCTACGTTTCGGTTTAGGCACAGATAAAGAGTGGGGAGAATTATTGATAGTGTTTCTTGTGAACGTTTAGACAAGTGTTTCTTGTGAAAGTTTAGCGAGGGGGAACCATAGATTGAAGCTCAGTCGAACACTTTCCATGAAAATAGCGATACAACAGAGACAAACTCGCAACATCTTTTCTGTGAGATAGGGGTTGTAGGGAAGAGGAAAGGACATCTCCTACCAGGCTACGAAGTCTATTTTGAACTCTATCAAGGCAGGATAAGTCCTTTTTAGCAGCTCCTGCCCAGATGTGGCAACAGTATTCCATCCTTGGACGTACCTGGCTCTTATATAGATAGAGAATTGCATCAGCAGTGAGATATCTACTGGATCGATAGAAGGATCCCACCATTTTTCCAGCGGCCTTAGCAATAGATTTGATGTACATGTTCCATTTAAGATCAGTAGTAAAGGTCAAGCCCAGAAGCTTGTAATAACTTGAGGCCTCCTCGAGATGAGAGTCATTCATTTCAATTGATGTCGGATGGGAATTCGAACGTTTATGATGTAAAGATAGAAGCTTGGTTTTAGATGCATTAAAAGTAACCAGCCACTCTTTTCCCCATTGTACCACGTGCTCAAGATCAGAGGAGAGAAAATCGGAGAGAACTTGGTCGTTTACTGTCTTAGATGTGCTAACATAGATGGTAGTGTCATCAGCATAAATTTCTACGAATGATGTAAGGATGTGATTTGGAAGATCATTAATGTAGATCAGTAAAAGATTTGGGCTCAGGATGGACCCCTGAGGGACTCCAGCATTAATACTGTGAGCTTCTGGTTTTTGCCCATCAACTACTACTTTTATGAACCTATCAGAAAGAAATGATTAATAATTGAGAAGACATTTCCAGCTCTACCATAGCTGGAGATCTTGTGAAGTAAACCTTTATGCCATACCCTATAAAAGACCTTAGATAAATATGTCAAGAGCAATTGCCCTAGAAAGGTAGCCTCCGTCGAGAGTTTCGCTAATCCTATGAGATATAACTGTAAGCACATCTGCTGTAGATCTAGTAGATATAACTGTTAGCACGTCAGCTGTAGATCTAGCAGAACGGAAATCATATTGTGTGTCACTAAGACGGTTATTTTTGCTGAGATGGTTGATTACTTCTGTATTTAATACAGATTCCAGCAACTTACTCATGACGCACATGAGACTTATTGGCCTGTACTGAGAGGGGGATGAGCGATCACCTGAATTCTTAAATACATGGCATACTGGTGAGATTTTCCAGGGTGATGGGAAGCAATTCTCCTTAAGGCAACGTTTAAACAGTTTTGTAGGTATGGGCGCTAGTTCTGGTTGAAGTTTTTTGAGTACTATGATTGGAATACCGTCAGGGCCGGTTGCTTTACTGGAATCAAGGTTTTTAATTGGCTTGGTAACATCATGTACAGATATTTGTATATCACATAGCATGTTTTCTGATACAGGAGGAAATATTGGGGGTTGGCGGCCTTGTTCGCAAAGGGTAGAATTAGCAGCAAAGTTCTTGACAAAGAGTTTGGTTTTGTCTGATTTTTTTTTACAAGGTGATCACCACTTATCAAGGCCCGGAAGCCACTCAGGGATAATGGTTATTGCATGTACAGTACGTTAGTGTGCGGATTTAATAAAAGTATCTACTGAAGGGGGCGGTTCATCAGGAATTTGTTTACGTTGGATTTGAAGGCATCCAGGTTGTAATCAGGTGGGAAGCAAACACACGGAACAGAGATCTACAGGCGTATAGTTCTAAGAAAGAAGCTTCGTTCATGGAATCTACGTTTTGATTTAGGCACAGATAAAGAGTGGGGAAAATTTTTGACAGTGATTTCAGCTAAACGGGTGTTTTTCGTAAAAGATTGGTGAGGGGGACTAGAGATTGGAGTTCAGACGAGCACCTACCATGGAAATACCGATAAAACAAAGATAGGCTCGCAACGTCTCTTCTGTGGGAGAGAGGTTGCAGGGAAGAGAAACGGACATCCTCCACTAAGCCACGAAGTCTATTTTGTACTCTGTTAAGGCAGGATAGGCTGTTTTTAGCTGCTCCTGTCCAGATATGGCAGTAGTATTCCATCCTTGGACGTACTTGGCTTTTATATAGATAGAGAATTGCATCAGTAGCTAGATATCTTCTGGAACGGTAGAAGGATCCCACCATCTTTCCAGCGACCTTGGCAACAGACTTGATGTACGTGTTCCATTTCAGATCAGGAGTAAAGGTCAAGCCCAGCAGCTTGTCAAAACATGGGACTTCTCCTAGACGAGAGCCATCCATTTCAGTTGATGCCAGATGGGGATCAGAGCGTTGATGATGTAAAGATAGAAGCTTGGTTTTAGATGCATTAAAGGTAACCAGCAACGTCTTCTCCCACTGAACTACGCGCTCGAGATCAGACGAGAGAGAATCAGAGAGAACTTTGTCATTTACAGCCTTTGATGTGTCGCCGTAGATGGTCGTGTCATCAGCATAGATGTCAACGAATGATTTAAGTATGTGTTTAGGGAGATCATTGATGTAGATCAGGAAGAGAGTTGGGCCCAGGATGGACCCTTGTGGGACTCCAGCATTAATACTGCAGGCTTCTGATTTTTGTCCATCGACCACTACTCTTATGAGCCTATCAGAGAGAAATGATTTAATGATAGAGAAAACATTTCCACCTATACCGTAGCTGGAAATCTTGTGAAGTAGGCCTTTATGCCATGCCTTGTCGAAGGCCTTTGATATGCCAAGAGCAATTGCTCTAGAAAGGAAGCCTTTGTCAAGAGATTCACTAATCGTATGAGATATAACCGTTAGCACATCTGCGGTAGATCTTGCAGAACGGAAACCATATTGCGTGTCACTAAGAATATTATTTCTGCTTAGGTGATTGACTATTTATCTATTTAATATGATGCTGACGAGATTACCTCAGGTCCATTGATGATAGTTGGGATAGAGCACACGCTTCTTTTCAGGATTCTGTTTGCTATTTGCCAAAACTGGTGGGAACCAAGCCGCTGCTCAGCTACTTTGGGCTTGACGGACTGAGCATACTACTGTCTTGCGTTCTTTATTACTTTCTTACAATGGTTGCTGGCAGTCCTGGAAGCAGCTTTTGTTTCCATGCATCTATTACGTTGGAAGCAGTGGAAAAGTGATTTCTGTGCGCAATGGCAGCAGCATATTCTGGAGAGAACCATGGCTGGCTGTTAGGTTTTTGCTGGAAATTTTTCGAGGGTATGAAACGGTCTATACCTACAATTAACCATTCCGTCAGATCTGATACTATAGCGGACACATCCTTTTTAAACATGGAATGCAGAGGTAGATCCGATATAAATGTACGGAAGCTATCCCATTCATCCATAGTGTATCGATATACTGTACGATGGAGAGGTACGTCTGGGGACTTATTACATTTCATTTTTATCTTAATTGATACAACAACTGAGTGGTCGGAAGATCCAAGAGGAGACAGAACAGAAACTGAATATAGTTCAGGGCAAGTTGTGAGAAAAATGTCTAGTAGACTCGCATACTGGCCGTCATTGTCGGGCACACGGGTGGGTCCGTGAATAATCTGATTGAGGTCATAAGCAATGGAGAAATCATGACAGATCCTCCCCTCATCGTATTTTGAATACTAGGGAGACCAACTCATGTGATCACGTTTAAAGTACGTGGCCGGGTTCGAATATTTCTCGCGGTTGAGATTGACCGTGAGGTTTGTTCTTTGTTAATAAAGTTAGAGATGGCTCCGAGGCCGAGTTCAAATCTCCCTATCGGTAGTAATCGTGTTACCCTGCACTGATGATTCCCGAAAAGATGAAACACTAGTGTCTGTAGGCATTGTAACAATTATGTCATCCGATTTAAGAAACTCTGTTCTTATTGTTGAGCACTTTAACGTTGAAATAGAAAATCGGTCACCTAAGTTTTTTTTTACATGGATTTTACATGGCGGTAACCACTTATCAAGGCCCGGAAGCCACTCAGGGATAAGGGTTATTGCATGTACAGTAATCAATGAAATAATATCGTAGTAGTCATTAGTACTGGATATTTGATAGGGTGTCGTGCTTAAGAGATCGGTTTGTCAGGAATTTGTTTATGTTGGACTTGAAGGCATCCAAGTTGTAGTCAGGTGGGAAACAGGCAAACGAAAGAGAGCTCCACAGTCGTGTACTTCTAAGAAAGAAGCTCTGCTCATGGAATCTACGTTTGGATTTAGGCACAGATAAAGAGTGGGGAAAATTATTGACAGTAGTTTCAGCTAGACGTAGGTCATGATATAATCATTAGATCATAATGGCCGGATGATACTATATTTAAAAAATAAATGTTAAAAGTGCAACGATATTTCTCGCGGTTGATATTGGCTGTGAGGTTTGTTCCTTGCTATTAAAATCAAATATGGCTTTGTGGTCGGGTTCAGAAGCTCCTGACCGGTATTAATCGCGTTACTCTGCATTGATAATTCCCGAATGAGTGAACACTAGTGTCTGTAGGTATTAAAAAGCGATGCTCTTTGTGTAAACAAATCGAGCTTAGATATTTCGGACGAAGTCAAAAAATCGTTAATTCACGACTCGCACAGCAGCCGCCTAATGGTTAGGAGCCTTGACTGTCGTACAGGCGGTCGGGTTTTAATCCTGGCTTGAGGTAGTTACCTTCTAGCCGCACTGATGAGCTGTGAAACAGCGAAACAGTACTGTGTGACGATTAGCATGTATATATATATATCACCTCTGGCCTTGATGATCTGAAATGACAGCAAGAGGAGACTCCAAATATTTCTCATATGTTATATCCTCCCCTCTTTTGGAAATAGGGTACGACTATGAATATCTTCAGTATCAAATAATCCTTATACACTGTGATATCTACTTTATGTATGAAAACTAAAGAGGGGAGATATAACATATGATAAATATTTGGAATCAAGTCTCCTCTTACCGTTATTTAAGATCAATTTATTGAAATCATAGCAGCAACTTTTTGTCTCCCCTCCATCAATGCCAAAGGTTTAGGGGACAAATTCAGATATTTTATAATTCCATATGCAATTAAGAAAGCAAATGACTATAATTGAAATATTGGTAAAGGTGCAGTATTTTTCCACCCTAAAAAATTCTTTAAAATTACCACTATTAAATAGGTTTTCGAGGGTGCTGAAAACGAAAATAACAGCTAAAATCCCAGGAAACAAGAGTTTCCAAGATATAAAGAAATTATAGTTTTTTTAATTTTTTATATTAATTTAACGTAAAATGAACACTGACTATTTATTGGTGGAGGGACGTCTGTATTTTTTCAGTGTTTATTTGGTAATTGTTGCCTAGTAGATCAACACAAAACCTACTTTTTAAAAAAACTTGTTTTCTATGGTTTTTCGGAAGTGCTGAAAACGAATACCGCATTTAAATTTTCCGCAAATAAGTATTTTTCAGGGTAGTAAGCAATGTAATTAGTTATGTTATAAGCGCGCAATAAACACCTACCTAAAAACAATAACAGACCCCTCCCAAAAAGGTGGCCATAAAGTGGGTGACTATTTTACATTAAATTAATACAAATATTTGATCACTCACTTTTTGAATGGTAAATATCACATAGCCCACTACACAATTCAGGTCATTAGCTTTACAACAGGCCTTCATTTATTAAATTCTGATTAATAGTCGCCGAGATTTCGAACTTATAAAATTGCCAGAAAATGTGGTGAATATATATATATATATATATATATATATATATGTGTGTGTGTGTGTGTGTGTGTGTGGTTAATATATATATATATATATATATATATATATATATATATATATATATATATATATATATTAACCACATTTTCTTTGGTTCTGTGGGACAAAATTATATAAATACTTGCAGGTTTAAAATATTATGACAATTGGTAATTAAAGAAAATATATTTTCAAACCAATAAAATATGTCCAAATTTGGTACATTTGTATATATATTGTCCTGGCATGCAGCTTCGGTTTTGCTGCTTTGGTTGTCTCCCCTACATTTATCGGTTTTGCAGTTTCCACCTTGCCAGCTTACTTATATTTTCTTTGTTTCCTTCTTTTATGTCTGTTTCCATCATATTACCCCATAATTTTTTTCCATTTATAAATTAAAATGCTTTTAAAATGAGTGTAGACTTCTTGCTCTTATTCTCGTATAATGCCGACTTCATACCTTCTTATAAGAAATATTTATATTCGAAATGCCATTGCCTAAGGTGATTTCTCTCTTATTTCACATTTGTAACCCTCTTGACTTAATAATGTAATAAAGTTCTCATGTAACTTTACTCTTTGTCTATTTAACTTATTCTATATTTATATAATTAAAAAATCTTTGTGAACCGTGCGCCTTTATTGAATCTTGTCTTCGACGATCATGATGACAGGTTAATACATATATATACATATGTGTGTGTGTGTGTGTGTGTGTGTGTGTGTGTGTGTGTGTGTGTGTGTGTGTGCGTGTGTGTGTGTGTGTGTGTGTGTGTAGCTAAGGAATAAGAGTGGAGAATACCTACTTAGTGTTTCATCCTTCTGGAATCATCAGTGCAGGATATTACGATTGCCGTCGATCATGGAATTCGCACCCCACAACGAAGTCATTTCTGTCTCCAGTTGCAAGGAATATAATCACAGGGTCATCAGCAAACACAACTATATTCAAGTGAATTTAAACATTTATAAAGTCAAAAACGTTATCAAATGACGATTTATTATTTTTTCATCTATTTTGTAGTTAGTGCGTGATTGTTTTTTATAGTATACTTTGAGGGTGTTTTTGTTAGGGTCAGTGTTTATGTTTTTATTGTGGAGTCAGTTTAAATAGAGTTTTATGTGTTTATCAACAATTTTATTGGGAAAGTTATTGTTTATTAGGGTTTGTTTTATGTTTGTTAGCACGACGACTAAAATTACTAGACGCCATACTTATAAAAAAAACGACAGCCCTTTTTGAACCGGATCTCATTTAATACCGGGACAAATATACTAACAGTATTTAATAACTAACTAGAAACTAAATAAATAAACTATGCAATGAGAAAATTGAAATTAAAAATACAATAAAAATAATTCGCACCAACCCTCTTGCACCAACCTTTATAACTGTTGTGGTGGCACCCACTCATTTACATATGTGGATAATATTACACATAAATAACAAGACTCGGTTAGTCTGAGTGTGTGTTAGCCAGAAGCCACCGAAGGCCGAGCCGAGAGCAGATATGTTCTCCAGCCAAGACTCTCTTACTTGACAACCATTATGTAAATATACTGTGAATATACTTTTTCTAATACACTTCTTATTGATCTACCTTTGTTTGTTGAGTCTTCATTTGTATTGCCTTATACGTTATTTGGTTCAACCTGCAAACATAACAGTTGGCGACGAAGATGAACGTCAACATAACAATAACCAATTCAAAAACAAAACATAATTACACCAAGCCTTATAGAAAAAGAAAACGAAAACAACAATCGCTCCTGAAGATAATCGGATGCACCGATAGAAAGCGCTCGAGAAGAATATGGCCGAAAAACAACGTTTGGGCGTCATTCTGTATAAGTTACCAACTGAAATTAAAAAGACCGCCCGGCAAATTGAAAATTTATCCATTAAGATCGGAAAAAAAGAATAACTCCGTCGTGTTCAATCAGATTTGTTTGAATATATACATATATATATACATATATACATATACATATATATATATATATATATATATATATATATATATATATATATATATATATATATATATCTTGTGGACCAAGGTTCTTTTAACCAAAGATTAAGGGTGAGGTAACCCTGACAGAAACCTCCAGAGGAGCTTAGGCCCTGTCAGATGACACACCGGCGTGTGGAGTGTGCTCTGGTACCCCGCAATCTAAGTCCCAGCCATGGATCAAATGGCATGGTGGGTGGAGAGGGTTCCGGTAAGGTGTGGTGAAGGCAACCGTTCTAGGAGAAGGAAAACCCTGATATATAACCTGCTGCTTCCAATGATGTTGACTCGCTATTCTGTTTGGTTCAATGTAGCAGTTGTTTAGAGAGGGGGATTGTCTCAGTGCAAAGTCTTTCCTTACTATAAAAAGCTTCAAGCCCAGGCATTACTTGATATGCAATGGAATACACACTTTGTAATCAGTGTGTATCTCGAAACGGCAAACGTACATTCAATGAGGACTGATGCAGATATGGGCGTTAATGGAAATAAAGGCTCTGGAACTTCCAGGGTCTGACCTGGTAGGTGTTCAGGGCTCATCTGCTTGGATCCGGTCATCAGTGGATGTGCTGGACTATAGAAGTTTCATAGAGGTGACGGTCTAGCACGTGCTGCTAGTTGCGCTCATGTTTGCGTCATTTAAGCCAGAGATATATTAAGTAATTGCAATACTCGAGAACGATTGATGTCATCATATATATATATGTGTGTGTGTGTGTGTGTGTGTGTGTGTGTGTGTATGTGTGTGTGTAGATATATATATGTGTGTGTATGTGTGTAGATATATATATATGTGTGTGTAAATATATATATATATATGTGTGTGTGTGTAGATATATATGTGTGTGTAGATATATATGTGTGTGTAGATATATATTATATATCTGTGTGTGTAGATATATATTATATATATATGTGTGTGTGTAGATATATATATATGTATATAGATATGTATATATATATATGTAGATATATGTATATGTGTAGATATATATATGTGTGTGTAGATATATATATATATATATATATATATATATATATATATATATATATATATATATATATATATATAAGTAAATTTTTGGTACAACAAAATGGAAGGAGAAATTTCAGAGGAAACATAATTTAATTTAAATACCAAAAAACAAGAAATGGGCAGGTGAAATTAAAATTACCTTAAGGCCTTATCGTCTGACCCTCTAAGAGGAAACGTCAGAATGATAAATTAAAAAAAAAAAAAAAAAAAATTTTATCATTCTGACGTTTCCTCTTAGAGGGTCAGACGATAAGGCCTTAAGGTAATTTTAATTTCACCTGCCCATTTCTTGTTTTTTGGTATTTAAATTAAATATATATATATATATATATATATATATATATATATATATATATATATATATATATATGGCACGGCTACATGGCGTTACCCGGCGCCTTAAAACTAAACAAAATAAAGTGTTTATTTTAGGATGAAGGACTTCCACGTTGTTCTAATGTTTCTCACGTTGCTAAGGAGAACTAATTATAGATCATATTAAGACATGCCAAAATTGATAACGATGGCTTAAGTAGTTTAGGTGTGAATTTTAATCAAACAAATATAAAGCATGTTGAAATTTTACCATTATTTTATTTAAGATCACATTCAATTGTATGTCGACGGATCGTGCTGAAATATTAACGTTATTATTGAGAGGGCATAATCGGGAAGCTAGCGTCAAAAAAAAGTGAACATGTGCGTACGTTTGTGCTATATACGTTACAGATTACGCAGAGCCTTGGTCACAGTCGGGGATATTTCTTATTTTTTTAAAAATAGACTAACGGCTAGTGTCTAAACACGTAACTTACTCAATAAATAAAAATAGCTTTACAAAATGTAAAAAGTGAAAATGTGTGCGCCTGTGTTAGAGAGGGATAGAAAGAGAGATATTGAATATACGTGTTTTTCAACTCTAAAAGTTAAAAGAAAATGTAATCTATGATATAAATCTCATCTGTCTGTTTATATATATATATATATATATATATATATATATATATATATATATATATATATATATATATATATATGCCTAAAACTTTCGACGGATTCTCACGTGATCGGTATCGTTTTAAAGCTCGACCCTTCGGACGACAAATATTGAACAATTAGCTAAAATCATTAATTCCTTCACCCTCAATTGGACACTTTTATACAGGAAGGGTCGCTATTTTCGCTGACATTTTCGGTAGTCATCCCCTCTTTTCGATTTACTAGCCTTAATTTAACCTTCGTCACTTCTGGTTTGGCGATGAACGCAAAAGCAAAGACGCCACGTTTCTTGTTTCACGTTCTTTTCCTCCTACGCGGTACGAGTTCGAACCTGCTGCCTACTACTAATGTTTTTGTTTTGTTTTGTTTTTTGTTTTTGTTTTTTTTTTTTTTGCTCAACACACACCTCCAAACACCCGGGCAACGCCGGGCACCCAGGCTAGTATATAATAAAAGAGTATAACCCCCACTCAATTAAATTGTGTAAGAAAGAAGAAAATAAAGCACAAATGAATTGATTATTAAAGATAGAAGGTTAAGAAGAAGAAAAGTTATCGCATTCTCAGACGCAACAGAATCGAACACACACACTCAAACACACGCATGCACGAACTAAAATAATTGCCATTTGCGAAGAGAACTACACGCAGTGAAAGGGAGAGAGGGGAAAATAAATCTTTTACACACAATGTGTATCCCGTCTAATTGAAGGGAATAGCAGTCCGACTGCTACGATGTATTTGTCTCGTACGCACGCACACACACACACATACACTCGATCGCAGCGAACAAATAATATTAAACTCTCTGTAATATGATATTCATAGTAAAATTCTCCCAAAAACTTGAAAATCACGCGGGAATTTCTGAAGCCGTTATTCATGGATCTTCATTGAGCTTGTAATTTGAAGCCATTTAGTTTATATTATAAAAGATATATACTTTAAACATATTTTTGTATAATTTAAGAAATGTGCATGTGTGTATATGTGTGTGTATTTATAAATACTTAGTTTAATGAGGCTTTTTACCCAGAAGGGCACCTATTTACTCTTTAAGTAAGGCCTGCGGCAATATGAAGCGAGAGCTTCGCAAAGGTTTAATAGATGGTCTTAACCATGACACACAGAGCTGGAAATGCCACAGCTGTGAACGAGTACTTTTGTCAAAACTGACTACGTCAGTCACCTTAAGTCGCACAAAGCTCCTATTCAGGTCAACTTTGCACCTATTAGTCCGAGTAAAACGATCTGTTTAACATGCAGCAAAGATGACTGATCAATTTTTATCATTTCACGTTAAATGAACAGCTACAACAGAAATAGGAATACACCCTTATAAAGTCTAATTGTCACAGCTGGCGAATTTCTAAAAGGCAATCTTTTTGAAATTCGCCAGCTGTGACAATTAGACTTTATAAGGGTGTATTCCTATTTCTGTTGTAGCTGTTCATTTAACGTGAAATGATAAAAATTGATCAGTCATCTCATAAGATGTATAGTAATAACACGCTACATTTTCAAGAGTTTACGACAATATTAAATGCTTGTACAAGAGAAACTATGGAATATTATTGGAGATACCCCGTACTTATGGCGGACTCTGTGTAATTAATGTTTTATTTTTCACTGATGGGTTTTTCCCAGTCAATTTTCTTTTACAATTTGTTTTTCTTCCACCCTATGACACATTTTGCGATTCTTTCAGGAATTATACCCTTAGTTCCATAGTTGCATGGAGTTTTTGTCACTACATTTACGTAAGTACGCGCGTGCGTTTCTTTTGCAGGAGACATTAAATGGCGGAAAATTTTCTTTCAGTATTTTTTGTGTTATTTTGTTCTTTATATAAAATCCTGTTTTCTTTATTTCTTTCAAACTGTGCCCTTAAAAGCTAAATTCTCTTTTTTTTTTTTTATTAAATCCGTTTGCTCTCTGCATGGTTGTCATTCAACCTCAACCCTAAGCCTAACCCTAACCCTTCACGCAATAGTTTATGTCGTGTGTTTTTTATCTTTCCTCGAAGATTACTTACTCGCTGGTTTCAAAATTACAAAATGGCTATCATTCAAACGGGTCCGAAAGCAAGTTTTTGTTATTTTGCTTTTTTGTGTGTGTGTTTTATTCTTTTTATTTTATTTTATTTTTTTTTTTTTTTTGTCCTTTCCTAATAAATTGATTCCAATTATCAAATTCCGTCCCTGACCGATAGATATTTATACGTTAAGATTTATCACAAAATAGCCGGATTCGAAAATTCTTACTAATTTTGAATCTCAACGTCCCGGCCAGCGGCTACTCACATCAAAAGAATTCGATTTCTTTCATTGGGTCAGTTTTTTCTATATTTATTTTTGTCTTCGCTATTAATTGGAAAAGATTTCTTCTTTCTCCACTGTCTGTTAGTATGTTTTATTCGAGTATTTTTAGTCAGGTCTTCTTTTAGTCGGTTATTCGATTATTCATTCTAATAAATTCGTCCGTTACTGCGTTAGTTATTTATTCAATAATTTGTTGTTGGATTCTTCCGTTCTTTCCTTAATGGTTTATTCCGTTATTCCGTTATTATGTTATTCTTTAGTTCGTAATTCCTTATTCTGTTTATTCTGTTATCCCTTTTACCAGCTCTTCTTTTACTGTTAGATCGTAATTCAGTCATTTTGTCCGTTCTTCCAATAGTCTTTTTCTTTTTTTTTTTTTTCTTTTTTTTTTTTTTTGCTTGGAAGTCACCATTATGGAGACCCGGAGACCATTCAAGGATAAGAATTAACGAATGTAAGGTTGTAGTATTGTAATCATCAATGGCGTAAGTTGGGTATAATTTAATTATTCTGTTATTCCTTTATTCGGTTTTCTTCTGTTAGTCCGTTACTTTGCTTTCGTCTATGCCTTTCATCTATTATTCTGTCACACCATTATTCCGTTAATTTGTCAACCCTCTAGTCCGTTTTCTTTTCAGGTTATTTTTGCCCTGGATATGATCTTAAACTATATCTGATGGTGAGGCCCGAGCTTGCAGGCTTTGGGGAGTGTGGAGCCACCCTTTAATTGCCATTGCTCCCAAGTCCACTCTGACCCGGAGTGGTAGTACCTGTTAGGGTCTCAACTATGGGTTAAATAGAAACTGACTTGAAAAAACAAATATATTCTATTAAAAAAAAAATTTTCTTCAAAATCACTGGATTCGGCATTAAATAATCTGAAAAGGGTTGATATGCCGTAAAACAAAAACAACAACCTAAATAAGGTCATTTTAAAGGTTAATGTTGGTTTGTTACTCAGGACATACAAAAACTAATTGAACCGTGTATATTTCTAAAATTCCAAGAAGATATTTTCAATAGTCTGTGCTCAAGCTAGTCTAAATGGTTACTTATATAAAATAAATATTAGTGACTCATGAAACCTTCATTTTCTTTTTATGAGAGCTTAGTATGTACTCAATCGTAAACTTGTAAGAATTAACCCACGAATGTCTCATTAGTCAGTTTTTCTAAGAATTAAACAAAAACAGCGATCAACTAGTGTTTCTATTACATAAATTGGTCATAGGAGGGACACACATAGTTTAGTAGGGTTTTTTTGTTTGTTTGTTTTATGTTTGTATGTTTTATTGTATAAACATAAACAGTAACTAATTACGCGAGATTTCTGTGACGAGCATGCGCAAAAGCGCACAAAAAGTATGAGTTATGCGTGCCTACGTCGGAGAGCGAACCTGGGACCGTTAGATTACAAAGAAAAACGTTTGTGAGCGATACTCGCATTACCGCGACAATTGGGTTCGCCCGACGGCTATAAAAAGTCAAGCCGAAACAAAGATTGCGAGTCGTTTTTTTTTATTTTTGGTCGTTCGATGGTTGAAAAGAACTTGCTTGTGAAGAGTGCGACGTTTTCGAGAAGACAGAAGTCGAAAGAACTGATTCGTTCAACTTTGAAAAGAATTTCTGGGGTGTATATTGCTTAACACAAATTACTCAGTTTCCTCCTCCCTCGTGCTGCGACAATTTCTATTTAATCTACGATATGCTCTAATTTGCTCGAAATATTCCGTTTGCCATTGCATAATCGTGTTAGGTATTAAAAGTGACCGCCACGTATTATGCAAATTAGAATGAACTGATTTGCATATTTGGAAACTGCATTGAATATGAAGCAGAAGTGTTCATCATTAACAGTCAAAACGCTATCAGCATCCTCACGCTCAAAACGCAATGCGTGCAGATCGTCAACTTACGATCTTTAGACCCGCGTGATGCTGATTTGCTGGTATCGATTTCCCAATAAATCGGGTATGCACGGTGGTTGGAGGGGGGGGGTCTGAATATTGGCAACACCGTTAATGAAAGGCCGGGCACTTTCAACAGGACAAAACAAACAAAAAAATGGACGACGAAAATATAAAAAAATAAATGTTACCAAAGACAAGATAAGTAACTTTTCTACATGTCGAGACGAGGTAATTTTTTCAACTTACTTTAAAGCGTCTACTTACTTCAAAACAAAAGTGTCAAGTCTGTTCGAACGTGAACAAAAAAAATAGCGGTTTCATTACAAGCATGTTGATCCTCAATGATCACTACTAAATTGAAAATTTAACATGACTGCGATAAACACATTAAATTAACGTCACCAATCGTGCGAAAATCTAATCTTTTTCCAATATTTGGTTTAATATTTGACTTTTGGCCAGTTATCAACGCTAGACATAATTGTAAAAAAAAACACCATTTATTTTTCATTTTAGCTGATCAAAGTTGACATCAATTTTGTTTCGGAGTAAAAAAAAAAACGCTTTAAAATTAAAACATAAAGGACACTTATCTAGGTATGTAGAAGAGTTACTTATGATTGTCGTTGGAAACATTTGTTGTACAGTCATTTTTTTCAACAAATTTTTTTTGTTTTGTTGGTTCTTGTTAAAAAAAATGCACGAATCGCTGTAATGTACTCTGGTTTCGCCATTAAATGACGACTTGCGTGCCGAGTCAGCATTTTAAGCCATGGCGTTAGTGTGGCGTCACGGAATGGAATGCATATATAGGCAAATTTCCGAAAGGAAAGGGAGTTGAAGCGAGGAAAAGAAAAATGAAGAAACGGAAACGAGCATGGCGATTGGGACGTAACGCTCGACGAAGCACGAGTCTTCTTTTTTCGAGAGTTTGTCAGGTGTCGTTTATTGTGAACGAGTTGTGTCTGGTACTGTGTATTAAGAGCCATCTGTGTCAGTCCAACTAATTTATTCTCTGGAGAGAATTAAGAATGCTTAACACGCCAAACAAACCAAATCATACAACGGAATAATTGAGAATTGTAATAGCACAGAGCTATTTGGTTTTAAAAAAACTTGCACATGTACATTAACTTTATAAGCAATGGTATTGCCTATGTTCTAAACAGGGAATTAAACTATCGTAGTTCCCTCCCCTAGAATTTACACTTCGTGACAGGACGATAAAACACTTTCAGATTCGATCCCACACACACATACCCTTACCCATGATATTGTTACTAGTGTATCATGTATTTACCAATAGTATCAAACATATTAATCCTGATGACTTAGGCTTCGCTATGAACCAAAGATTGACAATACACAAGAAAAAAGCAGATGTGGACAAAGAGACGAAACGATAAACCACGTGATAAGTGACTGCAGCAAACTACCAAAAAAAAGAATATAAGAATAGACACGAATAAGTGAGGAATACAGTACATCTGCTTATATATACATATATGTGTTATATATATATGTGTGTGTGTGTGTGTGTGTGTGTGTGTGTGTGTGACACTATATCTCATTGCCACGGTTGCTAACACACTCTACAGCATGGCCGAGTGGTGATTTGGCTATAAGCGTAGGTACAAAGAAATGCATTCCCACAATTCCCTTTAGATCGACCTCTTTTTGTCCGGACCGTCATGAGGTGAGTACGCATATTTCTGTCTCTCCGTAAATGGGGATGGGAGCACCCCCTCCCTTAATACTAGTTAGGGTAGGTTAGTTATTTTTGAAGAGCCTATTGCATAGGTTTAATTGTAAAAATCAATTATAATTTGTATATTGTATTGTAATATATTTTTTGTAAAAAAAAAAATAACTAAGATTATATACAATATATTATAATTGTGTCGCGTGTCGTTTTTTGTGTCTGACATAAATGCCTTCATTGAAACAACGAAGCGGTCCGGAGGATGAAGAAAGAAAAATCCAACCAGACCGCCACCAGGGTGAAGAAGTCATCTTAAGAGAATGAAGGAACCACACTCACATCCAACATCTCAGATGTGTTTTTCTTTTCACAGACCCTAATGACTGGCCATCTTCGCATCTTTGTGAGACCGTTTCTGGGAGATTTAGTGTTGTAAATGTTGCCTTTAGACGAAAGATTGACTCTTAAAAATAGTCCAAGGCATAACCAAAAATAATAGCCCCCGACATCTCCACCCGTTTTTGTTGATGTTTCCATGTGCTTATCTGTGGATATCGTTTATGCCCCCGGGGAGCTGGTTGCGTTCCCAGAACGTTTCTCAACCAAATAAACCTCCTCCGAGGAAGCGATCGTACCATATGTATATATAGATAGATAGATATATAGATATGTCGGAATAGTTTAAATTCACCAAACAACTCATCCGAGACAGATTTATGTTCCTCGGAAAAAAATACCACAATAAATAAAGGTCAATGATAAATTTTTTTTTACGCTTTCAGAGTATAAATATCGCAAGTAAACATACCAAAGTCTTCTTACACGTGTTTCGCTATATAGTGGAAATTCATTAAACAACTAATCCGAGACAGATTTATGTTCCTCAGAAAAAAGATACGGTACTAAATATTTTCTTTAGTTTTAAAAAGATAAAAATTGGTGGAAGTAAATAGAAATCCTTAAAAGACATAAAGTTAAAGATTTCTGCTATTAATTTGTATCCTTATTAAACCAAGGAAAAAGTATATAACTGTATCTTTCCAAGGAATATAAATCTGTTTTGGATTAGTTGTTTAGTTAATTTCCACTATACAACGAAACGCGTGTAAGAGGACTTTGGGATGTTTACTTGCGATATTTATACTCTGAAAGCGTAAATAAATTATCATTGAGCTTAATTTATTGTGGGAATTTGGGAAAAAAATATTGAAATATACAGGGTGGAACGATGAAAAGACGACATGATTACATTTCCTTTTGATGAAAACCTGTTTTCTGTTTTTGTTGCAGACCATCTACTAGTTGGCCAGATGTGTACAAATCCCAAGAGCGATAGGAGCCTTCTATCGTGTCTGAAAGCGACACAATGCCCAATGAGCGAGATGGGAGATGCGCCGCTGTACAACTCGTGCTCTCTATCGATTCAAGTTATGACAACAGAACCATTGCTAGCACCCTCAGAATGCATCGCTGGATTGCCACGAACAACGGGGGGGTGTCTAGGGTGATGAAAACAAAGTTTCCGGACACGGCTATGATATATGGTGCGGTTTCAAGTCAGGGGGCACATCATGCCGCGTCACATTTTCGAAGTCGGCTTGAAAGTCAAGACCAAAGTGTACCCAGATGTGCTGAAAAGTGTGGTGACCCCCTGATGCAGTCTGGTGTCCAATGACCGACCTTGGGTGTGACAGCAAGTCCCGGTGCCGACTCAGAAGTCCAAAGAGACTCAGACTTGGCTTTATAAGGTGCGCCACGATTTTGTACTCCTCTCTCCTTGGCTCCCTCGATCGGCACATGCTAGTCTACTTCGTTTGATCATACGTCGAGAGCATCACCAATATAACCTCCCACATCCAAAAAAAAAAAGCCAGCCTGATCGTCGCTATCCCTAATCAAAAAGGCATGCTCCGAGTTCCGAACCCGTATCGAGGCGGTGATTGAGGCTTAACGCGAATACATTAAATAGCTGTAAGCTCTACAACATAATCAAGTTACCTGAATTGATTTTCCCAATAGAAGTTTAAAAATAAAGCTTTAGTTTTTTTTTATTTGTTTATTTGTTTTTAAGACAACTTTTCCGTTCTATACTGTAACTTAAAAAATATTTAATTAAATGTTTAATGTAATTAAACAGATAGATAGATAGATAGATAGATGAGATGTGATATAAAATATATGTTAGAGAACCTGTATTGTAATAAAACGTACAATGCCAATTATTTTATGGGAGGGGGGAGAAAGATACAATTTTTGCTTCATATTTTTAAACCTTATATGAATATATTTTAAACGAAATATTATTAACAGTTTATTGTGCGGACAGATTAGGAGAGCAAGCGAGGATTTTTTCGCTATTTTTTTTTTTTTTTTTTTATATATATCTTCTCAATTTTTTTTTTTTTTTTTGCCTTAAACCAACTCAGTTTTTATTAATATATATATATATATATATATATATATATATATATATATATATATATATATATATATATAGCTATTTTTTTAAATTTTGATTATGTTCATATTACTTCCACCCACTTTGCTTGTTTTATATTAATTAGAAAGTTTTACATAGGATGAATGTTGTTTTAAAATATGTATCGGCCTTATTATTATAAACATATCTTCAATTTTTATGAACAACATCAACCAAAGCTGAAAAAAAGATCAAGAATAGAAGAGTCTTCTACTGTTCGAACCGTATATCCAGGGCTCGGCATTTTTTTTTTTTTTTTTTTTTTTACATTTTGGCATGCGATCTTCCCAGTTGCTCTCGTGCAGTTTCTGAGCAATCATTAATTTGTATGGATAAAAATGCATATAAGTGTTCCGAATTCTTCTGACTGTTCGATCAGACAATCCCAAGGTTAAAGCATGTTTGCGAGTTGAACGTGTAGGAGACTGGGTAACAGTAAGACTCAGAGCTCGAATATTGTCCATCGTTAAAGCGCTTCGAGGCCTCCAGTATGTCTTTCTTTTAAGTGCCGAATGTGTCGATTTGAAATTTGCAACCTATCGCTGTATTCATTTTCTATTTGGGACAGTATCATGCCGTCATAACTTGTAATGGATTCGGAAAGCTCTCTGCGTTGCAGTTACAGATTCACCATTCTTCAAAAACATTTCTACAGTAAAAGCACGATATACACTAGTCCACACCATATTGCTTGATTAGGCTACTTGAAATAATGGCAAGTTATTAGTAGGGCTATGACAACAGCATATTCTTTTCATTGTTTTGACTCTCAAATATATATCTGACACAGTTACACACAATTAATCAATCGAGAACCACATCACTCTACATAAAAATATATAAGATATCAATGGATATATAGCTGAGAATCAAAACAAGGAAAAGGATATGCTGTTGTCATAGCCCTATTTATTAGCTAAATGAAAACATCATTGGCATTTGAATAAGTTCATTAGCAATGCATAGGTAAACGGTTACAAATGCGGGAGATATTTCTGCTGCACCCTGTACTTAATTGAGCAACAAATTGATAATTTTTTAAGATCGTTTTTGTATAATACGCAATTGATTTCTCTCAAACTAAAGAGCTCACGGTAAAATCAAGTGTTATGCTTTTTAGGTAACCAATTTGAGGTAACCAAATAGTTTGCCTAACGAAGACATGTCTATCTTCCTGCGCATTTATAAAGGTAAAGTTACACGGAACCGCGTCTATAAATTCTGAGTTAGGAGAAAATAGCGGAACCTTTTTCTTCCATTTTGTTATGGCCTGCTTTGCTAATGGTTTTGTAAAGTAAAACTCTGTCCGTCCTTAACCTTGATGTATGACTCAGCCTTTCCCCAATAAAAAAGCACGTATTCACTTGCCATTATCGTCCGTTATTGGAAACGTTTTTTGCTTTCTTTTCATTTGCTGACAAAATTAATGGCGTTACTTCCGCTCTGCCAATTTACCGGAAGTATTGAAGATTCGTCTTGTCCACAGTTTTACAAGCGCATACTAAATGAAAAAGGAAAGAAATGATGTGAGAGCGGGGAAAAAGTAATTTAAAAATAAAGTATTTCAAAAGATAGTTTTGCTTTGTTTTTCTTTTTGCTTTCGGGGATGAGAGTGGTTATCCCAACTAAACTCTCTCTCTCTCTCTCTCTCTCTCTCTCTCTCTCTCTCTCTCTCTCTCTCCGCCCTCTCCCCACCCTCTTTCTCTCTCTCTCTCTCCCCACCCCGCTTTCTCTTTCTCTCTTTCTCTCCCCCGTCTTTCTCTTTCTCTCTCTCCCCCTCTTTCTCTCTCTCCCTCCCCTCTTTCTCTTTCTCTCTTCCCCTCTTTCTCTCTCTCCCCCACTTTCTATTTCTCTCTCTCTCTTTCTCTCTCTATCTCACTCTCTCTCTCTCTCTCTCTCTCTCTCTCTCTCTCTCTCTCTCTCTCTCTCTCTCTCATTATCAAAATACACCCTAAGGTATTTGTGTTTTTTTTTTAATCATCTTTTTACAGTCACGGATACATCAATTTAGTTATATTATTTTACCCCATTTTATATATAAAAAGGTCAATTGAGCCCTAAGCTACCTTACCGTCAGTATTCACTCGATATATTATTGCTCGAATCAAGCTAAAAAAATATAGTTACGATATTGTTCGAATCCAACTAAAAAATATAGTTACTTCTCTAGGGGTCCTGGATATGACCTTTAACTATATCCAGTGGTGAGGCCCCAGCTTGTGGGCTTTGGGGAGTGTAGAGCCACCCTTTAATTACCATTGCTCCCAGGTCCACTCTGACCCGGAGTGGTAGTACCTGTTAGGATCCCAACTATGGATTAAATAGAAACCAACGTGAAAACAACAAATATACTCTATTAAAAAAAAATTCTTCAAAATCTTTGGATTCGGCATTAAATAACCCGAAAAGGGTTGATATGCCGTAAAACAAAAGCAACCAACCAAGCAACCAGCTTCTCTAGGACTTACAAGAAAGTGATCACCCTTGAATACAGTATGAGGAATAGTAGGAGTTCAGCTACGATAGCTTGAGTACGAAAACACAGCTCCCAACAACAAATGTATCATCATTGCATATCCAGTGGCTCGTCGTAATCTCACTCGTAAATTGTTGAATACATTTATTAGACGTTCTTCATCGGATCATTTTTACGTGGTTATTTCACAGCTAACACACATATTAGAACGTCTAACACAACTGGCGACGAGGATTGTAATTTTTTCATGCATAAGTGATTTCTCGCCATTTCACCGAAACATAAACAACTATTACTAATAAAGATTTTGATATCTGTCTGACTATACAATTACTTCCATTAATTGCAATATTGTACTATTTTTTTAATTTTCAATCTAGTTTATTATACCAGAGCCACCTACTGTACAGTCGCTGAATGCTTACTTCAAGGAAATAGTGTAGTATCGGGTCTGTTATCCTAAGACCATACCTCCAGATATAACTTTCTAATTTGAAGATGAACACATATATGTTCTATTGAGATAAAAGATACCTTTCACGCATTGCCTCCCCCTTAGAAGATTACCTATGTAAACAAGAAATTTTCATTAGCCAATACAATAATTATATTAAACTTATGACGTCATCATATGAAGTTTTCTGCTATGACGTTATATGTGACGTTTATTGTGAACAAACTAAATGACAGTTTTTAGCTAAAGAAGGGATAATATATTTGTAAAATATGAGAGGCGTTCCAAAAGTAACGCCTCATATTTTATTCCGCCCGAATGGATCAGAGAGGATTGCGAATTGTTTTGTTATAATGACTGAACTTATGCATTCCTGACTTGAAGGTTTCGCATCTCTATTATAAATATTAACGGTGTGAGACTCTAAGAAAGCAAGTCTTGTCATGGATGTGCGCCAGATGCTAAATGAATCATTAAATGCCTGACAATAATACATTGAGAATCGTGGTGACTATGTAGAAAAATACATGTTGGTGAACAAGATATCGCTCGTTTTAATTGTACAACTCCCGCGTTTGTAGGTCTTCAACGTTTTAGCTTTTGAGTTAAAACATAGGAGGCATTATAAGATATCGCTTTTGTGAAATTTTGCTTTTGAAATTGTTATTTTATCTATCCGTATAAAAATTCTATCGTTCTCTCACAAAATCCTCCCCCAAACTATAACCTTTGAAAAGAGTCCCCCAACAAACATAGTTGCTAGCAATCCGTGGAAATTAATTAACGAGTAACAAAAACAAAGACAGTCTTCTTGGTGCACCTCTGTGTTGCAATCGTTCTATAAACGTTGCTGTTTTACGACCCTTCCTGATACCTTATCACACTACAAACATTCTCCGTGGCTCTGGTACTCCTAAACGCTGTTTCTATTGTGGGTATCGTAAAATCATTTTGATAAAAGTGTACACCTGTAAGAAACAATAGAACAATTATCAAACGTACCAAAAGGGAATTTGAAAAACAATGATGAACTTGATATCTTGTTTAATACCTAGACTGTTTGTACCGATAAATTATTTTGAAAAAATCGTCGAACCACAAAACAATAAAATAATTATCAAATGTATCAAAAAAGTCATCTGAATGAGAATTATAAATCTGAATCAATTGCCAAAAAGAAGATAAATTAAGAGTATGATGTTTGAAATGTCATTTTCAGCGAAAGGTTATACAGGTGTAATCAAGGTCAGGTCAATCCAGTTAAATGGCAATGGTCGAATAAAACGCCTTTGGGGGTGTAGTTACAGTAAAAATACCATCCCAAAACGGGGGTTTTAGAGGGCAAAAATACTAGTATCATAAGAATCGGAAAAGATTTTGTTGTTGGTTGACGATTTTGAGCCGAGAAGACTCAACACGTCTAATTCTCGCATGTGTATTTGTCTCTTAACAAACAACCACCCATAACCATCACCGACAATATATTGTAATATTTTTATATATCGGTGTGCCGTTATTCTTTTAAACGCGGTAGAAATACATGTTGTTGTTAACCTTTCATTGTGTTGCCTTTCGTTTATTAGACAAATCTGCCTCTTCTTATGTCCACAGTATTTCTTTGGATGTTTATTGGCCTTTAATGCATTCAGAAGGGAAGAAGGAGGAAGGTGAGAGTAAGTTTGTCTGAAGTGGATGAAGACATCATTTAAATCTATTTCTAAAGGACAGGTCGTGTCCGGTGAATAGAATAGGACAGTTCAAAACGAAACTTGACAAACAGACCATTGTTACACTGAATGCAGCAACCACTGTGTTATGCTAATTATAGAGAACGTTTATAATGGTTACTGACTTTCAATAATTCAAAAATAGAAAATGTTTTAGCCGGAGGGAAGCTTGAAGAACGCAATTAGGTGATCGAATCTGAAGAAATTCAACGCAGCACCTATCGACGTCGGGTGACTGAAACATATATATATAACTAGCAGGGGTGCCCGGCGTTGCTCGGGTGTTTGGAGGTGTATGCTGTGCAAAAAAAGCAAAAAAAACAAAAAAAATGGTTAATTTTTTAAAACTTTGACCCCTATTATGACCCCTTAAAATTTATTGTTTCGGGCTCAAATTACTTTATTAAGTTAGATCCATGTTCAAGGAACCTATATCTAAAATTTCAAGTGTCTAGACCCAAAATTGTCGGAGGAGTTTGGTAGAGTTCTCAAAGGTCAAATCGTTGAAATTTGACCCCTTAACAGCCAAATTTCTGGCTGACACCCGTCACATCGATTTTCCCTAAATCTCAGTACCCGGTATTTCAAATTTCGAGTCTATAGACTAAAAATTGACAGAGTTATTGCGTAGGGAAATGTACACAGACAGACAGACACACAGACACACAGACAGACAGACAGACAGACACGTTCACTTTTATAGATATATAGATATAGCAAGAAAAGTATTACGAGTGTAGAAAGTAGATCTTGGATTTACTTTCTGCATACATAAGCGATATTTCTGATAAAGGGGAAAGAATTGCTGTTTTATGGGTCACAATCTATCCATCTAACAATTATCGTTACCTAAGTGTTAACCGCGAAATGTTAATTGAATTGTTATCTCTTTGCATCAAGTGGCTACATGCCTTGTCTGAGGCAATTTCTATTTTAAAAATTCTGACTTTGATCGTTGATTGCAAATGGTTATAAATCAGTTTAATTGCTAAACTTGAAAATGTTACCAGTAAGACCCCGTAGAAATTCCATGGTGTTTTCTAAATCAATCGGAATAATTTACCGCTAATAATAACAGCGATATTATTTAATTGGAATTCTTACTGAGATGAGTAATCTGTATTATTTATGACGTCTCACCACGTTTTGGCCAACTAAGCCTCTGGCCAGTTATGGGTAGGATTGAAACCGCTATCTTCAGACAATGCTCACCTGGAACCGTAAAGATTCAACGTCTCTATCCATTGGCCACCGGCCCCGAAGGGCGATCAAGTTTGGGTTTTTTGGTCTTACAAATTCGTGTTTATTTATTATCTTCCGTGGTCGGGTCCGTACCGAATAGTATATATATTATTTAATTGGAATTCTTATTGAGATTAGTGATTTGTGTTAATAATCTGAAGTATTGAACGTGGTGAGACGACAACTATGGTAGGCAGTACTTGCTGATGATGCAGTTAGGAGATTCAGCATTCCTCTCCCGTCGCGGTTAACTACCTGACGAAGGTCAGAGGAATAGTTGGCCGAAACGTCGTGAAACAACAACTAGAAAATGAGTAGTCGGCAATAAATAAACGGATTGATGTTTGGAATAATAAATATCTGTCCGTATTAAGGACTGAAAAATTACTCCATCTTCTTTTGTAAAAAAAATAATTGTCGTTTTTAGCTAAATATTCCTTTAAAAATACAACCGAATAAATTATGACGTCATTCTTTCACCACTGTCTGTATATTGCACAGGTTCAAATAACGTTTAACGAGTCGTTTTTAATGTAAATAAATGACGATATTCGCATACGAAACTTGCGTTCATAACAATTCTTTCCCTTCAATAAAAACCAACCAAAAAACTAATTGGTTTCTTCTTACTTTTAACCATGGTATTTTAAAGTACTATTTATATAACATTCAGTTTGTTTTTTTTTCCTGGGTTAGTCTGTGGATTACGCCTTGAAAAAATGCGAAATACAATTTGTGAAACTGTTTCAAAAGGTGATCAATTCGCGAAACTTGGCTGTACAAAGGCTAACCTAGCAACTCTTCTGCAAAACATTACGTAAAAAAAGAACATTCGAAAGTTACAGGGAAAAAAGAAAGAAAACATTGTCCGCGAAGAGATGCTATACTGAAGGAGTAAATAAAATATTGTATCTTTCAGCGTAATTTTATTATAGCTATTGAACAATGTAGCACAATATTACTTTCTGATTATTTATTAGCACTTATTAATTCATCTCGTTTGGATCAGTTGTATATTTAAAATAAAACGGATATTATTTTTCATAGAAATGTTAATAAACTTATATTTGCTGCATGTTATTGTTTTTTTTTGGGGGGAGGGGGTCCAAAAACTAACCTTTTGCACTATCCAGAAAATGTCAACATTATTTAATCATATTTTTTTATCAAATATTTTTGTCGCTGCGTAAGGTTTTTACGGGGCTTGTTAGTTTATATCATTATTTTTAATCGAGAAAACACACAAAAAATTACTGTCATTGTCCGCTAAATGTCTATCACTATCTCTACTATCACAGAAATTCGTCCGATAAGGGGAGATAATAACATCTCAACAAATAATTTCTTCTTAGAAAAAAAAACAGATTTGTTCACATCTGGAAACATAGCTCAGTGGTAAATCATTCGACCGCATGTCCCCTGTTTAAGCTGGGGTGTACCTCAACATTTTATTTATTTATTTATTTATTTATATATTTATTTGTTTATTTTCTTATTAATGAATTCAGTTTACGATAAAGGAGATTTACCATTTAAACTCACCGCAAATCACTTCTTTGTTTGCAAATTTTAAAACTAAACATTAATTACAAGTGAGTTTCCATGGCATCCATAATCAAGCCCAAATATAAGATGGAATTTGATGAACTGCATTATCAGTATTATTTATTTCATTTTATTTATTTATTTAATTTTTTTGTGAATTAGTTCATTGGGCAAATTATTTCTCGTAGTGTATAACACCCAATACGTTATTTATTCTATAATAATACATGCACAATCTACATTAATTACAATTTGTTTAAGCATATTGCACGACTGAGCAATGCCGGGCTTCGAGCTAGTATTTTTAAATAGATAAACGAAATATGTATCTTATTTATTTAAAATTATAGCAGTTGAATTCTTTTTTAAAGCAATAAAAATGTTTCCCATTTTAGTTCTAAAAATCTTTAGCCGCTACAACTCAAATACATAAAAACGATAATGTTACTTTATGATGTAAATTGTATGATGGAACGACATGATCTTATTTTGGAAAAATCAATTTTTTTTTACCTTAGCGACATCTGGGTATTATTGCATTTTAAATCAAATCCGGCAAGGGGCGCAAACCGCCGGATTAAACCGAGCGAACGAAAGTCAATACAAAAACAAAGGAAAAAAAAGAAAAAGAAACAACCTACCGTACGAATTTCATAAAAATTACTGTTTTATTTATTTTTTATTGTCAACTTTTTTTTCTTGTTTTTTTTTTTATCAAAAGTTTTCCTTTTTGAATTAATGAACACTTTTTTTAGTTTTAAGGGACAAAGAACAAATAGGTTTTTTGGAGGATTTATACATTTTTCGAAAAACATTTTTTTAAAAACAGGGTGTATTTTTTGGTATTTATAACAAATTTGGAGGCTTTTTTGTTTTGTTTTTTGTTGTTGTTTTTCATTTAGTTAACCAAATTGTTTTCCAAAGAAAAGTTTTGTTTGTTTTCGTAAGCAGCCGATGACGACGTCAAATTTTTGTTTAATGCATTTTATGCAAAATTTTCTTCAGAACACGAGGACCGTTTCCGGCGCCTTGCGATAGCTTCTGGTTTAGAATTGTTCATTATCTTTGTCGCAAAAATAAACACTTGTTTTTGCAATGGATTTTTTAAAACACAATAAAACTTATCCCTTTCGTTTTTTTTCTAATTTAGTGTCGTTTGCTTGCTCGTGTCTCTTTTAACGACACTGTTTCTCTTTGGATAAGCTCACTTGGCATTTTTCGGGCCGGTTTGCCTCGTCCACCGGGCGTTGCTAAGTGAGACTCGCAGAAAACGGGATTTAAAATGCACTAGCACCGACATCTCGTTGCCAATCGCCATTTTTGCTGATCGAGTGATATTTTTTAATGTGCGTTAAATGTAATATAGTACATACGAACCCGAAATACCGTAGCGCATTTTTTTTTTACTCCCTTGGAGCAGTTACACAAGTCATCATCATCGATTTCCCTTTGAGAACAACTTGTGACGCTCTCTGAAGTCTGAGTGGAAACAAGTCTCCCCAGACTTGCAGGACTCTTCACCTCTTTCGATAACCTTTGTAGTTGAATTTGCGTTATCATAACAAATACCTAACATTGATTTCTCGTTGGTATTCACTGGAATTGGGATAGCAATAAGCCTCCCCAAGGTCCCAGTTTTTTTGGGGGGGTTGCATTCATCCAGCGAAGGTCTCGCTAGTACTTTCTCTCCTCGGTCTTTCAATCTTCTTTGACCCTCCTCGCTTATTTGGTGTGGCACCAGGTTATGGCAACACATGAATCAATAACAAAAACGACAGCGGGGGGGGGATACATACAATTATACAGTTTCCGTTTTCATGATCTCATGTGATGCTTTTGTGTTTTACATCTGCAGCAGTTTCTATGTGTCTGACTTGTGTCTGAAGTTCATGTGTGTTCGTCTCGTATTCAAAGGTTTTCCAGTCGTTTATATTATACGTTGTATCTTCTCAGCCATCGCTCTAATTCCAATATCTCCCATTCTTTTTCCAAATTTTTTCTGTATTGTTCCTTGTGCTCCTAGTCCTGGATATGGCCTTAAACTATATCCGATGGTGAGGCCCCAGCTTGCAGGCCTTAGGGAGTGTGGAGCCACCCTTTAATTGCCATTGCTCCCAGGTCCACTCTGACCCGGAGTGGTAGTACCTGTTAGGGTCCCAACTATGGGTTAAATAGAATACGACTTAAAAAACAAATACACTATATTAAAAAATCGTTCTTCAAAATCACCAGATTCGGCATTAAATAATCTGAAAAGGGTTGCTATGCCGTAAAACAAAACAACCAACCAACCAACCTAGTGCTCCTACTATTAGTGGTGCTAGCTCGACTTTCGTCATCTCCCATATTTCTTTGAGCTCTTTAGTCAGTTCCGTGTATTTGGTCAGTTTCTCTGTCTTCTTGCTCTTCAATCTGTGGACTGCTGGAAAGACAAAGTATGCAATCTGGTAGGACTTTTCTTTCTTGTTAACTATTATGATATCTGGTTTTGTTGCTTGAATAGGTTTATCCGTTTCTATATCCATGTTCCATAGAATGCTGTGACTTTCAGTTTCAAGTACTGCTTTTGTATTTTTACCATTCCTCAGAGTGCTCAAAATGCAGTTTCTGGATAATTCCAAGTGTACTGCTTTCTCCACTTAATTGTGTCTATTTTTATATTCTTTCTAGGCTAGTTTGCTGCATTCGCTTATTATGTGGTGTATTGTTTCGTTTCTTTGTCCACAGAGTCTGCATTTGTAGTTTTCTTGCTTTGATGTGGTTGGTTTTCATTGCGTTATCTTGTGTGGCTGTTCTTAGGGATTCAGTTTCTCTATTTAGGTTACCTTTTTGTAGCAATTTCCAGGTATTTTGTCATCCACATGAATCGTTCGTGTAGCTGTTTCTCTTCCCATTTTTCTTTTCTCGTCTTATTCTTTGTCTTTTATTTTTCTGTCTTGTTTGTTTTTTTCAGTGTCTCTTGCTGCAGTAATTCTTCTTTCGGTGTCCTGCATTATATATTTTTTCTTATTCTTTTTTTTTCTGTGTGTAATTTGCAGTCTTTTTCTCTGTCTTTTCTTTTGTGATTGGAGAGCCCGCAATATTATTGTATCTCTTTTGTTAAAACTGTAAAAGTATTTGTCTAGGGAAGCTGCTAAATGTTGTGTCAAAATATATCTGGCTACCCCGGTTTATCTCTAATATCCTTATAAGTGTCTGCGACATATCTCCATTATATGGACGCCCATCGCGAACGGAAAATCCACGATATCATTATACCATTTTAGACAGAACAGATACTACATTTGGATCCTAGCCAGAAGACTAAGAAGGTATATTTTAGTTTCATGTACGGCCCAAAAGCCTTATCATTTTTATCTTATTTTTACAATGCGTCTTCGGTGATCGGGAGATCTTATTTATTAAAAAGGAGGATAGAAGATGAAAACATACTACGAACATTAAATTAACGTATCTATATATATATTAATTTAATGTTTGTGTGTATGTTATCACTTTTTATCCTTCTTTTTCAAATTAAGATCTGCTGATTGAATAATTAATTGTTCAAATAAATTCATTAATATACTCTTCGCATTTGGTTGGTTGCTTGTTTTTGTTTTACGGCATATCAACCCTTTTCGGGTTATTTAATGCCGAATCCAAATATTTGGAAGAAATTTTTTTAATAGAATATATTTCTTGTTTTCAAGTCGGTTTCTATTTAACCCATAGTTGGGACCCTAACAGGTGCTACCACTCCGGGTCAGAGTGGACCTGGGAGCAATGGTAATTAAAGGGTGGCTCCACACTCCCCAAAGCCCGCAACCTGGGACCTCACCACTGGATATAGTTTAAGGTCATATTCAAGACCACTTCGCATTTGGCTATCAAATGGAAAGAGGTAAGTGAAGATGAGAAATGAAAAACAGGACTCAAGGAGTGGAGTTCAATCCATCGCTATAGATGTGGAATATCTCATTTCATGCAATAGGTATTCAGTACACACACACACACACACACACACACACACATACACACACACACACAAACACACACACACACATATATATATAAGAACTAAAAAATAAAAAATATATTATTTATATAGTTTATATATATACATATATATATATAAGAACTAAAAAATAAAATATATATTATTTATATAGTTTATATATATCCATATATATATATATATATAAAATATTATTTATATAGTTTTCAAGGTTAAAAGCTTTTAAGACTATGCATATATAGAGAGAGGAAGAGAGATGTGTAGATGTATAGATGTATAGATGTATATGCATTAAATGTGTTATTGTTTTTTATTAGCGATAATAGCAGCGTGGGAAACAGCAGTTGTATTCGAATTCACTCATATAACTGATAAAGAGATTTCCTATTTTGCAAGCAAATGCCTCCGTTAAACCATTCTCTTTAGCACAGCAATTTTTATGTGTAACATTTTTTCGTCGTAAATAATTATTTGATACATATATAGCACTAGTTTATCCATCAGTCTATCTATTTATCTATATATATATCTTTATATATATATATATATATATATATATCTATATATATATATCTTTATATATATATATATATATATATATATATATATATATATATATATATATATATATATATATGTATAAGGAATGAAAAAATACCAGCGGTGGTTGACGTTATGTTTTGAGAAAAATAGAAAAACCGAATGAAATTAAAATAATCAACGTTTCGTCCTTATTTCAGAGGACATCGACAGGATAATTGAAATAAAAATGTAAGTAAAGAAAAAGTCATAGATCGTGCGAAAAAGACAGTTTTTGAATCCTACCCCTGTCGGGAAGGACAAATATATGTGTGCGTATGGGAAGGTTGGGTTGTTCGATGTCTATATATACACTTTTAAAAATGCGTTAAAATAAATATGTACATATTTTTTTCTCTCCTGTAAACTTATTCATTTTGTTGAAATATTTAAGGAAAAACGGTTAGCCAGGATCTGTTTTGATATTTTGTTCTTTGATTATTATTTTCCCTATGCTAGGGGTTAAATGGTAGAAGCCTTTTCTTTGCATAATAGTATTAGTATTCAATATTAGTGCTGATTCTAAAAGTCTTCTTTTAGCTCTATCTATCACGTATTTAATAATTTTCGCTTGATCTAAATTAAATGAGTGATCGTGTTCTGCACATTTTCTTACATTTTTATTTCAATTATCCTGAAGATGTCCTCTGAAATAAGGACGAAACGTTGATTATTTTAATAATTTCATTCGGTTTTTCTATTTTTCTCAAAACATATATATATATATATATATATATATATATATATATAATAATTAAGGAATTTAAAATTTGTGATTTGAAAAAGTTAAATTTCAAATATAGAAATTTCATTGTATGCAAGACAAAGAATAGAGTATAGTAAAATATATTTGCTTAACCCATGAGTTTTCGATGTTTATACATCTCCTCGGAGGAAAAACATTAGCAAATATTACAAAGGTTTGCACCTAATTTGCTAGAGGTAATAAACATAGAAAATTAAATGTTTTAAATGTTTTTAAATCATTTTAGCTACATAGAACAAGGGAAATTGAATATTGATGCAGAAAAAAAATATATATATATATGTATTGTCAGGATATATCTGGTTATCAGGGTTTATCTTCAATACCCTTATAAGTGTCTGCAACATATCTCGAACGAAAACCCAATGATATCATTATACTAATCTTGACAGAACAGAGACTACCTTTGGATCCTAGCCAGAGAACCAAGAAAGTATATTTTAGTTTCACGTACGGCCCAAATTTATTTTATTTTATTTATTTATATATATATATGTGTGTGTGTGTGTGTGTGTGTGTGTGTGTGTGTGTGTGTGTGTGTGTGTGTGTGTGTGTGTGTGTGGTTTTCTTGTTGATTTTTTAAACGATATATTAAGGTTAACGTCTCCGCCCATTTTTATTTGGACGTATTGTTTATTTATTTATTTATTATTTTAAAAAGAGTAATCTACGGACACGCGTGTTCTGGAGCCCTACTCATATATATATATATATATATATATATATATATATATATATATATATATATATATAATGTCTCGGCAGTAGAGTGAAAAGCATATCTTATTTTTCTTTTATTAATATTATTAGAATTTTTCCTTTTTTTCCTTGTACACATTTTTTGACTTATTCCATGGATTTCTGCCTTTGGATTATTATGGACCATCTTCTTCCAATTACGGGATTTCCTTTGATTTTACTTGTGCAAATAGAAATTTAATTAACTTTCTTGAAGTTATGTATTTGGATTTTACCGTCACTGGATTATTTATCTTCCACTAGACTATCCATTCATGTGTAATCACCTTTTTCTTCCCCATATTCCCTCTGCTTCACTTTTTTTGTTATCAAGTAAGATCTTTGGCTTACTTGTTGTTTCATCAAATACTTTTGCATGCAAAATCCGATCCCGCATTTTGCTAATTCCTACCCTCTGATGAGAAGGAAAGTATTTCTTCGAAACTCCGCGGATTAAGGACTATCCACTTATCTAGTGTTTCCTTTTCAGAGTAAATATGTTTTTAATTCATTTCAAAGTGTTTTTAACATGTTTTATTAACTGTTTGCTCGTATATATATATATATATATATATATACATATATATATAAATATATACATCTATATATATACATATATATATAAATATATACATCTATATATATATAAATATATACATCTTTATATATATATAAATATATACATCTTTATATATATATAAATATATACATATATATATATAAATAAATATATACATATATATATAAATATATATATACATATATATATAAATATATATATATACATATATATTTATATATATATACATATATATATAAATATATATATATAAATATATATACATATATATACATATATATATATATATGCATATATATAACACCTGTCTATTTATTACTTTATCAGACAACATATATCAGACAAACAAATTAATTATGGATAAATGTGATTAACTTCTTTGTTTATTAGATATCTTCGATGCTTTTAGAAAGCATTGTGTGATATATAAGAAATAATATTGATTTTTTTCGAACCCAGAACGCAAAATGGAGCACATTATTCTCGGCATTAATGTACGTGAAACAATGAAGAAACACCTGGATCAAACAGCATATAAGACTCACCATAACACGAAAGACTAGGCAGAGATGAGCAGGTAACCTTTCGATATCTGCAGATGAACATCCACGGCGACAGAATAGATCCTGAAGGATTGGAAAGAACTAACAGAAAGATAAAAACCGGAATGGCGAGGCAACATGGAAAAACAGCCAACTGAATCCTACGTATTGTTGCTGTTGTTTTGTTGTTGTTGTTGTTGTTTTTTTTTTTTTTTGTTTTTTTGGTGGTGGTGATGATGTTGTCACTCTTCCTGTCTCTGATGATGATTTTTTTAGATCATTTTAGATTTTTTTCTTTTCGAATTTCGATTGATAAAAAGGATATTGTTGGCATCCATCTGTCTCGGAAGACGGTTCTATGTTTCAGGTCAATCCCTGGAACAACATCTATATATATATATATATATATATGTGTGTGTGTGTGTGTGTGTGTGTGTGTGTGTGAACAAATGATTGATAAAACATGTTAAAAAAAACATCTTGAAAAAGAGTTAAAAACATATTTAATTTTAAAAAGGAAGCACAAGATAAGTATATAGTCCTGGTTGAGATTACTTCACTTTTAAATATTAACTCTTTAATATTTATAATATATTTTAAGTTTACCATTTTGATGACGTTGGTAAACTTATTGCAATTTTTATTTATATATATATATATATATATATATATATATGTATATATAATTATTAAATACCTACAGACACCAGTGTTTCATCCTTTCTAGAATCACCGGTGCAGGGTGTCACGATTACCGTCGGTCAGGAGATTCGAACCCGGCAAGGAAGCCATCTCTGACTCCATTAGCAAGGACGAAATCAACTCGGCCAACGTCAACCGCGAGAAATATCGTGGAAATTAAAACATTTATTTTTAAATATTTTTTAATGTCTCTCAGAGTGATTTAATAATCATAATATCATGATCTGCGTAGTATATATATATATATATATATATATATATATATATATATATATATATATATATATATATATATATATATATATATATATATGTGGGGGGGCCTCCTTCAGTCTTTAACAGACTATGGATAACCACGAAGAGTGCCTGCACGTGACATTTTTGTGGCAAGAGTGGCGCAATCTACAATCACACCTCTACTGAGTTGATATTGTTAAATATCAGTGGCAAGTGAAGTGTATTTACATGGCGACTGGAAACAAATGCCGAGATAAGCGGAGAGCACATACAGTGCCTAGAATTGCCAAATGGTCAACTATCTGATAATAATCAGGCTCAGCGTTGCTTAACTTTGGTGATCCGACAAGAACCGATGTGTCAACGGGATTATGCCGTATCTCTCTCTCTCTCTCTCTCTCTCTATATATATATATATATATATATATATATATATATATATATATATATATATATATAAAAGTGAAAGTGTCTTTGTGTGTGTCTGTGTACATTTCCCTACGCAATAACTCTGTCAATTTTTAGTCTACAGACTCAAAATTTGATATGCAGGGTACTGATATTTGGGAAAATTGATATGATCGGTTTTCAGCCAGAAATTTAGCGATTAAGGGGTCAAAGTTAAATGATTCGACCTTTGAGAACTCTAACAAACTCCTTCGACAATTTTGGGTCTACACGCTTGAAATGGTAGATATAGGTTCCTTGGACATGGATATTACTTAATAACTTGATTTGAGCCCAAAACAATAAATTTTAAGGGGTCATAATAGGGGTCAAAGTTTAAAGAAATTGACCGCTTTTTTTTTTTTTTTTTTGCTCAACATACACCTCTAAATACTCGGGCAACGCCGGGCACCCATAGTATATCTATAAAAGTGAAAGTGTCTGTCTGTGTGTGTGTCTGTGTACATTTCCATACGCAATGACTCTGTCAATTTTAAGTCTACAGACTCGAAGTTTGATATACAGGGTACTGAGATTTGGGAAAATCGATGTGGTCAGTTTTTGACCAGAAATTTGGCGATTAAGGAGACAAAGTTCAACAATTTGACCTTTGAGAACTCTACCAAACTCCTCCGACGATTTGGGGTCTAGACACTTGAAATTTTAGATATAGGTTCCTTGTACATGGATCTAATTTAATAACTTGATTTGAGCCCAAAACGCTGAATCTTAAGGGGTCATAATAGGGGTTAAAGTTAAAAAAATTGCTCAACATACACCTCCAAATACCCGGGCAACGGCGATGATATATATATATATATATATATATATATATATATATATATATATATGTGTGTGTGTGTGTGTGTGTGTGTGTGTGTGTGTGTGTGTGTGTGTGCGAGTGTGTGTGTGTGTGTGTGTGTGTGTGTGTGTGTGTGTGTGTGTGTGTGTGTGTGCAGCTATGGTCAAAATTATGAAGCGCCTATAAAAACTTAGATAATAGTTTGAACCTACGCATTTAAAGGTTAAAAATCGTACTGCGAACAGTTGAGAGCAAATATAAAATATTTAACAATAGATTTTAGTATTTATTTGCTTTAAAGCCTCTTTCAAGAGTTTTAGCTGAGTTTCATACTAAATTCATTCCAATATACAAAATAATTCATTTTCATACTAAAAACTGTTTCCTATTTTTCAGGTAATATTTGTATTCCTATCAGTGCAATAATTGTATATTTATTTGAACATGCTTCTAAAGAATCAGCGGGTTTGTATTACTGTACACATATATTCGAAAAAGTTGTCAAAAAACAAATATATAACAAATAAATGTTATCAAAGGCAAGATAAGTTACTTTTCTACCAAACTGGATATAATTTTCGTGTTTTTATTCAATTTAACATGTTTATTCAGCTCGAAAAGCATACAGTGTTTACTGATGTATTGGAAAATTCAAAATGGCGGCCGACTCTGTCTTTAACACGGTAAGTTCGGAAAAAGGTGTAATAAATAATAAGCTAGACAAAATACTGTTAGAAATTCGCTCAATATATGTTACCGTGACATAACTTGACATATATTCGATGTTACCGTGACATAACTTGACATATATTCGATGGTTTTTTAATAGTATTTTGTCTGTACTGAGACTAATATAATTCAAAACAGGAAACGGTCACGTATTCTACATCAGGTGATCAATAATTTTTATAGAGAATTGAATTTTATTCATTGAATAATCAATCGAGTTTTATAGTTGATATATTATTATTATTATTATTATTATTATTATTATTATTATAATACAACAACAACAACAACAACAACAACAACAACAACAATAGAACCCGGAGATACGATTACCCTAAGATACGGTTTTTTCAGGTTACGATATGGAATACGACGTATTTCTGGCCCCTGGTTACAGTATTTGCCCCGCCTTACGGTATTATTTACACTGTTATTTTATTACACACGTATAATGTATACGGTAATCGCGTTGACACACCGATTCTCGTCAGATCACCGAAGTTAAGCAAAGTTGAGCCTGGTTAATACCAGATGGGTGACCATTTAGGAATTCTAGGCGTTGTATGTTCTCTCCGTTTATCTCCTCATTTGTTTCTGGTCGTCCTGTACATACACTTCACTTGCCACTGGTATTTAACAATGTCGACTCAGGAAAGGTGTGGTTGGAGATTACGCACCTTCTGCGACAAAAAATTCACGCGCAGGCACCCCTTCGTGGATATCCATAGCCTGTCAAAGACTGGATGAGCCTTTTGTTTGTTTGATTATATAAATGTGTATAATATACTGTACAGTATTTTGTTACTAATTTTAATGCCGTACCTCAGGATTCTACTATAGTAGTAGTAGTAGTAGTATGCTTACATCCGTAGTGTTGGTGGAAGATTATAGACAATGACGCATCCTGTTTTATAGCAGTATATATAAATAGATGCAATATGTGAATTAAAATATTCACTTCCAAATCTCGCGCATAGTATAAAGACCCAAGCACAACGTTTTCACAACACTTTCTTATTTATCTTCTACGGAAAACACACGTGCGTGCCTCACGATCCAATCTGCCTTTCGGGGGGAGGGCTGATAGACTCTCGGCCATACTGCACACATGACGAGAGAAACTCACGAACTGCTGTACGCCCCAAAAACCCCACACACCCCGCTCACCACACGTACATACATAATTCATTCGTAGACTACTTTAACTGGTAAAATACGCATGCAAATATGCGCGCACGTCTTTATGCAAATCACATTCGCACACATACGCGGCGTCAACCGAAATAAACATATTTTATACATTTCTCCGAAAGATACCGCACACATTATGAGAGAAATTCAAAAGCTATAGTTCCCCTTCCATCAAAGTACATATATGCCATTCATTAAATGAGCATATACACAAATTCCGGGATGAACTCTATCACAAAACAAACACACTACTCGCATCTTCATTCGTACCAGGAAACAAATACTACAGACCTTTTACCAGACTAAAATTAGCATGTGTATGTCGATGTTCATCCCTAAATTTAGATAATACTAGCGAGGGGGGGGGAGCTTTGCCCAGTCGTAAAATACGCTTAAATATGATATTTTAATCTGTCCAGATTTCGTACATATTATTATAGTAATAATCTTCCTGTCTCAAGGAAACTTTTAAAGAAAGAACTATTTTTAAGATGGTATTTTTTCTTCGATTTTCGATACTTATAGGATGAATTCCTGTAGAAGAGAATATCTAAGAACACTGCCATAAATATAAATTACCTTTGTGTGAAACTTGCAAGAGATAGCATCAGCCGTTTCGGAACTTATGTGGAAGGACACCCCACACACACAAAGTGACTTTTCTTTAAATTTGGGGGGGGTGTATTGATATTCATATTAAAAACCATTTTTCTATTTATTTAGAAAGAATCTACAACTTCTTTTTTTTTTTTTTTTTTTTTTTTTTTATGTATGAGTCATGAGATAGCATTCATCTGCAAAAGATCTAGCTAATTTGCATATTATTTGAAACATTCATCTTAATTAATCCCCTATTAGTTTTTTTTTTTTGGTTTTCGTATGGGATGCTCATCTTTAATTAACTATTACGTGTAATTATATTCATGCAGATATTCTACATGATTTATACTTGCGTAATATTTGTGTAAAAAGTTTATAGTAAACACAAATCTCTTTCTATATATATTTATGCATGCGTATATATATTTGTTTAAAGTTTTTTTTTGTTTTGTTTTTTTTGTTTTTTTTTTTTTGCTAGTCAAAGTATTCGGAGGATGTGCAAGAACTTTATCGTAATAATCGCTTGTAGAAGTAAATTGGTATAATTAGATCATTCACAAGGACGACTGAACAAGAACTTGTTTACGTTAGACTTGACGATAATGATATTGTAATCAGCTGGAAAGCAGACCGGCGGAACAGAGTCCCACGGGCAGGCAGTTCTAGGGAAGAAGCTTTGTTCATGGAATCCATTTTTATGTTTAGGCAACAATAGAGAGTGGGGGGATTTATTGGCAGTGATTTTTGGCTAGACGAGTGTTTTTTGTATAGGATTGGCGAGGAGGGACTATAGATTGGAGCTCAGTCGAACACTTGGCATAAAATAGCGATAGATATTGGCAGGTGCTCGTCTGAACTCCAATCTCTGGTCCCCCCTCGCCAATCTTTCACGAAAAACACCCGTCTAGCTGAATCCACTGTGAAAAATTTCCCCCACTCTATATCTGTGCCTAAATCAAAACGCGGATTCCATGAACAAAGCTTCTTTCTTAGAACTGCACGCCTGTGGAACTCTGTTCCGTCTGCCTGCTTCCCACCGGACTACAACTTGTATGTCTTCAAGTCCAATGTTAACAAATTCCTAATGAACCGCCCCCTTAAGTAAACACTTCATCAAATCTCCACACTGACGTGATGTACTTGAGTAACCCTTGTCCCTGAGTGGCTTCCGGACCTTGATAAGTGGTGATCACTGTGTAAAAAAAAAAAAAGAACAGCGACAAGCTCGCAACGTCTCTTCTGTGTTGTATTAGTAAGTACGAGTAGTGTGCCCATATGCGCGTGAGTAGACAAAGGTGCTTACATATGAGGAACGTGTCCCTGCATGTGTGGGCACATGGTAATAGCAGCTGTCAGTCCGAATAGGGAAAGAGAAACATTTTGATTCATGTTAGCTGTCGCATGCTGTAAGAAAGAAAACCGTACAACTTTATATATATATATAGCAGCTACAATATGCAAATGACCAAGCTGGCTGTGTGATGTGACGTCACAGCAGAGACAAAACGACACACCGAAGAAGCGGGGTTCAGAGAAACATGTATTCGAGATGTGTTCACAGAAACGGCGTTCGAGATGTAAGGAGAGAGGCACGTGGAAAGCGGCAGAGCAGAGGCTTAAAATCACACTCGACCGAAGAGGGAGAAATGAATTGTGTAAATATTTAGAAAAATGCATTGTTGGAAATACAAGATATAAAAGATTTTGTTAAAAAAGAAAACGTGCGTTCAGTTTTTTCCTTTCTCTGTTTTCACTGCGACGGAGTCTACAACGTATTGGGCCTGTTAAAATGTAACGACACAGTTAAAAAAAAGGTTATACAACGTTACACATAATCATTCTCTCCAATTCCAGTGTCTATTAAAATGTAACGACGCCGTTAAAAAAAGGTATACAATGTTACACATCATCATTCTCTTCAATTCCAATGTCTGTTAAAATGTAACGACGCTGTTAAAACTGTATACAACATTAAACACCCTCGTGCTCTTCAATTCCCGTATCTGTTAAAATGTAACGACACAGTTTAAAAAGGGGGTATACAAGGTTACACATATCGTTCTCTTCGATTCTAATGTCTGGTAAAATGTAACGACACCGTTAAAACGGTATACAACATTAAACACCCTTGTTCTCTTTAATTCCAATATCTGTTAAAATGTAACGACACAGTTAAAAAACGGGTATACAATGTTACACACATCGTTCTCTTCAATTCCTATATCTGTTAAAATGTAACGCCATCGTTAAAAAGGGTATACAACGTTAGACCCCATCGTTCTCTTCAATTCCAATGTCTGTTAAATTGTAAGTACACCGTTAAAAAAGGGTATACAACGTTACACACATCGTTCTCTTCAATTCCAATCTCTGTTAAAATATAACGACACCGTTAAAACGGTATACAACGTTAAAAACACTCGTTCTCTTCAATTCAAATATTTCTTAAAATGTAACAACACAGTTAAAAATGGTATACAATGTTACACACATCGTTCCCTTCACTTCGAATGTCTTTTAAAATGTAACGACACCATTAAGACGGTATACAACGTTAACCATACTCGTTCTCCTCAATTCCAGTATCTGTTAAAATGTAACGACACCGTTAAAAAGGGTATACAATGTTACACACATCGTTCTCTTCAATTCCATTTCCTGTTAAAATGTAACGACACGGTTTAAAAAAGCGTATACAATGTTACATACATCGTTCTCTTCAATGCCTGTTAAAATGTAACAACACCGTTAGAACGGTATACAACTTTAAACACCCTTGTTCTCTTCAATTCCAATATTTGTAAAAATGTAACGACACAGTTAAAAATGGTACACAATGTTACACACAATTCGAATGTCTGTTAAAATTTAACGTCACCGTTAAAAAGGGTATTTAAGTTACATACTATCGTTCTCTTCAAGTCCCATGTCGACAAATATCTGTCAATTTATTCATAGCAATCAATCCTTTAATAATAGGGTTCCAGCACCCAACTGAACATCTCACTAACTCTTAACCTTCAGTGATCTTTGGCTTTGGTAAGTGATGATCGGTTATTATAAAAGCGTTTAATTTAGGCGTGATTGACTAACGTAACGTTTTATATTGACGTCTCCTGTAATCATAGATTTACCGATACAAACGACATCCTGGTGCGAAAGCCGTCCGCACGAAACGGTGTAACTTAATCTGAATAATTTTCCGGCAATATCATTTACTAGATCGGGGTTTATTACGTAGTTTAATTAATTATTTTTTACCAAGTGCATATATTTTGGTTTCCATTACGTTTATTATATAGGTTGGAACGATAAAAGGATCGCCCTAACAAAAATAACATTACAGCTTTATTTTAAAAGATTTTATTGAAAAAAAATCAATTAAGGTAACTTGATTATGTAGTAGAGCTGACATCTATTCAATGTAGCCGCCTCCAGTCTCAATCACCGCCTCGATACGGGTCCGGAACTGGAAACATGGACGGTGACGATCAGGTCGGCTTTGATGCTGTGAGAGGTCATGTTGGTGATGTTCTCGGCGTATGACGAAACGAAGTAGTTCAGCGGGTTCAGGTCGGATTGGGGAGGGGGAGAGAAAGAAGGGTACAAAGTCGGAGCACTCTTTCTGAAGCCAAGCGTAGGTCTCTTTGTATTTGTGGGCCGGCACCAAGTCCTGCTGTCACATCCAGCCAGGGATCACTATACTCTTCAGCACGTCCAGTTACACTTTGGCGTTGACTTTCAAGCCGACTTCGAAGATGTGAAGTAACATGATGTAGCATTCACTTGAAACCACACTAACGACTATAACCGTAGCCGGAAACTTTGTTTTCCTCGCCCTAGGCACTGCTGTCATAACTTGGATCGGTAGAAAGCATAAGTTATACAGCGGCACATCTCCGATCTCGTTGGAAATTGTGTCACTTTCAGGCTCCTATTGCTCTTGGGATTTATACACAATTGATCAACTAGTAGATGGTCTGCAACCAAAAAAAAAGAAAACCGTTTTCATCAAACGGAAATGGAATCATGTCCTCTTTTTAATTGCGACAATTTTATCGTTCCACCCTGTATTTAATTTATTACTTGTAAAAATTATATTTTGTAACAATATGTTACGTAAACATTCATTTATTTTCTTTGTCATTTATGTAAACATTAGTTTATTTTCTTTTTCCGTGTATTTAATTTATTTTAATTTATTATATCGAAATAACATTTTTTATTTTATTTTCAGCATTAATTATTTCTGTAGATAAATGTGGCACAATGAATGAGAGCCCTTTCGGGGGATCCCCTGCTCCCTTCCTACATTAATTAACCATGTGTCAAATTTTTTCTGTACTCATGGGCAGATACGTAAATACAGGGAGGTATTTAAAATGTCGGGCCTGCCAAATCAACAGTTTGACACGCGATGAGTACGATCCAAGATTGTTTATGTAATTAGATTGACAGTTGTTCCTATTTACAATGCCTCCCCACGGGACAGAGTTAGACACTAGGGTCGTTTTTTAATGTGGAGAAAAGGACCAAAAATTAAAATTGTCTCAGTCGTGAAGGATTTCTCCTCCACAGATAGAGAACAAGAAATTGAAGTGCAGCATCTGAAGAACAGATACTATACTTTGATCTTGTCCCGGACAGTTGTTAATAGAACTCAACCAAGTGAAACCCAGAGATTCAGATACCTCTCTCTCTCTCTCTCTCTCTCTCTCTCTCTCTTTCTCTCTCTCTTTCTCTCTCTTTCTTTCTTTCTTTCTTTCGTTTTTATATTTTTCTTATCACTTTTTTCTCTCTTTGTAAAAAAAGAGAATTGTTTTAACAGTTGAAGCTTGGGTTCCTACGGCAACGAACGGGTTTGAAATGTTGGGTTTCCAAACGCTCCTTAAGTGTGAAAATAAATAACTTTATATTTCTATTTTAAAAAAAAAATGTTCTTTGTTTACTATTTTGTGAGCGTTCAAATTTCAGCAGCAGCATTAACGACAATGGAAATGTTGCTTGTAAAGACGACCATACCCTTACCAGCCGACGCAGTGCGCACAGCCGATTATCTTCGACGGCATATTGACCCCTTGTGAGGGGATGTACTTATCGTTTCATTTGTTTTATTGCCTTGGGAGCTTGTGTCGTGTCGGGATGAAACAAATGTTTTTCAAAACGTCCACAAGATACGGACAAACGATCTGATCACATAAATAAGTTTGATTTTTTCGATATTCTATTGATAAAAAAATGACTCTGTAAATAAACATATTTTAGCGCCAAAAATCAGTTTTCAAATGATCTTAGGTGTTGACCAACATTTTCGTCAGTATCTTACAATTAAGCTACGCCGTTTGGTGTGGACGGCTTTCAAGCAGGAAGTCGCTTGTCTCGATAAATACGTGACTACCTCTGGTGCGTTAATGCAATTAAAGGAGACTTAAGAAGAAAAAAAAATAAATAGAAAAATACGTGGATTGTTTTTATTTCCTTCTTTGTTCAGAATATTTGATTTCTAGCATAAAAATGCCATTAACTCTTCGTCTTTGAAATTTCATTTATACTTTGAAAACATAAAATGGGACCTCGTTTTAATGACCGACAGCAAAAACAAAAACAAAATAGCGTTCAAGTCGTTCTCGTTATTTAAAAGCTTGAGAGCAATTTTCTAAGATAAAAGATAAAAATAGATTTGTAAAAAAAAAAAAAAGTAAATAAATAATTTCACAGGAATACGTTTTAGTTTCTGATTGGTTAGACCTGGGAAACGTTTTCACAGCCGCCTATTTTATTGTTAGACTGGACATCACCTTCGTATATAAGATGGCAAAGTGAAGGGAGCCATGTTTGTTTGTTTTATTTTTACCCTGACAGTTAAGTCAAAACAAATTAAGTCCACTTTTACGTCTGTGGTGAGATCACGGGATCTAGAGTGTCTCCAATGCGTGGCAAACCAGTCAAAAAAAATCTGCGACGTATAAAGTCTTAAAAGCCAAACATTTTGAAGCCAAGCCTCGTGCCATGGTTTCATTATTATTATTATTATTATTTATTCACTAGGTGTAGTCATCACAAGATATCCTCGAAGATTGCTCTTTGGGAACAACTTGTGGTGTTCCCTACAGTGTGAGTGTCAACGAGTCTCCCCAGACTTCCAGTACTCTCCACCTCTTTCGATAACCTTTGCAAAAGAATTTGCGTTATCGCAGCAGCCGCTTACCGTTGATTTCTTGTTGGCGGCAATTATTATTATTATTATTATTATTATTATTATTATTATTATTATTATTGGCTCACAAGGAGCTTTCACACAGGTCATCAAAGATCTCTTCCTTAAAACAGCCTGTGGTGTTCCCTGGAAGCTTAGTGACAATAAGTCTCCCTAGGTTTTCAGTACCCTCCACCTATTTCGATAACATTTGCAAATAAATTTGCATTATCGCAACAGCTGCTTGCCATTGATTTTTCGTTGGCAGCGGCTATTGGTCTTCATTGGAATTTGAGTGGCAATAAGCTTCCCCAAGGTCTCAGTTCTCTTCTCACTTATCCGTCTGAGGTCTAGTCAGTTCATCGGTCTTTCTTTCCTCCTTGACTCTGCTTCGTTATTTGGTCTCGCTCTTGGGGGGGGCACTGATGTGGCAATGGGGGAATGGGGGTATTATTATTATTATTATTATTATTATTATTATTATTATTTGTAATAATAATTACTACATATTTCGATAAACAATCATGAAAACGAACAAACGTTAAACGAATTAGACGAAGGGACCCACATGAGAAGCACGTGCGTTTTACAACAAACCTGGTTAAATGCAACGTAAAAAAGTGAGGTAATTTGGTGTTTTGATACCTCAGTGTTATACGACTTCCTAGCGCAGTAGCTTTTTTTTGCAAGAACTCCAGGCTTGTGGAACTACATTACTGTTTTCTTCTATTTATAGACTTGTCTTTTCAATAATCATTCTTCTTGTTAGGTTCTTACATCAAGTGGGTTCATGTCTTGTCTGGAGCGATGTCCATTAATAAAAAGGGTCGCGTAATCCTGAGCGTGTTGCGGTATTAGCTAATGAAATGGGAAGTTTTCGGGTCGCCATTAACTACGGCCAACGACTGTAAGTTTTTATGTGATTTATTAAGATCCGTTTATCGTATCACAGCGAGAAAGCAAAAACTATCGGATATTGATGTTTGAAACTTGCTGGACGCAAATTTTATTAACAATAAATTTGTGGTAATTGGATGGGGGTAGGTGTCACCCCGTATTTTACATTTAAACTTTAAAAGAAAAAAATGTCTTTTAGAAACATAAACGTGACAGACCGACAAAATGTCATTTCAAAATGAAGTTTGACAGACCAATGGACAGACTGTCAGCACCTCCCTTTGCCATATCTAATTATCTGTGTCTATCAATTACACTCATCCCTCGTCCCGATTTCATTGACTGTGTACGTTTACAATAGAAAACATAGTAAAGTAAAAAAAAAAAAAAAAAAAAAAACACGTACGTGTGTTCTCGCTGGTTTTCGCCGGTGAGCAATCAGAAACACAATTAATTAAATATTATTTTATTAATGAAGTCCTTTGAGATGAGTAATGTGTATATTGATTTATTTGCGGACTTTTATCTTCATTTTCCAAGTTGTTGTTTTCCGACGTTTTGGACAACTATTCCTCTGGCCTTCGTCAGACGCTTAACCGCAACGGGATAGGAATGCTGAGTCTTTTAACTGTATCCTCAGTAATCACTGCCTTATTGGCGAGACGACAACAACTATAGAAGGCAGTTAAGAGACTCAGCATTCCTATCTCGTCGCGGATAACCGTCTGACGAAAGACAGAGGAATACTTGGCCGAAAGGTCTTGAACAACGACTATGAAAATGAGGATAACAGTCGCAAATAAATAAATTAATAAATAATAAAACAAATGGAGGTAAGGAAGAAGAAAAAATCTTTTTCTCTCTTAATTTAAATAATTTTTTTTTTTTTTTTTTTTTACAAACCTGCGTGGTCTTGATTGAGATTGTCGGGCTGACTTCTTCATCTTGGTTGTTATAGTCACAACGTTTCACCCGTTTTGCCCTCCGGCCTTCATCAGGTGTTTTGTATCAAACTGGGGAACCGTTTGTTAGATACAAAACACCTGATGAAGGCCGGAGGGAAAAACGGCCGAAACGTTGTGACTATAACAATCAAGATGAGGAAGTAAGTCCGACAATCTCAATCAATGAAAACACCTAATCTCAAAAAAAAAAAAAAAATGCAGACAATTACTGCGTTGTCTTGTTCCCATTCTTGATCGTCACCTTTTCCATATGGCCGTTTTTTTGTTTTTGTTTTTTTTTTGCATCGGCTAGTGACTGAGGTTAACTCCAGACAAATTAAATTCATGCGTGAGAATACAAAGTGGCTTGTTGGCGGTTTTAAAGGCTTTATTGAGGAGAGAGATTAATCTTCAAATTGGAAGAGAACAAAATTAACTCTTTACAAAAGAAATGTTACAATTAATTCTTTCTTCATTTTCTTATTTAGCTTAAAAAATAAAACTCGTGCCTGGGAAAACAAAAGGATATTTGTAGGCAGTTTTAAAGGCTTTATTGGGGAGAGAGGAAAAGACCAAATTACCTCCTTATAAAAGGTATTGTACAATTAATTATTTCTTAATTTTCTTATTTAGCTTTAAAAGTGGTCGATGAAAGGACAGGACTCGACGAAACTTCTTTTAGATTACTATATTTTTAACACGTGTGGCACGACTGCTTCCTCGCAGCGAACATCTTCGAAAGCTGTGTTCTCCCTCGAACATGTGATCATTTCGTTATATAATCATCAGATAAATGTTTGCAGGTGCACTAGGCTTATTTCCGTTCGCCGTCAAGCTGTCTTGACGTGTATTTAATAAAACATTCTCGAAATTCATACTAGGTGACAAAACATCTACCTACCGGCGAAGGGCCAAACTACGAAGTGTGTTCCAAAAATAGTGTCGCCTATCTTTTTATTCTGACCAAATGAATCAGAGAAGATTGCAAATTTCATTGTTATGATGGCTGAACTTATATGTTCGTAACCTGAAAGTTTCCTCCCTCCTCTCTCTCTCTCTCTCTCTCTCTCTCTGTCTCTCTCTGTTGAAGATATTGATAGTGTAAACCGCTAAGAAACCAGCCTCTGTCATAGACGTGCGATAGAAGCAGAGATGTGTTGTTGGATTCCCAACAAATATGTATAGAGGATTGTAGTGACTATGTAGCAATGTAATGTTATGACCCTTTAGGCTGTGATCATAGCGTAGTATCTGTTAACTGTGGCAAGCGGGGTCAAGGGTACAAACATTATTATTATTGTTATTGTATTCTTATTAATTGATTTGAACGACGTATGGTCGCTGGATCAGTTATTATGATTAGAAGAATAAACAATTAAACTGGGGAATAAATGATTGACGTGTGAATCGCAAAAGGAATGCAAAAATAGAAAATAGATGTAAACATTCTTTTGGATTTGGATAAACAAATAGCTAGATGGAAACATTAGGTTGGTCTGAGACACGTAATTAGGTGACATAAGAGAACACGTGATGTAGTTAGTTTTGGAGAGATTGAGAGAGTTGAGAATTGACCAGGAGAGCAGACAGACGTCTAGACAAGGGTGGACAGACAGCTAGGAGCGGGCTGTAAGAATAGAAAATGTAGAAACTGCAGATCCTATGAAAACCATTTGAGACAACTTTAATAAATTTATATTACAAAAATATAAAGAGTTGTTTTAATGGTTTCACAAATAAGAACAGTTGTCTCAATTATATGGTGCTGATCACTTCATGGTTCGTCACGAAGCAGCAGGAAGTTAAAAGAACTTTTCAAGAAAAAGGTATGAACAAGGTATGAAAAGGTATGAAGAATAATATATGTATTATTCTTCTTACATATGAACTGTAAAAATATCCCGTGTGATAAGTCTGATACAACATGACTCGGTTTACACGTCAATATCATGTCCCCTGGCGAAACAACATGCATACGATTTATACGTCTTGACGTGTATTTAATAAAACGTTCTCGAAATTCATACTAGCTGACAAAACATCTACCTACCGGCGAAGGGCCAAACTACGAAGTGTAGTGTCGCCTATCTTTTTATTCTGACCAAATGAATCAGAGAAGATTGCAAATTTCATTGTTATGATGGCTGAACTTATATATTCGTAACCTGAAAGTTTCCTCCCTCCTCTCTCTCTCTCTCTCTCTCTCTCTCTTTCTCTTTATCTCTCTCTCTCTCTCTCTCTGTTGAAGATATTGATGGTGTAAACCGCTAAGAAACCAGCCTCTGTCATAGACGTGCGACAGAAGCAGAGATGTGTTGTTGGATTCCCAACAAATATGCATTGAGGATTGTAGTGACTATGTAGCAATGTAATGTTATGACCCTTTAGGCTGTGATCATAGCGTAGTATCTGTTAACTGTGGCAAGCGGGGTCAAGGGTACAAACATTATTATTATTGTTATTGTATTCTTATTAATTGATTTGAACGACGTATGGTCGCTGGATCAGTTATTATGATTAGAAGAATAAACAATTAAACTGGGGAATAAATGATTGACGTGTGAATCGCAAAAAGAATGCAAAAATAGAAAATAGATGTAAACATTCTTTTGGATTTGGATAAACAAATAGCTAGATGGAAACATTAGGTTGGTCTGAGACACGTAATTAGGTGACATAAGAGAACACGTGATGTAGTTAGTTTTGGAGAGATTGAGAGAGTTGAGGATTGACCAGGAGAGCAGACAGACGTCTAGACAAGGGTGGACAGACAGCTAGGAGCGGGCTGTAAGAATAGAAAATGTAGAAACTGCAGATCCTATGAAAACCATTTGAGACAACTGTAATAAATTTATATTATAAAAATATAAAGAATTGTTTTAATGGTTTCACAAATAAGAACAGATATCTCAATTGATTGGTGCTAATCGCTTGATGGTTCGTCACGGAGCAGCAAGAAGTTAAAAGAACTCTTCAAGAAAAATGTATGAAGCATATATTATTCTTCTTACATATGAACTGTAAAAATATCCCGTGCAATAAGTCTGATACAACATGACTCGGTTTACACGTCAATATCATGTCCCCTGGCTAAACAACATACATACGATTTATACGTTTATTATCTGTCTGTTAAAAGAACAATATCTTACATCCACTAGATAACACATGACACGTTTTAATATATCATCTCCTCTAATATAAACCAATATACAACAGCAAAATAAATTCTACAACACAAAAGGTCGATCGTTTTAATGGTATTACTCCCATCTTCGTTGCTCCATAGCTATAAAAAAAATAGAATGCTTTTCTTTGGGAACAATACCCGTATATAGTATAATGAGTCACTTATAAAAATTAAAACTTACTCGAGTATAAGGTTTAATGAGATTAGCATTTTAATGATGAAAAATATTATGAGAAGATTGAAAATGAATAAAGGGATGAAAACGTTTGATTAGCATTGAGACGATCTATCACAAATATTTATTGAGATCAAATATGAAATAAGCAATGAAGCGGTCCCGAGGTTATGTGTTCCATTGATGGGAAGTTCTTGACAACAAACTCTGTTCATGGGAATTTCACCTGACGCTGAAACTAAAATACTAAAATAATGATTTACATCGTAAAAGGGGATATTGTGAAGAAATTGTCTGAAATCCAGAAGTTGTACGGAGCACTGTTGTCATATTTGGGCTGATTAATCTCTGTTTCATTTGATGGTCTTGATGAATTGCAGAAACATATCTGTAATTTGATTGAACCCCACACTTTCTTCTCCACTACAACCTCTTTCTATCAGACGTGATGTTGCTAGTCTCAGCCTTTTCTCTAAATACTATTATGCCATGTGTTCCTCAGAATTGTCTCATCTATTCCCTGCTTTGTGCCAGCTCGTTGGACACGTTAGTCTAGATCAATTCTTTGTTTTAATATTTCTTTGTAATACAGCTTCTTATTCCGGTAGCTTCTTTCCAAGGACTGTAAGGTTCTGAAACTCTCTTCCTGCTTAAAGTTTTCCTACAGTATTGTTTTTTTTTTTTTTTAGATTAAGCTCAATAAACATCCTGGTTTTTTAAATATTCAACTTTCGTTTTTGTTAGCTCCTTACATCAAGTGCCTTCATGACTTGTCCCAAGCGATGTCCATTACAAACTGCTCTTATTTCGCGTGCAGCAAAAAACACATAAATCTGTGTCGATTTGAGGCCATGATTTATTTTATGGAAATTACACCAGACACAGCATGAAGCCGCATAATGTAAGCAGCAAAATAAAATTACTATTTCAAGATCAAAAACTTGCCAAAGATAAGTGTTAGCTTGAATATATTCTGACCTAGAAAATGTTAATTCTCTTTTTACCAGAAATATTGCTCATGGAGGGTGAGGACTAAAGGACAACATAAGGGAAGCGAGAGTTACAAGACTGTCAAAAATAAGCCAAAGATCCACTTTCCAATTTGCTTAAATTATAAGAAACATTTGAGACTAGAACCAGAAGAAAATGTCCAATCAGATTTCCTCTGATCTTCTATATTACAGAGAAGTTTATTTTATTATTGGGATTCTTTAAGATGAGTAATTTGTATATTTATTTATTTGCGGACTGTTAGCCTCATCATTATAGTTGTTGTTTCACGACGTTTCGACCAACTATTCCTCTGATCTTCGTCAGGTTAACTGCGACAGGATAAGAATGCTGAGTCTCTTAACTGTATCCTCAGTGATTACTGCCTTCCATAGTTGTTGTCGTCTCACCACGTTTTGGCCAACTATTCATCTGACCGGCTTTGGGTGGGATTGAAACCGTTATCTTCAGATAATGCTTACCTCAATTATGGAAGGCAGTAATTACTGAGGATACAGGTAAGAGACTCAGCATTCCTATTCCGTCGCGGTTAACCATCTGACGAAGGCCAGAGGAATAGTTGGCCGAAACGTCGTCAAACAACAATTATGAAGATGAGGATAACAGTTCGCAAATAAATATACAAATTACTCATCTTAAAGAATTCAAATAATAAAATAAACTTCTCTATTACATCTTCATAATTTCCCCTCCTTTCTTCACCTTTTCTTTTAACCGAAAAAAAACGGTGTGTTCCTCTAATCGATCCGTTTCGAAAATAAAATGTTTTTGTTTTCGGTGTTTTATGTTTTGTTTTGGTCTGTTTTTTGTTGTTTTGTTTTTGTTTAGATATTTACATTTTCAAAATAATAAAAACTCGTCTCACTTACAAAACTTCAACTTTTCCAACTAAAAACCAATATGTGCCTCCTTCGATCCGTTTTGAAAATATAATGTTATTGCTGTTTCTCAATTTTTTTTATTATTGTTTTTTGGTTGTTTTTTTATTATTATTATTATTATTATTATTATTATTATTATTATTATTATCATTATTATTATTATTATTATTATTATCATTATTATTATTATTTGTTATCTCAAAGTGATTCAACTTAAAGAAGGTTTAAACCATATCCGATGGTGAGGCCCCAGCTTTAAGGAGTGTGGAGCCACCCGTCAATTGCCATTGCTCCCAGGTCCACTCTAACCCGGAGTGGCAGTACCTGTTAGTGGCTCAACTATGGGTTAAATAGAAACTGGCTGTGGAAAAAAAAAAACAAATATATTCTATTTAAAAAAATTTTCTTCAAAATAACTGAATTTGGCATTAAATAATCTGAAATGGGTTGATATGTCATAAAACAAAAAAAAACAACCAACTTTTAAAAAAGACACAGGTTAAAGAAACGCGATTCCGTAAAGGTGAATATTTAGAAATTATTTCCAATTTTAACGAAAATAACAGATTTTTTTTGGGGGGGGGGTTACATAGGGATCACCACTTATCAAGGCCCGAAGGCCACTCAGGGATAAGGGTTATTGCGTGTACAGTAATCAATTAGATAGTATTGTAGTAATCATTAGTATTGGAGGTATTGATAGAGTGTCTTACTTAAGGGAGCGGTTTGTCACGAGTTTGTTTATGTTGGACTTGAAGACGTCCAACTTGTGTTCAGGTGGGAAACAGGCAAGCGGCAGAGAGTTCCACTGGCGTGCAGTTCTAAACAAGTTCAGTCAAAACAAGGAAATGAATATTCTGTTGTCACAGCCCTAGTTATGACTACTCCTTAGACTTGCAAGTTGTCGTGTTCACATCGACACAGGTTTGTACGGAGTTAGGGAAGGTTTAACACACATAGGAATAGCGGTTGCACATGAGTAGAAGCCAGTTTGTTATTCCTATCCCAAGGATTTGCGGTTCTACGTCTTGCACGTCCTTTACATTGATGTATGTGAACATAAACATGCTTGTTTTGTCAGTGGGAATAATGTTTTAGGTTGAGAAGAAAGTTCTTGCGGGATTTTTCATTTTGATTTAAAATAATGTATTTTCAAATAAGTTTTCATTATAATACCTTTACTTAATACATCATTTTAAAGAGTGCTTTTCGCTTTATCTAATCGTTTGAATTAAAAACGTTTCAAAACAAGCGTGTCTTCTTTTCAGAATGTTGAATACAAGATGGAAAAAAGCAAATTCGCACAGTTTTCTGATTTCAGTTCAAGCTATGCCGAAAAGCTGCTGAAAGAGCACGCGATATCAACGAAGCGTTTGGTCTAGGAAGAACTACTGAACGCACAGCACAATGGTGGTTTAAGAAATTTCATGGCGGCGACGAGAGTCTAAAGGTGATAAGCGGCATGGTCGGCGATTGGATGTTGACAACAATCAAGATCCTTAGTCGAGGCCAATTCACGCACAACTGTTCGAGCAATTGCTTCTGAATTAAACGTAACGTATACGACGATTTCCAACTACCTGAAAGAGATAGAAATGACAAAAAAATCAATTGATAAATCGGTACTTCATTAATTGAACGACAACCAAAATCAAACGCCGTTATGAAATGTTATCTTTTCTTATTTTATGCAACGAGAACGACCCGTTTCTCGACCGGGTTGCGATTTACGATAAAAGTGGGTTGTTTACAATAACTGGCGTTGCTCAGCTCATCGGTTAGATGCCGATGGAGCTCCATAACCCTTCCCGAAGCTAGAGTTGCACCAAAAGAAGATCATGCTGACTTTTTGGTGGTCTTCGACCGGCCTCATCTATATCAGTTTTTTTTTTTTTAATCCAGGCGAAACCATTACGGAGGAAAAATACTGTCAACAAATGGATGAAATGAATCAGAAACTTCGACAACAACACCCAGCCTTAGTCAACAGAAAAGGCCCAATTCTCCTTCAAAAACCTAAGCGGTATCAAAAACGCCTTTAGCAAATTTGCCGCCACCAGAACGCAAGATTTTTTTTTTTACGTTACATAAATGCACTTCTATTGCGTTGGCAAAAATGTGTTGATTCTGATGGTGCTTATTTCGACTTATAAATTTTTGTTTGAGCCGGAGTATATTTATCTGAATTTAAAAGTTAAAAATCTCAAGAACTTTCTGTCAACCTGATATGTAGAAACGTGTGTGCGATAGAGTTCGGTTAACAATGTGTAATATTTAGGTTGTCTCTGTCCCATCAGAGGGTTCTTGAGAGTTCCCCCCGCTCTGTATCTGTGCTTAAATCTAAACGCAAATTTCACGAGCACAGCTTCTTTCCTATAACTATCCGCTTGGGGAACACTGTTTCATTTGGCCTGCTTCCCGGCCGACTACAAGTTTAATGTAAATAAAGTTCTTAAATAATCAAATTGTAACATTAACGATTATTACACTACAACCTTACATTCATGAATCCTTATCCTAGAGTAGCCTTCGGGCCTTGATAAATGGTGATTCCTTTGTAAAAAAAAAAAAAGCGCAGAAACGTATCTGTAATTAGATTGCTCCCCCACCCTTTCTTTTTCTCAAAAAATGTTTCTGTGACAGACGCAAAGGTGAAGACGACCAGAGAACGACGGACCCTGATATGACTCCTCGTAGATTTTCGCCAAAGATCTGTGAACTGGGTAAGTCTGACATTACAACGCTGTCATCGGTCATCATAGCGGTGTTAAAGGCCTGTGATGTTAGGGTTGAACTGAAGCTGTCGTTGGACTCCGGTGAGAATTCTGTTTCCCGCATCTGAAAACTGTCGCAATTTCCAAAGCGTAAATATATAAGAACATAAAATATCGGTAAGTTTTATAATCGTTATTGTTCAGGTGTATTTTGTTGAATTCAGAAAACTCGTATAAAGATGATTGCTATGATTAACTTCTTAAAATACCGAGGGGAGTAGACAATATTTTCTCTCTGAGTCATAAACACTTATTGCTCTTAACATGTTTTTATCGTTTTATTATCTTTTTAGAAGAAACTATTTCAGCAGTTAAATTCAAACAGCTATACTTACAAGCCAGCGCTTACGTAGGATTTTTGCCAGCAATAGATTTTTTTAACTTAAAAGGTCGCTACATATCAAGGCCCAGAGACTACTCTACGATAAGGATTAAGTGGGGGGTTTTGTTTGTTTTTTGTTTGTTTTTTGTTTTTTTCGTTGTTGTTGTTGTTGTTGTTGTTGTTGTTTTGTTTTTGGTTTAGTTTGTGTTTGTCTTTAACGGAGTCACCACTTATCAAGACCAGAAGGCTTCTTCTCTGCAACCTCTTTCTCAGAGAAAAGACGACGCGAGCATGTCTCTGCTTTATCGTTATTTTCATGGCAAGTGCTCGTCTGAGCTCCAATCTATGGTTCCCCCTCTCCTGACTTTCACGAAAAACACTCGTCTAACTGAAACCACTATCAATAATTCCCCCACCTCTTTATTTGTGCCTAAACCTAAACGTAGATTCCATTAACAAAGTGTCTTTCTTAGAATTGTACGCCTGTGGAACTCTGTTCTGTTTTCCTGCTTTCCAACTAACTACAATATGTTAATGGGTTATCCCCTTAAGTAATCCAATTTAACAAATTTCCACTACTAATGAATGCTACGGCATGTTCCCTTTGACCACTGTGCACTTATTAACCCTTATCCTCGAGTGGCCTCCGGGCCTTGATAAGTGGTGATTCCTTTGTAAAAAAAATAGGTAGCTTAAAGATAAGGGTTAATGGAGATAAAGTCGTAGTGTAGTAATCATTTATGGTTTAGATTGCATAGAATTTGAATTATTTAATGGAACAGCTCAACAAGCACTTGTTTTCATTGGACTTATCCATATCGTAATCGGCAAAGAAGCAATTTAGTGGAACAGTTTTCCACGGGCGGGCAGTTCTAAGGAAGAAACTTTGTTTATGGAATCTGCACTTAGATTTAGGCACAAATAGTTACATAGTTAGACAAGATCAGACACGCTGAAACTCGGGTTGAGTTAGATTATCTAGATTGATGACTCAATAGAATTTAATCACATTAGACTTAAAGACGACCATGTTATAGTCGGTTGGGAAGCAGACAAACGGTATTGCGTTCCACAGACGGACAGCTATAGGAAAGAAACTCTACTCATGCAATTTTCGTTTAGTTTTTGGCACAGATGGGGAGTGCGGAAAGTTGTTGGCGGTTGTTTTAATTAGGTGAGTATTTGTTGTGAATGTTTTTCGGGGAGGGACCATAGAGTGGAGCCCAGTCGAACACCTACCATAAAAGTATCGAAAGAGCAGAGGCGAACTCGCAATGTCTCGACTATATTCTAAAAGCATACATAAAAACATCATGAGGTGAGGAAAGTTGTTGGCGGTTGTTTTAACTGAGCGAGTATTTGTTGTGAATATTTAGTCTACAAAGTTGAAATTATATGGTATTTAGACATGTATCACACTTTCGATTTCGTTCATAAACGGGAAAATAGCTGCTAAAGAGTCTAACTTGAATGGCCTTGACGTAATAATCAATAGAGTATAGGCTCTATAATAATAATTACGAAATGTGCATAAATTAAAATATAGTATTTAAGCGTATTTCACGGCCGGGCAACGCTCGGCGACTTTCTAGTATTAGATAAATAGTTTTTTATAGATTGAAATATGGGTGGGCTTAAGCTGTCTGTATATTTTTATTGGAGTATGTGTTTATTTTCACAGGATAGTGAGGGATAGGAGGGGGAGTTGTGGAGGAAAAGGTCGAAGGCATTTTAGACAGCGTGTGTTCTCATATTATATATGTTTCGATAGCGGTTAGGCTGCCCGACCTTATAGATATTAATGAAACTTTCCATTCACTAAAAAATCCGTAGAATCTGTTTCTTCCGGTGATTGTGCTTGAGTTTTGCACGAGTGTAACATAGTACGTGCGAGCGCGTGAAAGGATCAGCAGCTGCGAAGGATGCCCAATGTATAAAGAAATTAGCGGCAGCAGCAATAGCAGAAAAACGCGCATATGCAAATTAGGAAATGTGCGCGGGAAGAAGTAAAAAAATGGAGAAAAAAATGCAGCACGTTTCGCGGCAGAAACAAAGTCGGCGTCAAAGAGAATGGATGTGTGAAGCCGCAGACGAGAATTGGCCGACTGTGCCTGGCGTGCGATTGGAAGGAGAAGCGCTCACCAGGCTGAAACATACATGTGGTAGCGAGAGACTTTTTTAAGTGCTTCTGTAAATGACGGTAATAAAAATATTTGTTGAAAAAGAAAAATGCCGCTCCAGATATTATTTATTTCCTTTTTGTTTGTATGTAACGGACACGTACACTAGCAGCTGTCGGACTGACGTATACCCGTACTCTTCATTTGTCGCATTTGCTTTTCTGTTCAATATATTTTGTCCTCACTAATTACCGAGTTTTTTTTTTTTTCTTCTGGGGGCTTAGTGGGACCACGACGATACCAAACCTACGAGGGATAGAATACATCCTTCACCAAATCAGCCCAAAAAAAAACGGTGTCAGCGCCAGGGGAACGAGAAGAAGTAGCAACATTCCCGTTGCAACAACAAAATTATGTTACCCCATCGCAACTATTTTATTAACATCAACAAAAATTGATTGCAGCTGTTGGGTTGGTTGATCTTGGGGTTGAATGGAGGTTTTCAATGTAAGGCATTATCAAAAAGAAAGAAATTATTACGCCTATCCAAACAAATAATTATTTTGAAACCTTGTTGGGATCATGTAAAACGAAGAGTTGCTAAGAACTGAGAGTCCATAATGTCTCAAATGAACGAATACGTCGTTTAGAATGACGAATCACGTGCCGAGTCAGCATTTTAAGCCGTGACGTGCACGTGACGTCACATAATGGAAGGAAGAGAATAAGAAACAAAGAAAAGAAGAAAAAGGCGTGACTATTGGGAAATTACGCTAAACAAACATGCGAGTCTTTTCATCTTTCACCTTTCGAAAGCGAGTTGGCCAGCCAGGCGGCTGTGTCAGATGCAGTAAATTGAGAACCAGCTGTGTCTGGTTCCGTGTATTGAAAGCTAACTCTGCTATGTATTGAGAGGCAGTTGTGTTCGGTACCGTGTATTGAGAGCCAGCTGTGTATGATGCTGTGTATTGAGGGTTAGCTGTGTCTGGTGACGTGTATTGAGAGCCAGCTGTGTCTTTTATTGTATATTGAGGGTCGGCTGTTTGGTTCCATTTTAAATGTAATAATAATGTTTCATTTTATCTGTAAGAAAATGTTGAGTAGGCGTGTTCATTACGTTTTAATGTGACAGTACGTGTAAATGCGATAGATAGGTTGATGCATGTTTACATAAGCGTACTTGTTTTGTCAGTGAGATAATGTAAGTACGAATTTGTGTGCGAGAGAGTTCGGTTATCAATGTGTAATACTTGTTATATATTAGCACACCCGGGGCAGTTCCCAATTATCTGAGCAGGAAGAGTATTATTATTGTCGTGTGGATTGAATTAGATTTGTTTTAAAGAGAAAAATGCAATTCAAGGACAAACATTGTTAAATTACGTTTTAAGAATTTAAATTGACTAGATTCTATAAACGATAACAAGAAGAAATTTTAGATAAATGAAAACAAATATGTTTTCAGAAAAAGGAATATGCGTGTACATTAAATCAGGAACAAACAGTAGAAAGGAAACGGGTTGGTCCGGCACCGCCTACTTCCGGAAGAGATAGAATCCTCAGCACCAAGACAGATTTCTCAAAACAATTTAGTTTCAACACATTGAGTGCTGAATAGTTCGATGGAATCAATTTATGTTAGATACGAAAAGTCTCGGTTCTCGGTAAGAAGGACACAGTTTCCGGTCAAGACAACAAAACCTAAAAGTCCGGGCTTCCGTAAAGAAAGATGAAGAATGGAAAACCTCTCCTCACAAATTCGTTAGTTCGTTACAGAAACAATCGCCTCAAAACCCCACCTATCCTCGCACTCAATGACAACACCGCCTTGTAGTTCGCTACACACCATCTGCCAGGTGGTCTCCCGCCGTCACCTTTATGCCAGCGAACGCAACCAATTTGCGTACGGCCAAGTTCACCTCTCGCCAATCCTTGCAGCTACGAGATCGCATTTCCCATAAACCGACTCACCGTACTGGCGGTATTTCCTCCTTCGGATCTATTACTGCTTTGCACGCCAGACACAAACGAACCCTCTTACGTCGAGAGCTAAAGTTGATCTCACTTCCATATCCATAATGCGTTAACAATAATAATATCTACTTAAGCGATACAGATGTCGGCTGATTGGATTCTTAACGAACGTGCAAATGACGTAATCATAAAGAATCCGTTCAATATATACACGGGCGTTAGTTGGTAGTTGAGAGTCAGTGGAAGAAGTCAGATGAGAAGCCAAGGAGAAGACATCGTAGAAGCCAGTGAGATCAATATCAAAAAATGTGAAATCAAAACGTTGCAATCTCTGAAATGTTGACACGGTGTGTGAATAAATGTTTTGTTTTTTGCTTATATTTTTTATTTTTTTATGAAGGCATCACCACTTATCAATGCCAAGAGGCCACTCGAGGATAAGGGTTAAGGAGTGTACAGTTGGACAATACAGTAATCGTTAGTAATGGAAATTCGGTAAATTTGTTAACTTATATGGAACGGCTCATCAAAAACAAATATAACACTGGTGTGGTGTCATCTCTCGAAGAAAGAGATATGTGAATTCGTCCCGGTTGTTTCTGTTCTGTTAAATGTTTCTTTAACTCTTAAATGTCCACAGACTGTCTATTATATAGACTGTTGTTATTATTCTTCTTCTTGACCAAAGAACATTTGTCTGATTCTCCATCAATGGAACACCGTCTCTTCTCGTCGTTTCAGTCCAACTTAAGCAAAACGTTCATCGATAATTTGATACCCTGCTATCCAACAGTTTTAGGCTGGTAAATCTTTGTCCCATTTGAGGGTTCTTGGTAAAGTGCAGAAACGTATCTCTAAATTTTTTTTATTACACTTTCACCCGAAACAAGGCACATTGCCACTTTAATGTAGGGGGCTACTATCAGGGACCTAAGCTACTGGGGTACTATGTAGTGAGTTGGGCAGCAGGATGTCGGTTCACGTTACACTTGAACTGCATGTTAGTACAATTGGGGAAGCAGGGATCCGAAAGGAATTCCAGAGTCTAGCAGTTCTAGGGAAGAAACTACTGGAGTAGAAAGCTCTCTTACATCTGGGGATCTACACTGTGGAGTGGGTGGGATTTGGTTTCCCCCGCCCCACCCTTTCTTTTGCTCTGCAGCTTTTCTGTGACAGAGGTAATATTCCTGTTAATTTATTTATTGCGGACTATTATCCTCATCTTTCTTAGATGTTTTTTTCACGGCGTTTCGGCCAACTATTCATCGGCCTCCTTATCCTCAATAAATAAATTAATAAATAATACTCATCTCAATAACGAATTCCAATTAAATAAGTAATATTTCTGGTCTCATTTTCTGTGTAAATACTATTATGACATGTGTTTCTCAGAATTGTCTGACTTATTCCCTACTTTATGTCAGCTAGTTTGATTCGTTGCTCTAGTGGACTACATTAGTGCGTTGTTCTGATATCCCATCATAATGCGCCTTCTGCGTTCAAAAGCCAAAGGCTATATGGTCCCCTGACTGATGCCTTGAATTCTAGGCGAAAAATAAAAAAATTAGAGTTTTCCCAGGGTCAAACATTACGTATCCAGATGTATATCCATGTGGTCTTGCTTTTGGGTAATTTTCATCAAAATCTAATGGTTGGAAAAGATTTTTTGTCCTGGAAAGTGAAATCTTGTGGAATTCTCTTCCTTCTAAATGTTTCCTTCTTAGCTACATTATTGTTCTTTTCAACACTACGGTCAATATGCAGCTCTTATCTTTGCGATGATCATCTTTCGTTCTTGTTACCATCAAGTGGTTTCAAGCCTTGCCCGGAGAAATTAAAAAGTGCATATGCTGGCGCTGTGTTTAGCATTCAAACTGTGTTTCTCGTCATGTATGTGCAATTTGCCTCTGGCGTTTTGGCTCCAACACGACTAAGCTGAATTTTGGCTAAGCCTGTGTCCCGTCTCAATGAATAAAAAAACAACATTCGCTACCGCTGACGTTTCCAATAATTTAACTTTTAGATATTTGCACAAAATTGTCTTTCTTGTCCATTTTAAGGCACTTTGATTTCACAACTAACAAGGATTTTCTTATAGCCAAGTGTTTTAAGCGATAAAAAAATATTTACCGCAAACTTTGTAGGATTTTATTTTATGTTAGATATTTGCAAAACCCTAACAGTGAATAATCACGAACACTAATCAAACATTAATGCTAATTAAATTCTAAAACTAGCAAGCCCTAGCACTAACCATGCCATAAAACTAACCAAGCCCAAATATTAACCAAATCCTAACACTAAGCCCTCACATTAACTAAACCCTAACCCTAACCAACCCTAACATGAATCAAACCCTACCACTATCAAAACCCTGACATTGAATAAGCCATAACACTAACTCGGCCATATAACTGACCAAAGCCTAACATTAAGTGCTAACACTAACCAAATACTAACTAAACCCTAACACTAACCAAACATTAACCAAACTCTAACGCTAACCACTCCATATATGTAACCAAACTTAAAACTAATGAAGCACTAACTAAACTCTAGCAGTAACCAAACATTAACTCTTTTTTTACAAAGGAATCACCACTTATCAAGGTGTAAATTCCACTCGAGGATAAGGGTAAAACAGTGTACAGTAGTCAAAAGGACAATATGATAGTAATCGTTAGAAGTGTAAATTTGGTAAATTGGATTACTTAAGGGAAACGGCTCATCAAGAACTTGTTTACGTTGGACTTGAAGACGGTCATATTTTAGTTAACTGGAAACTAAATTCTAACCAAATCCTAACCCTAACCCAATCCTAGCAGTAACCAAACCCTAAACACTAACACTAACTAACTCCGAACACCCACCAAATACTAACTTTACCCAAACTCTAAACTAATCAAACTTTTAACACTAGCCAAATGCTAACACGAAACAAGCCCTAATCAAACGCCAATTTAGACAGAACGTGTAAAAGTTAGCCAATGGCGTGTGTGTGCACCACTCATAACTTGGGGACTATTTTACTTTGCAAAATGTATTTTCCATTAATGGCTGGGCTGTTCTACAAGACACCACATTCGCTTCAAAATAAATCTCAAATGCGCAGTCATAAAACGGAAAGCACAAACAAAACACTATCTATATTTCTTTTCTTTTTTTCTTTTTTTTTTTTTTTCTCCGACGCGGGAATTACTTTTGAGTGAAATAACGGAATATTTCCATTGGCAATTTACAAAAACGTACTTTCACTCCTCCTTTATTTCCATAAATCATTATGAATATACATTTTGAAAAAAAAAAAAAAAAAAAAAAAAAGAGAGAGAAAAAGGCCCTGGAAATTGACGAGCGTTTTTTGTTTTGTTTTTGTTAGTCTTTTTTTTTAAATAGTTTTTTGCTGTGTTTTACTGTATACTTGAGATATAGGAATTTCAGGTTGGATGAAAAAAAAAACTGAATTTTAAATTTAAACAAACAAAAAGATAAAACATGTTTTCTTTTTCTCTTTCTAATTCATATATCATAATATAATTTTAGTGTTAGCCTTGAACAAAAAATTGTGACCGCCAGCTTTTCTTTCTTTCTTTCTATCTATCTCTCTCTCTCTCCCTCTCTCTCTCTCTCTCTCTCTCTCTCTCTCTCGCTCGTCGTTAAATAATTTGAAAAGCTCACAAGTAATTGAAACTGATAAGAAATAAGCCGCAATAAATATTCAGCGAAATCCAAACGTTGACGTTTAAATATATACGAATGGGGAAAATCCGTTAAAAGCAAAACATAAAAAACATGGGTAGATAACAAACTGTCCTTCATTATAAACTGAATATTAAGTTGCGTTCAAAACCCGATTTCCGTCGTGTCATCGAAGTTAAGCAACGTTGAACCTGTTCTCTAGCGAGGTGAGTGACGAGATTAGAGTATCACGTGCCATCATGAGTTTAGATCACAAACTATCTTTCATTATTAACAGAATGTTTCTATTTACAATTCCTCCCAACGGGAACGAGTTAGACACCAGGGTCGTTTTTTTTAACGTGGAGAAAAGGAACAAAAAATAAAAACTGTCTCAGTCGTAAAGGATTTCTCCTCCACTGACAGAGAAAAGAAATTGAAGTGCAGCATCTGAAGAAACGATACTACACTTTGAGGTATTTATTTGCTACCCCACTGAGCAAATTAGGCACAAGGCCGATTTTTAAAGTGAGGAGTGAAGGGGAAATGGGGACCAACTCTCCGGGGAGTAGGGGAGCTGGATAGTGACAATTGGTATGAAGAGTTGCTCCTACATTGACCAAGGTCTGATATGTGGGGTTATCCCCACATATGGTCTTTGCTTGCACTATCTGCCGGAACAGATACTACACTTTGAGGTATTTATTTGCTCCCCCACTGAGCAAATTAGGCACAAGGCCGATTTTTAAAGTGAGCAGTGAAGGGGAAATGGGGACCAACTCCCCGGGGAGTAGGGGAGCTGGATAGTGACAATTGTTATGAAGAGTTGCCCCTACATTGACCAAGGTCTGATATGTGGGGTTATCCCCACATATGGTCTTTGCTTGCACTATCTGCCGGAACAGATACTACACTTTGAGGTATTTATTTGCTCCCCCACTGAGCAAATTAGGCACAAGGCCGATTTTTAATGTGAGCAGTGAAGGGGAAATGGGGACCAACTCCCCGGGGAGTAGGGGAGCTGGATAGTGACAATTAGTATGAAGGGTTTCCCCTACATTGTCCAAGGTCTTATATGTGGGGTTGCCCCCACATATGGTCTTTGCTTGCAGTATCTGCCGGAACAGATACTACATTTTGATCTTGTCCTGAAGGCCAAGTAGAATGTTATGTTGTGTTAAAATACCGATTTCCGTCGTGTCATCGGCATTAAGCAATGTTGAACCTGTGTAATGTAGCATGACCGTTACTTTTTAACTGTATCGTTACAATTCAAACCTCTCTCGGACCCCTCACACCGTCTGGTACCGTCGCCAAGGAACAAACAAACAATAAAACAGGAAAAAAACAAAAATCCGACTCGGCATTACTTTCCAAAACAATCTTGCTTCTTGTATTCTTTTTACTGTTCATTTTTTCTGCCATGAGATTAACAAAACTCTGCCGTCTCGACACCAGCTTAAAAGTCTTTCGCCACTACTTCAGGGCGACACCAACGCCAGCTAGCTTTTTCCCGCCCTCGACTTTCACACGTCCATCTCGCGCGGTTATTTTGCTTCCTTCTCTACCACGTGGAATACTTTTGTCTCCTTTTCTTATATGACGCAAGTTCATGCACACCTTCTAATTTGCATACGTGCTTTAACGACTGCTGCTGCTAATATTCTCTCTAGTTATATATCTTTCGGTTCTGATGTTTTATACGCGCTCATACCGGCTCTGTTACACGTGTTCTCTAGCGAGATGAGCGACGATATTGGGGTATCAGCTGCCGTCATAAGTTTGAAACTGGAAACTGGTCCAAAAACGTAATTTTCTTTCATATATTTGCGAAAGGTATGAATCACCCCTACACTTTTTTATCTCCTTGCTTCTCTTCAGCATCATATAGCTATTTATTAAGAAAACTGCTGTGTAAATTTGAAAATAATCATAAAAGCCAACTATAAAATATTTTATGGCAGTAGTGAATATAATAATAAGCATAAAACTCGGGAAAAAAAACAGACAAGTGCAACAACAACAACAACAATAACAAAAATAATAACAAACCTCGCATGCGTGGTCCCCCTCTGATGCTGCATGATGCTGATGACGCCACAAAAAAATAGTGAAGAAATGATGAATGTGAGAAGTGTAAAGGGCCATTTTTGCCGAGTTTCAGAAAAATCTAATGGATGGGGCTAAAGTTATGGGGGGCAAAAAGTGTCATTTTTTTGCAATTTTGGGGAAGTTGTGGCCCCTTTTTGAGCTCCTGGGAACGCCGACTCCTAGTGAAAATGGACAAGCGGTGCAATTTCACGCCTTAAGACATGTATATTTGAATTCAGCACCATAGAAAACCACTATAAAGACATACATATCAAGTTTTTGAGTAATATGAAAAAAGAGCTTCAAAAGGCTTTTTTTTAGCCCTAAAAGTCCCATACTGGATTTATATTAAGAATAATGGACTCTTTATTTTGGTCAAGTTTCAGAAAAATCTAATGGATGGATCAAAAGTTATGGGGATAAAGTGTCATTTTGGGCCATTTTGGAACATTTGACCTCTTTTGGGTCCCTGGGGACGCCAGATCTCAGTGTAAATGGATAACAGTGCAGTTTCAGGCCTATACATGTGTATTTTAGTTGCCCAATGTGAAAAAACACTATATAGTCAGACACATCAAGTTTTTGTTGAGAAATATGAAAAAAGAGCCACAAAAAGGGGCGCTTTTAGCACTAAAAGTCCCCGTGGACGCAAACCAGAATGTTGCCAGGGTCACCCATACTGGACTCATATTAAGAACAATAAGCTCCACATTTTGACCAAGTTTCAGAAAAATCTAATACATGGATCAAAAGTTATGGGGTAAAACGTATCATTTTGGGTCATTTTGGAGCATTTTTTTTTACCTCTTCTGAGCTCCTGGGGACGCAAAAATTTGTTATTACTGTGCACATCTATTTAGTGAAATACAATTTGGCAAAATCTCAGGAAAAAACTAATGGACGGTTAACTGGGGATCGTCTGAAATAACGGACGCGCGGACGGACGCACGGACGCACGGGCGCACGGACGCCACTGAAAACATAGGTCCTTATCTGATAAATCGGAGGACCAATAACAAGATCAACAACAGCAACAACTAATAATAATGAACTCATCAAAGGAAATAGACACGGTACGATTATAGTAAATGAAAATGGGAAAATAAGTCAAATCGTAATTAATATGATAAACGGCTTAAGCACTGACTGAAAATAATTCGTAAAGGTTATCGAAAGAGGTGCAGAGTGCTGAAATTTGGAGGAGACTTGAGAACCGCCACTAGTAATGTTCAGTGTGTAATCACTGGTGGCTTACGCGAAATCTTCGCGGGAATAAGTTCTGCCAGATTGTAGTCTTTGCCGTTACAGCAGATCACTGTGTGAATAGCAAGGTGACAGAGAAGCGAAGCAAATATACATAACTGACTAAAGAGCTCAAATGATATTAAAGACGAAGAAAGTAAAGACGCCACTAATAGTATGAGCACTAGGAATAATGCCGAAAAACTTTGAAAAAAGTATGGGAGAGATTGGAATGAGAGGGATTGCTGAAAATATACAACGTATAACAATAATGAAGACGGGTGAAATATTAAGGAAACTCCTTGGGTGCGGAGTTACAAGCACAAGCCGGATATTTAGAAACTGCTACAGATGTAAAACGCAAAGGAACATCACATGAAATCATGAAAACTGAAGCTGCATAATTGTAACATCCCCCCTGCGTCCCTGACTTCCCTCACTTTATTTTTTTTTTTTAGATTTTTGTGTGTTGCCATAAACAGGCGCTACACCAAATAATCGAGGAAGGTCAAAGAGGATGGAAAGACCGAAGAGAGAAAGCATTAGCCAGACCTCCGGTGAATGAATACAAAGTGGACTGGACTCTTGAGGAAGCTTATTGCCAACCAAATTCCAGTGAAGACCAATGGTAAATGCCAACGAGAACTCAATGGTAAGCAGCTGTTGCGATAACGCAAATTCATCTGCAAAAGTTATCGAAAGATGTGGAGAGTACTGAAAATATGAGGAGGCGTCTCTCTCAGACCCCAGATAACACCATAAGTTGTTCTCAACGAGAAACTTTTGATGATATCTTGTGTGACTACTCCTAGTGAGTAAATAATAATCGGTTATTATCAATGAGCAAATATTGCTGATGACCTGTGTGAGTACCATGTCATAGTACTAACAAGAAATTAAAATGTACATCCGAAGAACAGATACTACACTTTGATATTGGCCCGAAGGCCAAGGAGAACAATTTTTTTATTAACTGTGCCTTAAAAGCGACACGAAGTTTTTTGTTTTGTTTTATTAGAGAATATTTGGAATATTTCACTTTCCTTTTTTAGTGGTGTGCAGCATGAAAACGGTCGAAGCGAATACGGATAATAATATATAGATAATACTAATACTACCGGTAGTAATAATAAATCATAAAATATCGTAATGATTCTTACAAAAATTATCCAGATAGATAAAAAAATAATGATGGAAAAAATGTGACTGTATAATTAGAGCACAGTATTCTTTACAAAGCAACTGCTTAACAAAATGTATAATCTTCCTAGCTACAATATATGAACATGAAACCCCAGAGAACAGAAAATATTACACAATGGAAATCTATATAATTATAAAACTCAAATGATCTTGTAACGGGTGTTGTAACCCACATCGGGTTTACGACTTCCGGTTGTGCATGCGTGCATAAACATAGACCCATAACAGTGTAAACAAATACACAAATAGTTACTTTTGCAAAATCTGACCTGCGCACTGAATTATTAACGTTATTATTAAAAATTATTATTTTCTTCTACACTACCAACATAAATAACCCTGAAAATATGTTTTTTTTAATTGCGTTACAAATAAATAATCAACGCGACAATAAAACGTATTGTTTTACTGTGTACGTTTTCATCTTCTCAATTTTATTTTGCGTTTCAATTAAAAGATATATCAAAATTTGAATTTAAATTTAAGTATAATGGTTTCTGTTCAGTGCACATTTACCTATAAGTATGGCAAACCACTTATGGCTGTAAGTTTGTTTTTCTTTTTTTCAAAAATAAACATATATTTTATATTTTATTTATAAAAAAAATAAACATATATTTTATATTTTATTTATAAACATATATTTTACATTTTAATATACTTTCATAGAAATGTTTCTGTTATGTCACAAAAAAGTTATTTTCTTTACGTCACGTTCATACATAAATTCCATAGCTAATATAACATACTGACCCAACGGATCACGGGTAGTCTAGTAATAATATAATTTTCAAAAGGTGTCATACTCATAAAAGCAGATTGGATAAAAAAACAGATCTATTACACCATTATCGAATCATTATTGGGAACTTAAAGGAAGTGGACGGTCACGTATAGTCAAATTGAAAATATTACGATGGGTCAAAAATATAGACAAACAATCCGTGTAAATTATGCTCGAGTGAGAGATAAGATATTTGTAGTTTCAAAGATATCAAATGCTACTATATTGTAAAAGCGAAATGGATATTTCGTATATAGAGGGTAACATAGAGATTCGGAACCACTTCCATTGTCTTTCTTCGGGAAATCTTATGCATATAATTTAAATTTTATCAAAATAGAATAGGTTTTAGGTTTTGAATCAGGTTTGGATCCCATAGCTCCCTTAGATTTATGAGACATTCAGACGTTCTTATACATATGATTTACAACGCTAATCAAGAATATACAAACTTTGTGAGTGTTTGTTTTATAGTTTTTAACATTTAGCTTGACACACATACATACAGATAACTGCACTTTATATAATTTTGACAAAGAGCTTTTTTCCTCAACGGTACTTTGCGATGGGTGTCTAATAACATCGAAAACATTATTACATTCACGCGACATGTGTAATATTGCAATCAGTAAAAATGTCATATATAATAGATCTTTCTTCAATGTGTTTGAACAATTACAACTTAGTATTTTCACCCTAGCTTCTTATTGGCTCATACAAAAACAAGTCGATGCTTCTGACAGAGAGTTTCTCTGCTCAACAGGGCGTTGCGGTTGGCGGCTAATAACACCGAATACATTATTACATTCACGCAGCACGTTTAATATTGCAATCAATGAAAAATGTCTAAGGATGTCAACGAAAATTAACATGAGAATATAATAAGAAACAGCGTGAGGTTTTCGTTTTTTTTTTTTTTAATTCACCTTAACCTCAGACAAGGCGTATTGCTACTTGAATGTAAGCGACTACTGCTTGAGATCCTATCTACAGGAGACTACGAGGTGCCTTACATAAGTTACCAGACTTTTTTTTTGTACAGGCATTTAAAATTGTCGTAGATTCTTCTAAATTTAATATGTTATTGTAATACATTTTATGAGATGACTGACCGACTTTTATAAGTACAGATTCAAATGAGCAATTACAACAGGAATTGGAATACACCCTACTAAAGTCGAATTGCAACAGCTGGTGAATTTCAAGAATGCAATATGGACGTGGGGAAACTTTAAAAGAACGATATGCAATAAAAAAAAACCCGCTGTAAACTTGAAAAAATGCCACAGAAACGTATGGAACGCTTCAGACTGCTTTTGGACCATCTTGCATGAATCAAATATAGGTTGTTGAGTGGCATAAGAGATTCAAGGATGACAGGGAGTCTGGGAGGATGAGGATGAGGAGGAATGAGGAACTCAGAACACCAGAGTTGATTGGTTAAATAAAGAATTCCATGATAAGGACCGTCGTGTGTCTACAGAGACAATAAGGGCTCAGTTTGATGTCAGTGTGGGAACTGTACACACAATTATTTACGAGGAACTGAAGATGCGGAAAATTGGCGTGAAGTTTGTCCTAAAGGTGCTCCATCTTTGTCACAAACTCTTTGATAAAGATGAGCATCAAGGCAGTTCCTCACCTTACCTGTGGTCCAGACCTTTTCCTTGTAAGGTTTGGTTATCCCTTAAGCTCATTTTCAATATTTACTTCAACAGTGCTCAATACATAAGTAGAGCTAGATAGTAAGTTATGAAAACATATATGGCAATTAAGCTATACAAAATATTCCGCGTTTAATTCCCGTGACAATTAATTAGGCTTATGCGAAATGTTGTGGTTATCGCACGTTTATATATACGCACCTGCTATTGAATTTTCTAGTTAGCCAAATCAGCTTCTTAGTTGCCACCGTGTTCATCCTAATCAGCCAATGGGCGGGCACTTACAAGACAAAGGCACAGTTGACCTCTTCTGTTTGCGTGTTTATAGGAAGAGTAGATATCCTTTTGTTGTAGTAAGCTGAACCATGGGCTAATTTATTAATATATATGTTTAATTTATTTTATTATATTATTATTGTAAAAAATAAAATAAACACATATATTCATAAATAAGTCTATATATATATGTGTATATTTATATATATATAAAGTAACATAATATCCGAAATATAGACTAAAACACAAAATAACTTATCTAACTTCACCTAGGCTGAAAGTAGGTCAGCTTACCGCAGCAAAAGGATATCCACTCTTCCCATCAACACACAAAGAGAAGGGGTGAATTGAAGGTCAACTGTGCCTTTGTCCCGCTCTTTGGCTGATTAGGATGGGCACGGTGGCAACTAGGAAGCTGATTGGCTCACTAGAAAATTCAATAGCATGTGCGTATATATAAACGCGCGATAACCACAACTTTTCTCATAAGCCTGACGAATTCCCACGAGAATGAAACGCGGAATATTCTGTCTCGCTTAATTGGCCTATATATTTTCATAACTTTATATATATATATACATATATATATATATATATATACACACACACATATAACTTACTATATATATATATATAACTTACTATATATATATATAGTTAACTATATATATACACGCATATATATATATATATATATATATATATTACTATATGTATTCTAGCAGGAAGATTCGACATTGTTCGGGATTAATATGTCCTGTTTAATTATACATAACATCATATTCCTTTCTTTGCTTTTTATTTTTTTTTCCTCATCCTCATCCTCCTGTTTCGCCCATCAATATAATCATAAGAAGCTGAAATGCTGGAAAATTACTCTGAATTTTTATATTCTTACATTTCGTTACAATTTATATACATATTTTAAGTTTTTCGTAGGTTCGGCCTTATAACTTACTTAGTGGTGGGAACACGTACATATTCGGCACACAGAATAATACGTAGAGACAAGGGACCACGTCTAATATGTTATATTGTCCAATTATAGATAGAGGCACTTGATTGAGTATATACAGAAATTTTAGCCATCCAGAGAAAGTTACTAAACGTAATGCGTGTATTCACAGTGAAAGTTGCAATCTGACGGTTAATTGCTCCTAATTGATAAATACATCCCACCTCCACCATCTACATAATTTAAACTGTCTGAAATATTGTTTTCTGGCCTTCCCATGCCCTTTCTCATTTATATTAATTTGTATCTCTCTCTTTTTTCTTTCTTTCTTTCTTCTTCTCTTTCTAATTGGCTACAGGAATCCCCCTCCTTCTATAACTTTCCTCTCTCTCTTACACTCTTTCTCTCATTCCCTTTAATCTCTATACATCAGCCCACCAACAAACTTCTGTAACCCCCCTCCTTCTCTTAAAAGAAAACACTCGTAAAAGTTATGCTTTCGACTTCATATCTCATGATCTTTAAACCATGCTACACGTTAGACTTGGCAAAATATTTCCTCCTTTAAAATTATGAAATGTTTTTCAACTTTCTTTTTAATTTTAAATTTTTTTCTTGCCTGTCGAAATCAATAATGATCGAAACGGTCTGCACATCGTAGCAAGATATGACTATAATTACATAAAGAAAATAAAAATTAAAATTTACTCTATTTGATTGATCACTATCAACGACCTCTGTTAGAATTCAATTATTCTAATCTTTTGAATATTTTCAACATGAAATAAATATATATCTTTATATATATATATATATGCATATATATATATACCTTTATATATATATATGTATATATATGTGTGTGTGTGTGTGTGTGTGTGCGTGTGTGTGTGCTGTCAGCACCAACCCTATTCAGGGTTTAACCGGCTTCTTCCGGAGTATGAAATTCACAAGCGGTCCTCAGTCGCATGTATATCCCCGTTAAGGGAGATGACGACGTTAGGTTTTTGAAACTTTTGCAGGGAGGTGTCGACGTCCACCTACACACACACACACACACACACACACACACACACATACATATATATATATATATATATATATATATATATATATATATATATATATATATATATATATATATATATCCGGTAGGAAGATATCCAAAAATTGAAAATAATTGAATTTCAACAAGGGTAGTTGATAATGCTCATTCATAAGAGAGCAAATTATATATATTTTTTATTTTTCATGTAAATACAGTCATATCTTGCTACGATGTGTAGACCGTTTCAATCATATTAGATATCATCAGGCAAGAAAAATTAAGATACACAAATTAAAAAGGTTCGAGACCTTTTCAAATTTTTAGGAGGAGAGAAAATTTGCCATGACTGGCAATTGGCAAAAATTACAGAAATGTTTTCCAATTGCCCCTCTGAAAGTGGCACAATATTTTACGAGCGATATCAGAGATACGACGCTGTACAACTCATGCTCTCTACCGATCCAAGTTGTGACAAAAAAACCATTGTCGGCATCCTCAAATGTATCGATGGATTGCCATGAATAACAGGGGCGTGCCCAGGGTGATGAAAATGAAGTTTCCGGAGAAGGTTATGGTCATTGGTGTAATTTCACGCGAGGGCCACATCATGCCACCTCACATCTTCGAAGTCGGCTTGAAAGTCCACACCAAAATGTATCTGGATTTGTAGAGGAATGTGGTGATCCCCTGGTGCAATCAGGTGGCCATTGGCAGATCCTGAGTGTGGCAACAGAATTCGGCGCCGGCCCACAAGTCCAAAGAGACCCAGGCTTGGCTTCAGAAGGAGTGCTACGACTATGTACCCTTCTCTCACTGCCCCCCCCCATCCCTCGACGTTGGACTACTTCGTTTTGTCATACATCAGGGACATCACCAACATGACCTCTCACAACACCAAAGTCAGCCTGATTACTGCCATCCGTCGTGTATTCGCCGAGCTCCCGCTGGTGCTTGTGGAAAAGGCATTATCCCAGTTCCAGACCAGTATCGAGGCGGTGATTGAGGCTGAAGACAACTATATTGAATAGATGTCAGCTCTACTACATGATTAAGTTACCTGGATTGAGTTTTAAAAATAAAACTGTAGTGTTGTTCTTTTTTTAGGACGACATTTTTATCGCTTTACACTGTATTTAAGTTCATTGGGAAAATATACACAGTATTCTTAATTAATTCTAGCATTTAGAAAGACTTTATTGAATATGTACATTATAAGTATATTTTTTGTACCAGCGTACGTACGTGAATATATATATATATATATATATATATATATATATATATATATATATATATATATATATATATATCTTCTCTCCTCTGATGAGATGGTAGACATCGAAACCCTATAGGTTAAGGAGATTAATTTTCTAAAGCATTCTTTGTCTTGCTTAGAATAATAAAAATTCTTTGATATGAAACTCAACCACTTCATTTCATTTCAATAAGAGTTTTTTTAAATTCATTGAATTACAATTTAATTTATTTGCTCTATCTTGCATATCGAGCAATTCTTGTTTAGATGGGATAACTTATAGAATATTACTGCCAGTAATATTTTGTAAACCTACAATCTCACGTTTCCATAACAACTGTTTGTTAAATAAAAAAAACTATTCTGAAGAGTATATATATGTGTGTGTGTGTGTGTGTGTGTGTGTGTGTGTGTGTGTGTGTGTGTGTGTGTGTGTGTGTGTGTGTGTGTGTGTTCTTAGGGATATCGGAATTTGTATCGGAATAAAAAAAAAATGTGTTTAGTTTTCGATGCCAAAACAAATTCTTTTAATTGTTTATTTGTTGGTTTTGTTTAAAACTCAATTTTTCATTGTTGGTACTAATAAAAAACGATAAATAATCAATGATTTTAAACTAACTGTAAAACTTATATCTATTGATCGTTACTCCCCCCACCCCCACACACAAGTGTAACATGTAATATATGAACATATTACATGTGTTTCATCGGTAACCTCAAAATAAAACGAACTCATAAGATTCTCCAAAAATCAGAATTGGTAATTGGATTGGAATTGCGAATTTAGAAAAAAAAATCGGTAATTGTATTGGAATTGGGGAAAATATTAGAATCATCCCATTACTAATGTGTGCGTGTTTGTACTCGTCGTTCTGTCGAGTATAAGACTGACAGATCTTTACGAGGGTAGCTTCGCGCTCGATGAATTCCAAATCCCGCCATCATTGTATCTGCGACATTAATGCGAAGAATTATTGCGACAAATTCTACTCTGCTGATCGTAAAGAAATCGGTCATTCGGATTCAGAATGGCAGATAGAAATTGACGATTGATGGATGATCAGTCGAAAGACAGGGCAGAAGCGTGAGTGTTTGGTTTACTCAGTTACGATATTGCAGTAGTAGTAGTAGTAGTAGTAGTAGTAGTAGTAGTAGTAGTAGTAGTAGTAATATGGTTATTGAAAGCGTGGAGAGTACTAGAAATCTGAGGAGACTTGTTGTCACTCAGACTCCAGAGAACGCCACAAGTTGTTCTTAAAGAGAAATCATCGATGATGGCCTGTGTGACTACTCCTAGTGAGTAAATAATAATATCAATAATAATAATAATAATAATAATAATAAGAAGAAGAAGAAGAAGAAGAAGAACAACAACAACAACAACAAGAGATTGCAAATTAACCACCTCACAATAAAAACACGTAGTGCCAGCGTCGACTGGCACCACAGCAAATTGTCGAGAAAGGTCGAGGATGATGGAAATACCGAGTAGATAGAGCATTAATCATGCCTCTACTGGACGAGTGCGAAGAGGACTGGGATTATATATTTGTATTGGAATTCTTTGAGATGAGCAATTTGTGTATGTATTATTATTGCGCAGTGGATGGAGGCATTGAATCTCTACAGTTCCAGGTGAGTATTGTCTGGAAATAACGGTTTCAACTCTACCTAAAGCAGGCCAGAATTTGGGGGGGGGGGGCAAAATCGTTGTGTGACAACAACAATTATGGAGGCAGTAATTACTGGAGATATAGTTGCGAGATTCAGTATTCCTATCACCTGAAGAAGGCCAGAGGATGCGTTAGCCAAAACATGGTGAAACAACACTAACTATGAAGATGAGAATAACAATCCGCAAATAAATAAATAAAGAGGATCGGGATGTGAGAAAGACTTATTGTCATCTAAATCTCAATTATATTGACAGATGTGCTTATTTCGACCGGAAACCTTAGGGGTCCAATCTTTACTCAATCATCTACATCGATGGCAAACGGCTGTTATGATGATGCAAATACATTTGAAGAGGTTATCGAAAGAATGTGGAGAATACTGGAAATCTGGGAAGACTTATTATTACCCAGATTCCAAGGAACACTACTGGTCGTTGTCAGCGAGCAATTGTTGACGATAACCTGCCTGAGAACTCAGTGGGCGTATTATTATTATTATTATTATTATTATTATTATTATTATTATTATTATTATTATTATTATTATTATTTACTCACTAGTAGTATTCACACAAGCCATCGTCAAAGATTGTTCTTTGAGAACAACTCGTGGTGTTCTCTGGAGTCTGAGTGACAACAAGTCTCCCCAGATTTTCAGTACTCTCCAACTATTTCGACAACCTTTGCAAATTAATTTGCGTTATCGCAACAGCCGCTTACCATTAATTTCTGGTTGGTGGCGACCACTGGTCTTCACTTGAATTTAGGTGGCAATAAGTCTCCCCAAAGTCCGATTCTTCTTTGCATATCTCCAGTGGAGGTCTGGCTAGTGCTTTCTCTTCTGGGTCCCCTCCTCCTTGACCCTCATTATTTGATGTGGTGACTGTTTATGGTGACACTCATAGGAAAAAGGGTGGGAACAGTTTCAGTTTTCATGGCATCTTACTTTGTGTTTTGCATCTGTAGCCGTTTCTGTGTCCAGTTTGTGTACAGTTTATGTGTAATGTTAGTCTCCACATTTAAGGGTTTCCTTTAATATTTCTGCAGTTTTCATTATTGAAATCCGTTGTATTACCTCGATCATCCCTCTGATCCCTATCTCTCCCATTCTTTTTCAAAGTTCTTTGGTATCGTACCTAGCGCTCCTACTATTAGTGGTGTTATTTTTACTTTCTCCATTCTCCAGATCTGTTTGAGCCCTCTGGCCAGTCCCGTGTATTTGCTCCGCTTCTTATTATTCTTGATTTTCACTCTGTGGGCTGCTGGAACGGCAAAATCTACTATCCGGTAGGCCTTTTCCTTCTTGTTAATTATTATGATATTCGGTCTTCTTGCTTGGATGGAATTATTCGTTTGTATATTCATGTCCTATAGGATCCTGTTATTTTCATTTTCCATTACTGCTGCCGATTTGTGTTTGTACCATCTGTCTGTGTGTTCAAAATTCATTCTTCCGCACTTGATCGTGTCTATTTTTATATTCTTTTGGTGCTAGTTTGCTGCATTCACTTATTATGTGGTATATTGTTTCGTCTCTTTGTCCGCAGAGTCTGCATTTGATGTTTTCTTGTCTTGTCGATTCTAGCTTTGATGTGGTTGGTTCTAATTGCATTATCTTGCGCAGCTGTTATTAGTATTCAGTTCCTCTGTTAAGGTTTCCTTTTTGTAGCCATTTCCAAGTATTTTCGTTTGTCCCTTCTTTTGTAATCCTTATGAATCGTCCATGTAGCTGTTTCTCTTCCCATTTTTCCTCTTCTTATTTCTCGCCCTTTTTCTTTCTTATTTGTTTCTTCTTTGTCTCTTGCTGCAGTAATTATTCTTTCGATGTTCTACATTATGTATTTTGCTAATTCTTTTCCTGTGTCATTTACACACTCTTCTATAGAGAACAGTCATCTTCCTCCGTCTTTCCTTTTCACATATAATTTCAATATACTCCTTCTGGTGTAATGCATTGTGCATCATCATTAGTTTCCTGGTCTGCGGATAAAAACTGGACATATAAACGGTTACAGATGTAAAATACAAAGGAACACCACATGGAACTATGAAAACTGAAACGGTATAATTGTAAGGTACCCCTAGTCGGCCCTGCATTCCGGCCACACCAACTTGTGTGTGTGTGCGCGCGCGCGTATGTGTGCGTGTGCGTGTATGTGTGTGTGTGTGTATGTGGCACCATAAACTGGCACCACACCAGTGATGAGAGCCAAAAAGTATGGAAATACTGAGACGAGAAAGCACTATCCAGACCTCCGCTGGATGAGTGCAAAGAGGACTGGGACCTTGGGGACGCACATTGACACCCAAATCCCAGTGAAGCCCAATGGTCGCTGTCAACAAGAAATCAATGGTAAGCGGCTGTTCCGATAACGCAAATTCTTTTGCAATGGTTATCGAAAGAGTTAGAAAGTACTGGAAATCTGAGAAGACTTGTTGTCACTTAGACTTCAAAGAACACTGCAAGTTGTTCTGAAAGAGAAATCTTTGATGATGGCCTGTGTGACTACTGCTAGTGAGTAAATAATAATTATAACAAACAGATTAACACAGTGTAGAGTTGAATGTAATAATCAAAGAAGAAACCGCCCGCGTTTGTGTGTATCGTGCGGTCATACAAATTACCTTCGGATGGGATCTGAGAGAAAGAGAAATTAAAGATGGCAGCCATGGATTTATAAAGTGTAGTCTCGTGGAATCTCACGAGATCTCATTTTCCACTGCGCACGTATGAAAACGGAATGGGGTCAGTTTTCTAATAGAATGCCTGTTGGCAGAGGCAGTGGGGAGAACATGTGCTGGAAGTTGAGAGAAAGTTGACAGTGACGAATTCTAGCTGAATTTTTGCTGATTATATTTGGTTCATTTTGTTTTGCTATTTACTAACCCATTTAGCAGCACACAGTTAGCTAAATATTGTGAGATTCTTCGTTTTTAGATAATTACGTGGCGGAAAGAAAAAAAAACAATTTCGAAGAAAGCAGTTTCGCAAGATAAATTTAACATAAAATGATAACCATCTCCTGCCCATTATAACTTTTTAATCTTGTCTTATCTCTCAAAAATTCAAACAAAATACGATAGAACATTACATTTTCGCTTTATTGTTGACATTTATTTGACGTGTTTAATTTTCGATTTTTGAGTGGTTATGAAGGGTCCTTATGAAGGGGTTATGGACAGCCATTTTTTATTCTAACTAAACAGAGAACACTAAGTTTCGTTTTAACTAAAAGCACGCTTTAAAATAAGTTTAAATACAAAAACAAAAAACTTATCCAGTAAGGTAGAAGAATTGTGCCTTTGATAACTTTTAATATTTGTTTTTCATCTTTTTTTCTGCTAATTTCAGAAACAAATGCTCGAATCTCTTTTTTCTTTTTTTTTACACAGTGATCACCACTTATCAAGGCCCGGAAGCCACTCAGGGATAAGGGTTATTGCAAGTACATTACGTTAGTGTGGAGATTTGATGAAGTGTTTACTAAAGGGAGGGGTTCATTAGGAATTTGTTAACATTGGACTTGAAGACATCCAAGTTGTAGTCCGGTGGGAAGCAGGCAGACGGAACAGAGTTCCACAGGCGCGCAGTTCTAAGAAAGAAGCTTTGTTCATGGAATCCGCGTTTTGATTTAGGCACAGATATAGAGTGTGGGAAATTTTTCACAGTGGATTCAGCTAGACGTGTGTTTTTCGTGAAAGATTGGCGAGGGGGGACCAGAGATTGGAGTTCAGACGAGCACCTACCATGGAAATAACGATAAAACAAGGATAGGCTAACAAGTCTCTTCTGTGGGAGAGAGGTTGCACGGTAGAGAAAAGGGCATCCCCCACTAAGCCACGAAGTCTATTTTGTACTCTGTCAAGGCAGGATAGGCTGTTTTTAGCAGCTCCTGCCCAGATATGGCAACAGTATTCCATCCTTGGACGTACTTGGCTTTTATATAGATAGAGAATTCCATCAGTAGTGAGATATCTTCTGGAGCGGTAGAAGGATCCCACCATCTTTCCAGCGACCTAGGCAACAGCCTTGATGTACGTGTTCCATTTCAGATCAGGAGTTATGCCATACCTTGTCGAAGGCCTTTGATATGTCAAGAGCAATTGCCCTAGAAAGGAAGAAAGGAAGCCTTTGTCAAGAGATTCGCTAATCCTGTGGGATATAACCGTCAGCACATCTGCGGTAGATCTTGCAAAGCGGAAACCATATTGTGTGTCACTAAGAAGGTTATTCCTGCTGAGGTGGTTGACTATTTCTCTGTTTAATATGGATTCCAGCAACTTACTCATAACACACAGGAGACTTATTGGTCTTTACTGAGAGGGAGATGACTTATCACCTGAATTCTTAAATACAGGGCAAACTGATGAGGTCTTCCAGGGAGTCGGAAAGCACTTCTCCTTAAGGCAGCGCTTAAATAGTTTCGTAAGTATGGGAGCAAGTTCTGGTTGAAGCCTTTTTTAACACTATAATTGGGATGCCATCAGGGCCAGTTGCTTTACTGGAATCTAGGTTCTTGATTAGCTTGGCGACCTCATGCACGGATATTTGTATGTTACCTAGCTTGTTCTGTTTTATAGGAGGAAATATGGGGAGTTGATGGCCTTCGTCGTTTTTCTTTAGGGAGTGTAAGTTTAAATATGTATATCTATAAAAGTGGGAATGTGTGTGAGAGAGGAATCTTCTCAACCTATATACTCAACGAATTTTTGATCTACAGACTTGAAATTTGGTATATAGGATATCCAAGCATGGGGAAAACTTTTTAATCCATTTTATCCGAAAAAAAGGTTTGCTAAGGGATAAAAATTGAAAAATTAGTACGTATGAGACCACCGGATTTTTATGTTTCCAACTGTCTTACGACTGTTCATGCGAGTTCGTGAAATACGACAGCTTCCATATATTAAGTATAAGTTTGTTTGACAACACTCTTTGAAAGTCATATGAAGTTGGTCTAATGGATATCATACTTGACTCACTGTCTTTGGGTTTTGGTTTCGATCTCAGTTCGAGTATTATTGTTTATTTAAAAGAAGTGAACTTTTTAGAAAAAAAAATAATACTCGCATGCACGTGTTTCAGATTCTGTTTTTTTTTTTGTTTTTTTGTTTGTTTGTTTTTTTTTTTGCTTTTTTTCATTTTTTTTTTTTTGTTTTTTTTCACAATTTAACGTTACGTTTAATATTTACGGTATTTCTGTTCATAATAAATAAAAATTCAGCATTAATTAAAATACAACATTTATGCGTATTTTAAGACCGAGCAACACCGGGTTGCCTGCTAATGTATATATAATACCTTTTTGACTTCTGAAGGTTTTCCCTTTATTTATTTAATACAAGATTTGGAAAAAAATTTAGTTAAAAATAGAAAGTATCCACTTCATCATGAAAATCGGAAATTGCGAATCAAAAAAACATCCTCAGTTATATTTTATGTCGATGTTTTCTTTTATAAATAATACTCTTTTTTACAATATGTTTAATTATCATTTTTAATATAATATACGAATAATAAATTCAAACAATTTTTATATAGAAATGATAAGAATAAAAAAATCCATTAAAAGCTATGCAGGTTAAAATAATTGGGGATATTTTATTAACAGTCGTTCGCAATATTTGAATTCAGATACGTTTGTCAAGAATAAGTAGATCTTTTTTATTTCAGAAAAAATTATAAGTAATATATACCTTAATTTTATAGCATATTTCTCTCCTAATATGTTTCTCTGCCTCTCTCTCTCCTTCTCCATCCATCCCTCTCTCTCTCTCTCTCTCTCTCTCTCTCTATATATATATATATATATATATATATATATATATATATATATATATATATATATATATATGTATGTGTGTGTATGTGTGCGGTTGTGTTAGATATTGGCAGGTACACCCGGGAAGAAAAACATTTGACGGGTTGCACACACGCAAATGGATTCCATATGAAAAATGTTGGACTTTCTGCCATTGTCTAATAGAATGCATAATTTAACCCAGAAATATGTGCGAGGATATTGGTCAAACAATTGAATCAATAGACAACAGGAAATATTAAACATTCTAATAGAAAAAGAATGTTTATATAAATAAATCGTCAAGGAACACAAAACCAGTCAATCGGTCATAGAGAAGCGAGGCTGTCACATTTCTTCGTCCTCCAACATCCGATACGAACACGCACCCTCTATCACTTGTCTTTCAGAAACATTAAAATACCAGTAATAATTTGTAATCAAAAGCAGATTTGTGGGTGTGAATTACAAGCAATATATTTTTTATAGATCAGCTGTGTCGTGGTTTTACGCTGTCAGTGTGTATATATATTGTACTAGTTACGAATGTAGATGTTAACAATTATATAGACTGGGCAAACGGATTTTGATTTTTAACAATACATAACATTTGTAGATATGTACGTATGATATTATTCTATACGATTGATACTGCCATTCGGAAGTTTCTAATTGTTGTACTCTTTATCAGACCTTTCAAAATCATTTTAAAAAGAGACAAGAAAGTTTATTTTCTTTCGTTTCACCTTTTCAAATTTTACCTTTATTATTGGTTCAGATAACCAAAATAAATTATACTTCAATTTTATACTCCTGCACATCATCTCAAACATCTGCATGTTCGACCGGAAATCTTAAAGGTCCGCTATTTTCTTTATTTGTGGGGTTGGTACATTAATACTTTCTGAACAACAGACTTGCAAAATGTTAGACTTATCGCCCGATCAAATAATGATGCAAATCCCAGGGCACATCTTGATTGGAAAGACACAGAGAAGAGACCCAATATATGTCAGCCTCTAGAAAACCAAACTGCCTTTGTGATACTCAGAAAGCCAAGACTCACTAAAGTTCCCTGCCCATATTTTCAAATATATGCACTTTCGACCGGAAATATTAAAGGTCCTATATTTTTCTTTATTTCTGGAGTGGGTGCATTGATACTTTTTGAGCGACACACTTACAAAATGAGAGACTTATCGCCCATTAAATAATAATACAAATCCCAGAGTACATCTTGCTTGAGAAGACACACAGAGACCAAATTTCTGTCAGCCTCTTGAAAACCAAGGGAGCCAAGACCAACTGATATTTCCTGTCCATGTTCTCAAGCATATGCTCTTTCAACCGGAAATCTCAAGGGTTCGATATTTTTCTCAATCATCCACATCTTATCAATTACGAGGATCACCCAAATATCTACTTGATATGATAGTAGTTAGTATCCACTTAAAGAAGCCTACATACAGACAATATATGAGCGTTATTTTTTGAATACTAATGTCTCAGTATGAATCTCCGTCTAAGGAAACAGTTACATTTCTGGAAAGTAAATAAAATTAAAGAAATGTTCAATTTGTTTTGTGCTCACCGCCTCTTTCTATTCTATCAGAAACACACAACGCTCTAAACATGCCGGACAGTTACGACAATACAACGCAGTGTCCTTTACCCTCGTTGGCCTCGCATCTTTACCTTGTCACGTTGTACAAAAACAAATAACCAATTGATAAATCATTAAATCAGAATTTTATGAATAGAATGATGCAAGAATCAGTGAGTTTGTGTCTGAATGTCTGACACAGGTGCAAAACGAAAAGTTCAAGATTAGACTGACCTTTAAATCAGATTGAGAATATAAAGTTCACTGTGTGTACATAGAGTGAACTTTATATTCTCAATCTGATTTTAACGATTTTAACGATGAGATTTTAACTATTTTTAAGCGACAAAACGTGAGAATACTAGAGAGGAGCAGGAGGAGGAGAAGAAGAAGAAGGAGGAGGAGAAACGGAAAGAATAAGACGACATATAAAATATGAACAAAGAAAGAAAATAACTTTTTTAATAACAAAGTAAGAGGGTAGTAGAGAAGAAGAAGAAGAAGAAGAAGAAGAAGAAGAAGAAGAAGAAGAAGAAGAAGAAGAAGAAGAAGAAGAAAACAACACCAACAAGAAAAGAAGAAGAAAAAGAAGAAGAGGACGAGGAGGAGGCGGAAGAAGAAGAAGAAGAAGAAGAAGAAGAAGAAGAAGAAGAAGAAAGAGAGAAAGAAAGAAAGAAAAAGAAGAAGAAAGAAAGAAAGAAAAAAAAAGAAGAAGGAAGAAGAAAAAGAAGGAGAAGGGGAGGAGGAGGAGGAGGAGGAGGAGGAGGAGGAGGAGGAGGCTGAGGAGAAGGAGGAGGAGGAAGAAGAAGAAAAGCAAAAAGGGGAGGAGAAAGAAGAAGAAGAAGAAAAAGAAGAAGACAGAAAGAAAGAAAGAAAGAAAGAAGAAAAAGAAGAAGAGAGGAAGAAAAAAGAAGAAGAAAGAAGAAGAAGAAGAAGAAGAAAGGAAGAAAGAAAGAAATAGAAGAATTAGAGGAGAAAGAAGAAGAAGAAGAAGAAGAAGAAGAAGAAGAAGAAGAAAAGTATGAATAATATAAGTAAAAACGCAAAAGAAAAGATATGAAGAAAAACCACATTTTTAAAAGACGAAAACAAAGAAAAAGTAAAATAATAATAATTATAAGAACTAGCGGGGCTCGTGGAAATTCCACAACGGCCTCTTTCATATGTAATGATGTTGGTGTTGGCATTCTGTAGATATTCAGTGTAAATGGAGACGCTCTGATATTATTGCAGCTATTTTGTTTTGTGGTTTCGTTGCTGGGTTTGAATCTCTTGACCTGCCGGAATTGCCACCTCCTACACGAATGATTGAGTAAGCATGAAACACTAGTTTTGTAGGTATAAAGAATAGTTATTGTTAAATTATATATACATACATATATATATATACATATATATACATATATATATATATATATATATATATATATATATATATATATATATATATATAGGGTGATCAAAAAAAAACGGCCCCAACTCTAATTAGGCCCCGTTTCTTAGTGTTTTGTCCGAATGAAATGAAACTTTGTTTATAACTAGTTTATTATATTCAAAACATCACATCAACGCACAAGGGTCTTTGGCCTTTTTTTTCTCCATTCTACAGCATATGTTCTAGATGGCCTCCATTTAGCTTTTGTTTTTGTTTTTTGGTTACCCTGTATATATATATATATATATATATATATATATATATATATATATATATATATATATATATATATATATCCCATTAACTAGCTATAACATATACTGACCCAACAGGGTACTGGTAGTTTATAATATATATATATATATATATATATATATATATATATATATATATATATATATATATTAAACTAGAAGGGGTGGCCGGCGTTGCTCGGGTGTTTGGAGGTGTATGCTGTGCAAAAAAAAAGCAAAAAAACAAAAAAAATTGTTAATTTTTTAAAACTTTTACCCCTATTATGAACCCTTAAAATTTATTGTTTCGGGCTCAAATCACTTTATTAAGTTAGATCCATGTTCAAGAAACCTAAATCTAAAATTTCAAGTGTCTAGACCCAAAATTGTCGGAGGAGTTTGGTAGAGTTCTTAAAGGTCAAATCGTTGAAATTTGACCCCTTAACAGCCAAATTTCTGGCTGACACCCGTCACATCGATTTTCCCAAATCTCAGTACCCGGTATTTCAAATTTCGAGTCTATAGACTAAAAATTGACAGAGTTATTGCGTAGGGAAATGTACACAGACAGACAGACACACAGACACACAGACACACAGACAGACACGTTCACTTTTATAGATATAATAGAATAGATTGTGATTCAATGTATTTCAAAAAACTCTCATTGAAATGAAATGAAGTGGTTGAGTTTCATATCAAAGAATTTTTATTATTCTATGCAAGACAAAGAATGCTTTAGAAAATTAATCTCCTTAACCTATAGGGTTTCGATGTCTACCATCTCATCAGAGGAGAGAAAATATTAGCAAATACTTATAAAGGTATGCACCCTTTTTGCTAAAGTCAGTGAGACATGGAAAGTCAAAGTCAAAATAATAAATTTATCAGAAGTCCTGTAGCAGGAGGATTTGCAGAAAAAGGATATGAAAGTTTTTTTTAGATCCAGCTTGCTTGGTAAAATCCATGTTATGCGTTCTTTACATCCGTTTGGTAATAAGGTGACAAAAAACTAACTATTCTGGAAGTTTTTATCCTTTAAAACTATATAAAAAGTAATTAAATTAAAGTTTTTATCCTTTAAAACTATATAAAAAGTAATTAAATTTAAAAATTTTAGTCCTTCGTTTGATAATTATTTTATTAGTAAGTTATTTAATCTCCTACTTGCATTCTCGAATTAGCAATAGTATTATGTGTTCAGTTGTTTACCAGTAAACACTGTTTCGGGGATTAAAAAAAAAGCAGTATATTAAATCATGGATCACCAGCAGTTTTGATCAAAAACCACCTTCCTCAAACACAATAACAAAAATAACAAAAACAAATTCCGGATATTGGATCTAGTTTTTGCTCTAGATTCATTAGCTTAACCTAGTCATGCTATCAAAAATTTAAATGTCTTCCTTACCTGTGTCATTCAACCTTTGTCTTTCCCCTCCAAAATATACGTATATATTTATTCATATATATATATATAGTATTATAATAACGCAGTGCCCCTGTAGACGTGGTCCAATATAATAGCCCCTGGCGTCCAAGTGGCAATCTGCCTTGTTTAGGGAAAATAAAAGTAAAAAACATTTGGAAATTCAAAACTTTGAATGCTGCCATGTTGGTATACATATAACTATTTTTGTCTCTTTCAACAAATGAAATCTTAGAGTTTCAGAACAAGTTACGGATCCATGAAGCGATTCGCTTGCTCAGGAAATTAAAAGTTGATAAAGTAAAATATGTTAAGGGAATAAATTATTTATGTCTACGCCAAGTATTGAACCAAGACTTATGGATTCTTATAATTCTAATTCAAGACATTTGAATATTTTGTAATTCGTTACCATCTGAACTTGGCCCTGTCGGTGGGTCATTAGAATACGCCGACTGCCACCCTGCAGAGAGTAAAAGTCCCTCAATGGGGGTCCTGGATATGACCTTAAACTATATCCAGTGGTGAGGCGCCAGCTTGTGGGTTTTGGGGAGTGTAGAGCCACCCTTTAATTACCATTGCTCCCAGGTCCACTCTGACCCGGAGTGGTAGTACCTGTTAGGGTCCCAACTATTGGTTAAATAGAAACCGACGTGAAAACAACAGATATATTCTATTAAAAATATTTTTCTTCAAAATCTTTGGATTCGGCATTAAATAACCCGAAAAGGGTTGATATGCCGTAAAACAAAAACCAACCAACCATCTGAACTAACAACTGATAGATATAAAAACTTAAAAGATTTACGATTTAACATTTATATTTGTGCATGCGTAGAGGAACATTTTATGTCGACTTGTGCATGCGTAGAGGAACATTTTATGTCGACTTACACCTGCTAAGTGCCAATTTTTCCGCTTTGGCCCCTTATCAATGATTTTTACCTGCTAAAAACAAATTGAATTTGTTCCACGCGTCCGAAGCCCATGTATATCAATTTTCAAGTCTGTTGACAAAAAATGACAGAGGAGTTTGATAGAGACCGTTTTGCACACAGAATGACAAAGATATGCCTGCGTAACAAAATAAAATAATAAAAGAGTAACAGGTGCTACATAAAAAATACACGGGGTTTTATAAAAGAGGGATACGTAAGTTTGTAATACAACATTTTTATACAATAAAACGAATTTAAAAGTTATTTTAAGTAATGGCAATGTTCATAGTCTACCAGGTATTTAGGTAAACAAATAGTTACAAATCCAAATGTTCATTGTATGAATCTGTGCGTATTTGAGTATTTGGCGGCGTGGTAGTGTGCATGTGTGTGGGTTATATTTGTTCTTATAATGCGTACATATATGTGTGTGAGATTAAGCTGTTATGTGAGTAACTGGATCTTTCCGACTTCTTATCGCGGCGAAAGGCCGGGGAAAGGTGTTGAGTAGACTTTCGGATTCCTTCGTACAGATGCGGCTGGCAAAGTCTGAACAGTTTTTTTTGTTTATCTTCTCGCTCGATAAGAATTTTCAAATATCGCACCACGCACCAACTTATTACTTTCACATGTACATGTTAGTTTTTCTGAGGCGTGGAAATAATTCCATTAGTTGGAAATACTTTGTTTTACCACTTTCATGTTTAAAATTGTTAGGTTTAGGGAGTGAGGAGATGGAAGAAAAGGTGCGTTTTATATTTATTTGGCGTGAAAATATCAGCTTAGATTGTCTCAATTTACTTGCCTCTACGCTAGGACAGAATTATACATGAGGTCGCTTTTTAATGTAGGAAAATACATTTCACCAAAACAAAAATGGCACGCTAGATTAGAACACAAATAAGATTGCTTACGTCTATAATAATTTGAATGCCATTGATCGAAGGCAGAATATATGATTGGAAGATTTGAACAGGTACTACATTTGCATCTTGTCAAAAGTCGTGTTACAGCGTACACAACTTAGATCGAACTTATTTGGAAAGTGGTACTTTTACAGACAAATTCGTAAAATTGTTGTATAGTCAGTCTATATAATTTATTGGTTGCGCTTTTTACAAATGCGTGCCAAAGAATATACACACGATTATTCTTTTAGACGTGGTTTTTGAAATCAAACAGAAAACTTAAGTCAACAAAGTTTGTTTACATTTAATTAATAGCATATGATAAAAGAGAGTTCGATCGGTATGTGGGTTTAGCTGTGTAGTGTCGGGCGGCTGATAAAAATGTCATTCACCTTACTGCAGGCTGTCTCTGAATTTCTTTGACTCTTTCTGACTGTATCGTGTGTTTGTTTTCTTATGTCTTATATTGATATAAAATTGCATTACTTGATCGGAATTCTCATTGTTCTTTTGGAATGCCCCGTCTTTGGTCGACATTACATTTCAGGTTAAAATATATGCCGTCCCATTTTCCCATGACCCCAACTTTTCGATCGGAATGTAGCAATCCGATTTAATATTTGGCTTTGCCCGGATCCGAAATTTGCGTGTATGCAATACATCTGATATTTTCCTGGCGTTGTCCGTCATCTATGCAACAAAAGATGTTAGATTCGATCTTTTTTTATGCGCGTGCATTTTTGGTTGGTCAATCTGTGAGTGGATGGTTGTAGCGCATGCGTAATTCATTCGACTTTCCGCCTTCTAGGTAAGAATAACTCAATTACCTAGTTATATCATCAAGAAGTTAAGTGAATACTGCCAATCTTGTCTGTTCTGTTCTGGTGACATCAAACAAGGCAACACTCAACCCTCTAGGCCCGCAAGTAGATCAGAGTATCTGTTTACTATCAATACGATGCAGCGTAGCAGATCGTTAATGCCATAACGTTTTATCTTTGACAAATTCGCAGCGGAAAATCTTTTTCGATAATAACAGGCATTATATCGACTGAAAGATTGTAAACAGTTTATGCATTCTTTTTTGTATCATGTTAAATTAAGCCGTGCGCATGCGTGTCCGTAAACACCCGGAGAACACAAATCAATTGTCACGTGAACTTTCATGGCGGCGTTCAGCGTAAGCGAGTCATCGTGTCAGAACAAAATAAAACAACTAAAAACAAAGAAACGGTAAACGAATGATAACAAAATAATTATATATATATATAATTATTTTGTTAAAAACAATATATATATATATAATTATTTTGTTAAAAACAATATATATATGATTATTTTGTTAAAAGTAATATATATATAATTATTTTGTTAAAAACAATATATATATATAATCATTTTGTTAAAAACAATATATATATATAATTATTTTGTTAAAAACAATATGTATATATAATTATTTTGTTAAAAACAATATATATATAATTATTTTGTTAAAAACAATATGTATATATAATTATTTTGTTAAAAACAATATATATATAATTATTTTGTTAAAAACAATATATATATATAATTATTTTGTTAAAAACAATATATATATATAATTATCTTGTTAAAAACAGTATATACATATATATTGTTTTTAACAAAATAATTATATATATATTGTTTTTAACAAAATAATTATGTATATATTGTTTTTAACAAAATAATTATATATATATTGTTTTTAACAAAATATTTATATATATATATTGTTTTTAACAAAATAATTATATATATATCGTTTTTAACAAAATATTTATATATATATATATTGTTTTTAACAAAATAATTATATATATATATTGTTATATATATATATATATATATATATATATATATATATAATTTTTACCAGTCAATGGAGGGGAAACCCTTTATACTGGGACAATTATTATTTTTGGTAACCAGAGTACCCCCTTTTTGCCTACTTTTAGGGGAGCTGGTTTTTACCCCACATTAAAAACGGCCTTGTGCCTTATTTGTTTTGGTGGGGAAGCAAAGAATTTACTCTTTTTTACTACTTGCTTTTATTAACCATTTTTCACACATTTAATAAAAATTACGGTAGGTTGTGTGTGTGTATGTGTGTGTGTGTGTGTGTGTGTGTGTGTGTGTGTGTGTGTGTGTGTGTGTACGTGTGTGTGTGTGTTACTGCATTTAACATTTTGCGATACAATTTCTTCTGGTTACTATGTGGAATACGATGATTTTCGGCCCCGTGTTACGGTATTTGCCCGCCTTACGGTGTTATTTATAATGTTATTTAATAATATACGTGCTTATTATATACTGTACTGTATGTTTTTACTAATTTTAATGCCGTATCCCGGGGTTCTATTGTATGTATATATATATATATATATATATATATATATATATATATATATATATATATATATATATATATACATATATGAGAATTAGAAAAAAGCTTTTTGAATAATTTTTAATATTTTTTTATAAAAACTTTAAATAAACTTATAAACTGTTTTGAAACCACATTAAGATGCAAATATTTTATTTAAAACAAAATTATTCATTTGTTTAACTTGGAATATTATTAATTGTTCATATTTATCATCAGAATAGAGGAAATTAATTTTTGTATTTTTTTTCCGTAAATAAAAATTCTTACATTCTACTCTGATTCTGGATATTTTGCTATCCGAAATTAATAAGAAACGTTTCAAGTTTTTAATTGAGTTATTTGTTTTTAATGAACCACTTCCACTTTACCGCGATTTCAAAACAGTGTATCTGTGTATGTAAAGTTCATATATACCGAGTGGAACGATAAAGTTGTCGCCCTTAAAAAAATAACACTGTAGTTTTATTTTTAAACTTTTATTGAAAAATCAATTCAAGTAACTTGATACGTAGTAGAAATGACATCTATGCAATCACCTTCAGCCTCAGTCACGGGTTCGGAATTGTGAGCATGCCTTTTACACAAGCACCGGCAGAAGATCCACGAACACTCGACGGATGGCGGCGATCAGGCTGGCTTCGGTGTTGTGGGAGGTCATGTTGGTGATGTACTCAACGTATGACTGAATGAAGTATTCACACGAGTTAAGGTCTGGCGAGGAGGGGTGACGGTGAAAGAAAGGTACAAATCGAAGTACTCATTTTGAAGCCAACCCTAGGACTCTTTGAACTTGTGAGTCGGCGTCGAGTCCTGTTGCCACACCCAGGGTCTGCCAGCGGCCACCTGATTGCTCCAGGGGATCACCACACTCTTCAGCACATCTAGGCACATTTTGGTGTTGACTTTTAAGCTGACTTTGAAAATGTGAGGTGGCATTATTTGGCCCTCACTTGAAACCACACCAAAGACCTTGTTCGGAAACTTTGTTTTCATCACCCTGGACACGTCTCTGTAATTCATGGCAATCCAGCAATGCATTCTTATGGGGCTGGCAATGGTCCAGGTGTCATAACTTGGATATGTAGAGAGCATGAGTTGTACAGCGGCGCATCTCCGATCTCGCTCGTTGACTATTGTCCCATGACAGAAGGCTCCTATCGCTCTTGTGATTTGTACACAATTGGCTAACTAGTCGATGGTTTGCAACAAAAAATGTTTTCCATCAAACGGAAATGGAATCATGTTATCTTTTCTAGGGCGACAATTTTCTCTTTTCATCCTTTATATATATAGTAATCATCCGATACTTTTCGATATATCATAGTTTTTCCATACAACTAGACTAGTACCCATCCTGAATCAGGGATTGAACCTACAATCATCTAGTTTATGGTTGATAGCTCTACGCATAAGCCCAAAGAAACGGGGTTCGCAAACGGGCTAATCCAATGTCTATTTATATAAACATTTTAATCGCTACTTTTAAAGTGCTCAGTTTGTTTATTTACAAATAAAGATTTTTGTGTTATACTAATTAAGTAGCAAACGAAACTTTTTACGATAGTTCTCAACCCAAAAGGGGGTGTATTATGTCTCTTAGTTTTGTCCATTAAACAGTTATCGCCCTTGGCCGGACATTTTCCTTATAGAGTTATCCCTGACTCAACACCAGCAGGTTGACCTGTGTTTTGTCCCCTAATTCTAACTGCCTTTCTAGCCACATGGCTCGGTTTTTTTTTTTTTATCTCCCATTATCCTTTTAGCCGTTTTAAGCCATCTCCGGTAAGAAACATTATTTATCCCCTTCTTAAAGACACCTTTTAATAACTTAATGTTTTTTTTATATTATTTCATTTTAACTACGAAGTTTGTTTATTTTCTTTATCCACGTGTTCGGCCTCCTTATTTCTAGCTGTCGTTGATTTCTTTATATTCGACTCGCCGATTCAGCCCTTTTATAACTTCTCGTTATGGACTTTTTCTCTTTGTATTCTGAACAATGTTTTTTTGTTTGTTTCTTTCTTTCAGTTTTTTACCGTATCTACCTTCAATAAACCTGTTTATAGGATTTCCTGTCTTCAGAGTTTTGATTGCTAGTACGCGTTTAATGCTAACTGTTCAAGTATCGCATGTTTCTAATCAAACGCATCCTGGAGACAGCATAGGGTGGCTTTTATATAGTAGTAATCCACAGACAGACTATTTCGCTGTATCACAGCTATTTAGTGCGGCTAGACTAGCATGCATCCTGAATCAGGGATTGAGTGTACAACCTTCCAGTTGATAGTTGACAGCTCAACCCACTGGCTCATGGAGTCGACGACCGCAAACAATCTGAATGCTACTTTTAAAGTGTTCGATTTGTTTGTAAATAAACAAACAAAATATATCAATGATTACTTATTATCACATCTACTTCATGGTGTTTGTCTATTCATGTATCAATATTTCTAATTGTGCTTTTCTCTCTACTTAAACTTGTTTCTAATGATCTCTCTCATTCTCTTTCTTTTTTTATGCCCAACTCTATTTTAATCTTACTGTTTCCTCTCGTGTTCTTGCAAATGTTATTTTCTCCCAGCCCCAGGCAACGCAGTATACGTTTGCAAATCGACTTGCACGGTTGGTAATTTGATTCTCGCACTTCCGCATCTTGCCGAAATCGACTAGACTTTCCAGTCGTTGTACATTTCCCCGGGAATGGGAAATGGAAAAGAAAATCAGTTTTGACTGACGGTCTCTACGTGGATTGACCAATTGAAGATTCACTTCCATCAAATGAAACCAGACATCGAAGCGGTAGCAATCTTATTATAAGATAAAGTAACTCTTAAAAAGAGCGTTAGCTTCTTACATTATATATATATATATATATATATATATATATATATATATAGAGAGAGAGAGAGAGAGAGAGAGAGAGAGAGAGAGAGAGTTTGGAAAAAGAAATTCTGCAGAGTGCTCAATTATAAGGAATATCCGAAAATAAGAGCGTATTATTTATATTTTGTTTACAGAAAGTTTTAGATGAGATAAGTCATTGGTACCGTCGGTTTCAAACCTGATAATTAGGGACCGTTTTAGATAGCCATATCAGGCTCTCTTCAGCCAATACTCATCTCTATAGAGAGTTTGATATCGGTATCTAAAACGGTTCCTAATAATCTCTGTAGAGATGAGTGTTGCCAGACGAAAGCTTGATATGGGTATCTAAAACGGTCCCTAATTATTGGGTTTGAAACCGACGGTGCCAATGACTTATCTCATCTAAAACTTTCTGCAAAAAATATCTATCTATATATATATCTATAAAGGGGGTATTGAGATTTGGGAAGATCGTTTTGATCGGTTTCCGGCCAGAAATTTCGCTGTGTTGACCTTTGAGAAATATACCAAACTCCCCCGCCAATTTTCGGTCTAAACACTTAAAATTTTAGATTTATGTTACTTGCACGTGGATTAAACGTTTTAATTTGATTTGAACTCGAAACAATAAATGTTATGGGGTTAAATTTGGTGTCAAAGTTTTAAAAAATTGACCTCTCCGGTTTCTAAAATATTACTCTGCCAATGGTGGGTCTAAACATTTGAAATTTTACATAAAGTATATTCAGACATAGTGCAAGCTTTTTAATCGGTTTTTGGCAGAAAATTTGGCTGCCAATTGATCAAAGTTGAAAGAGTTGACATTTGCAGACTCTAACAAACTCCTCCGCCAATTTGGGGGTCTAACACTTGAAATTTTAGATGTAGGTTACCTAGACATGAGTCCAATTTTATATATATATATATATATATATATATATATATATATATATATATATATATATATATATATATATATACATATGCACATAAAGTTATGAGCAGTACATAGGGCCCGAGCAAATCCGGGCTGAATTGCTAATATATATATATATATATATAAATATATATATATATATATATATATATATATATATATATATATATATGACAGGAACTCCAATTTAAAGTCATAATTTAGTAGGATAGTACTCCATCTCAATAGTCTATAAACAGTAAACGCCTGAAAGCCTTTTTGGTCTCGAAAATCGTCAGTAACGGCTTCTGATCGGTTTGTAACGTAAAAGTTCTGCCATGTATGTACCTATGAAATTCCATTACTGCGAATATAATACTTAGAACTTCTTTTTCGATTTGAGAGTACTGTCTCCTGACTGGCAGTAGCCTTCTCGATGCATGGGCGATCGGTATTCTGGTATCTTCGGGCATTATATGTAGTATACAAGCTCTTATACCATATGAGCTTGCGTCGCTTGCTACTATTATTTTCAGCTTTGTGCGTAAGAAACAGTTCCGATGTTAGAGCAGGCTTGATTTCTCCAAACGCCGCTTGACATTCAGGCGTCCACTTCCAGACCTTTTCCTTTTATTAGTAGTTCATTCAGCGGGGCGAGTAAGTCATGCATGCTCTTTATGAAGACCTGGTAGAAGTTTGCTAGTCTCAAAAAACTTGTGAGCGCTTGTACATTACCGGAAGCAAGCATGCTCTTTATGGCTTATTCCCTCTCACTGTCGGGGCGTCTTCTATTTTTATCAATTATGTTTCCTAGGTACTTTATCCCGTTCATAAGGATATCACACGTTGCTTCTTTTATTTTGAATCCGAAGCTTTGAATTCTTTTAAAGTTTGACCGTGTCAGACTCTAAGAAAGCACTCCCTGTCATGGAATGCGTCAGAAGCAGAGATGCGTCATTGAATTCCTACATAATGAATTAGAGAGGATTTCAAATCGCATTGTTATGATTACTGAACTTATGCATTCATGAACTAAACGTTTCATCTCTGTTGGAGAGTTTGACGGTGTGAGACTAAATCCTTGTCGTGGAGTGCGTCAGAAACAGAGATGGCAAAAGTTCATCGAGAATGGCGATGTCTATGTATAAAAAAAATCTATATCCCAAATTTAAACAAATCATCTGTGTGAAGCAAAAAAGATTGCTCTTTTTAATGGTATCACTCTCGTCTTCGTAGGTCTTCAATTTTTTGGAGTTTAAAAATAGGTGGATTTGTTTGTGGAACGACCATCGTATGGCAAAGCGCACGTTAGGTGCCCATGCACCGCCATCGTTCACTGCTGGAAAAAGCAGCAATGAGAATGGTGGTGATTGTATTAAAAATAAATTATGGGGCGCAAAAGGTCGCTCTTTATAATGGTGTAGTGTAGCGGGAGAAAGGATTTTTGTCTATTGCATGTATATCTTATTACGTGTGTCTCTTTGTCTGTATCTATGTATGTAATCGTGATACATCTAGTGTGTGTGCATATAAAGTATACTGCACTTTTTTTGATGTCTTATTCTTCTGTGATCGATTCTTCCTGTCATCGGTCGATGGGCTGTAAAGAACATCTAAGACGAAAACACAACGCCGGTTTTCTTGCTTGAATTATTTTATTGTGTCTACACGAAGACTGGGGGAAACGATCGTATTATTGACTCAAGCTTTTTTACGTTTCTTTTTCCGGTGCATTTTTGCGCCAAGTCTCTGTGCGTCTGTTCGGCTAATATCGGAAATCAGACTGAACTTGCATGCAAGAGAAAGGACCTCAACTACAGAGTTTGTATACGTCCGCAACTTAACCCTTGAACTCTTTATGTACTAACCAACTTTCAAAGCAAAATCACAATTTTCAACATGCTGGCGTCGCCTAGGATAGATTATATATCAATGTTATCATTCCCGTCTTCGTAGCTCTTCAACTTTTTTTTAGTTAAAAAAAATAAAAACTTTACGTATGATAAAATGCGCCCTGGACGCCCATGCAGAGCCATCGTTCATTGCTGGCAAAACAGCATTGAGATTGGTGGTAACTATATAGAAAAATAAATTATGGCGCGCAGTTCAGTTTTACATTTTTTTATTTAGAAAACGTAAAAGCTTTAATTTTGGAACAACTCTCGTATATGTGAGTGTATATTAATTAATTAAGTATACTACTGATATGAACTAAAAAAGAACAATACTTTTTACAAAACTGATCGATAGATGTTTAGAGTTTATATAAATTAAAGTATATAAACGTTGGAAGAAGTCTATGCAGATCGATCAACGTTTCCACATTTCCAGGTCGTCGTCAGAACTCCAAATAAATCTCGTAACACAATTTTAATTTATTTTCTGACTAGATATTCATTTGAGGTCCTGATGAAAACATGGAAACTTTGAAACGTCGATCAATCCGCGTAGATTCCTTTAAACGTTCATATAATTACACACACACACACACACACACACACACACACACACACACACACACACATATATATATATATATATATATATATATATATATATATATATAATTATTGTCTGGCTGTGGAAATAATTATACATTCTCTCATACATTCTGAATATATATATATATATATATATATATATATATATATAATAAATTCCACAGCCAAACAACGTCGCAGCTCACAAGAGCCATGACACTCAACAAACCGGAAGTCCAAGACTCGAGTTGACTGTCATGGCTCTTGTGAGCTGCGACGTTGTTTGGCTGTGGAATTATATACAATCTCTCACATTCTGAAAATTATTTATATATACATATATATATATATATATATATATATATATATATATATACATGAAATTACATGTATATATATATGAAATTAGACGTGTATATGTTTTATATCTCAAACTAATTAACCGATCATTATGAATTATTTTAATGAAAAGCTAATATATGGGTTTCAATGTGTAATGTATTTACTTTAATTTATTTTTATTCAAAACGACCAAAAAGATCGCTTAAGACATACATTTTAGGAACTTTTTTAGAGTCAAGATCATATAACTGATTTTGACCATAATTGGAATACGGATTCTAGAAATAATGTTTAGTATAATTATATTTTGATTTTAATCTTCGCTATCTCTGTCTATAATTATTTAAAATGAACTTTGTGTGTGTTAGTTCGTTTCCCATAGACTCTGCAATGGCACGGCAGATTTTGATGAAATCTTTCAGAAATGCACTTTACGTATCTGGCAGTGTTCTTAGGTTTTGTATCGGAATGTCTTCGGTAAGTATTGATAATCAACAATCTAAAAAAGCAAACAAAACAAGGAACACTATTTTGACTGAAGTTAACACCTTACACAGCCTAACATCTCAAGTGCATTTGAGAGTTTTTATTACCACACAAGTAGAAAGGCCCGGCATATAAAAGCAACAGTACTTTTTTTGATAAGACAGGGGAGCGTTCGACATGAATGTTTTTGTTTAAAGCACGATTAAAGCATAATACTTGAATTTTTTATTTTAAACTTAAATTCAAGATATTATACATAAAAATGATCAACAGTAAGTTCTCTACAGTGCAATGTAGATTATAATGTATTGTGAACTAAGTTATTGTCGAACAGCATGTGAAGCTCCATCTCGGTAAACCGTGATGGATTCCCAACTAGAACAGATAATCAATCGATTTCATTGAAAAAATGGGCGATTTCACCGATTTCAATAGTGCAAAACTGCTCTGCTCGGTGAAATAATTTTATCCATCCTGATACCTGTATTTTTTTCTAGGATGCTGAAAGAAAAAACTGAAAAATTAAAATACAACAGTGTGTTGTCACCTTGAACGTAGAATCATAATTAAAATTTAAAAAAAAAGAGTGATGAATCTTTTAAAAATATAGCGATAGGGGAAAAACACGGGCATAATATTAGAAAATTATCTGAATTCAAAATTAATAATATAAAAAATGAAGTAAAGGTATTCAATTAAATAATAATAAACTCACAGTATTAATGCTGGACCCCCTCATGGGCCCAACTGTCTTCCTCATCTACATCAATGATCTCCCCAATCACACCCCAAGATAATTTGTAGACATTTATGCTGCCGACACTACCGTCTATGGCAACACTTCAAAGGCCATAAACTACCAAGTTCTATCTGATATTCTCTCCTCTGATCTTGAGCACGTGGTGCAATGGGGAAAGAGGTGGCTAGTTAATTTTAATGCATCTAAAGCCTAGCGTGAATTGACCACAAATTCGTTCATTATGTCACATGACGATTGTTGAAAGCATGCATTAAACCATACAAAACCTAAGAACACTGCCAGATACATAAACCATATTGATTTTTTTTAAATGAGCATTGTAAACATAATAGAATTCTTTGTTTATTATACTATTTTTAAATATCTTCCTGTGCATGTTCAGATTGGCATTTATGCCGATAAACAAAAGTGAAGAAAAACATTTATCGTGTGCGTAGTATTTACAGAACGAATATATATCATATTCCAAAAATTACGTAAATCGATCTAGTAGAATTTTTTTAACTAAGAAAACCAAAATTTACGATTTTTAGCGATTTTACTTCTAAACTTCATTGAACCTGAGGCTTATTTTTCACCCTTGACACTTCAATTTGAGTTACCTCCCGTTATTTCATCGGATTTGATAATGGCCGACAAAAACACTAGGACTCGCTTAGTCGTAAAATTTGTTTTGCTTGAAGAAAAAAACCTACTTGATCAAATTACGTGATTTTTGGGATGTTTCATCTTCGTTCCGTGATTAGTACGTACATCATAGAGACATTTCTGTATTTTCTTAATTTTAAAATGCCACTATAATAACCGCCAATCTGAATTTACACTTATTTTCCATATTATAATCTTTTATGTTTGTATGTCGAAATAAAAAAAATAATGTTCCGTATCACTAGCCCTTTCGGTTCTTCGCCGAATCATCTTCAGGGATAAAGTTTAAGAAATGAACAAAATTCTGATGTTATATGTTAATATGTTATGGAGAGAAATTAGTTTAAAATATTGTCAAACGGAAATGTTTACAGTGAAAGAATTGCGCAGTCTCTGTGAATAGGCTGTTCAATAAAAACTAGAAAATTATAGCATTCATTCTTTTTGTGGACTGTTATCCTCATTTTCAGAGTTGTTGTTTAACTATGTTTAGGACAACTTATCCTCTGGCCTTCTTTAGGTGATTAACTGCGACGTCTTGTAATTTATCCATAGTAATTACTGCCATCCATAGTTGTTGTCTCGCCACGTTTTGATCGGGGGCGCAGTGGAGTTGAGTCTCTAGGGTTCCAGGTGAGTATTGTCTGAAGATAGCGGTTTCAATCCTTCCCAAACAGGCCAGAAGGTTAATTGGCCAAAACGTGGTAAAACAACAACTATCGACCGCAGTAGTTACTGGAGATACAGTCAGTAGGAATACAGTTTTTAGGGATACAGTTGCTAGGGATACAGTTACGAGACTCAGCTAATTGCGGTTAATCTCCTAAGTAAGGGCAGAGGCTGAGTTCTTCGAAATGTATTGAAAGAACAACGATGAAGATGAGGAGAACCGTACGCAAAAAGGATGAATGCACAAATTATGAAGCCTCATTTCAAAAGTTTCTAAAATTAAGAAAACAAAAAAATAATAATAGAAAATTATTTTTGAACAATTAGACGAAAGACTTGAAAAAAGGGATGACGTTGCATCTGATGCTGAGGAATATCGTGCATTCTGGAAAGCGATTTAGAAAATATCAAGATGATGCAGAAGGGATGAAAAGAATATTGAATGGGAGGTGCTATCTAGAGTAAGACGGCAAACGAACGTAGCAGTTAACCTTGAGATTCTGAAAAGTAGAGTTAAGATTTCAAATTGGAAAATTCCTGCACCTGACAGATTCCAAAGATTACTGAAGCAGTACTAACCCTGGGCGAGTAAACAGGCTTCCTCCGAAGGAGAAAGTTTCATAGCAGTATGAAATCCACAAACGGTCCACAGTTGCAGGTATATCTCAGAGAGTTAGGTTTTTACAGCTCTTGTATGGATGTGTCTACATACAACATCTGGTATTATCAAATGGTCACCCATACTGGACAGACTCAACGTTGCTTAACTCTGGTGATCTAACGAGAATTGTGTGCTAACGTGATTATTTCAGAGATACTGGTTTTTAAAATTTGTCGACTCTTGTCCCACTTCTTACAGTAATGTTGGTTTGACAAGTAGCTTCCCTGAGTAGTTAACAATGGTCACTACACTCTTGATTATGAAAGGAAAAAGAAGGTTAAGTAACAAACTTCAGATCCATCAATTGCCTCTCAATTATGTGGAAACTATTTACCGGGATTATTTTGAGTCTTTTTGGCAATTGTTCTTATTTTGAGTGCGATTTTCAGAATGTTTCCATCGACGTCACCTTCTTCGGGTATATTTTGTCGAACTTGTGAATCTTTCTGTCAGACTGCACATATAAAGGTTGACAAGAAATTTCTTGCGGTTTATAACTTTTAAATTCAGATTAACATATCTCGGCTCTAACAAAAACTTATTGCGTGAAATAAGCACCATCAGAATCAACAAACATTTTCGAACGCAAAAGAAGAGTATTGATGCCAGTAACGTAAAAAAATCTTGCGTTCTAGAGGCGATAAGTTGTTGAAGGCGTTTGTGATATCGCTGAGGTTTTGAAAGCATTTCACACGCAGAAAGATATTGAGAAGCTTGATAAAGTGGTAGTCGGTAGTGGAGAGGTTTGGAGAGTATGGCGGATGACGCGGATTTTCCTAGCCCAGTTCGTTCAACATTTTCTGGGTCGGTTTAACAACGAGCGGTCGGGCACTGCCGTTAGGGAGAATTGGGCCTTTTCTGTTGACTCATGCTGGGTGTTGTCGAAGTTTCTGATGCATTTCATCCATTTGTTTACAGTATTCACCACCGTAATAGTTTCTTCTGCATTCAGAAATTGTAATAGATGAGGCTGGTCGCAAACCACCAAACAATCAGCATGACTTCCTTTTGGTAAAACTCTGGCTTCGTGAAGTATCGTGGAGCTTAATCAGCGTCTAACCAGTGAACTGAGCATCGCCGGTTGTCGTAAAGAACTCACTTTTCATTGCAAGTCAAAACCCGGTCGAGAAACGGGTCGTTCTTGTTGCATAAAAGAGGGGAAGATGACACTTCATAACGACGTTTCTTTTAGTTGTCGTTCAATTCGTGAGGCACGCATTTATCAAGTTTTATTGTATTTCCAATCTCTCAAATGGTTGGAAATCGTCGTATACGTTACGTCTAATTCAGAAGTAAGTTCTCGAACAGTTATATGTGAATTGCCTTCGACTAAGTCTCTTAATCCGATGGCTGACGACTACGTTCATCATATTCAAGACTCTCGTCGCCGCCACGAATGTTCTTAAACCACCATTGTGCTGTGTGTTCCTGGGCCAAACGCTTCGTTGATATCGTGACCTATTTTAACAGCTGTTCGGTCTAGCTTGAATTCAAATAATAAAATTGTGCTAATTTACTTTTTTTTTCTATCTGTATTCAACATTCTAAAAAGAAGACAAAATTCTTTTAAAATGATTTAATTTAAACGATTAGAGCAAAAACCGCTCTTTAAAATGATATGTAAAGTAAAAGTATTATAACGAACGCTTATTTGAAAATGCATCATTTGAAATCAAAATAAAAAATTCCACAAGAACTTTTTTCTCGACCTAATAATTTTGAACAGAACCTTTATCTAACCCACGTGAGTAGCATGTTCTTGTTCCGTCAACCATGATTGGGAAGAAGTCATATGTAGTTCACAATTGTACATTGGTGTCGCCCCCACTGAGGATTAAACATTTAATTTCTGAAACAATGTCAGTTAAAACTGAATCTTATAAAGTATTTTATCCTCGCGGTCAATTCTAGAATGAATTTTTGGAGTCTTAAACATGTTTTTAGTTTTTACTTAAGATGTCCGTTCGGTCATGACTGACAAAACGAGGGTATGTTACCGCAGTGGATAAAGTGAATGGTTCCGTTAAAAATTCCGTGCAGATTCCAGAGTTTCAGGAAAAGATTCCTGAGTGCGACAAGATATACCTGAAAATGATCGAATGCTACATGGATCGAAACGTTTTGAAAAGAACAATCAAGATGAGAACAGTAGTCGGAAGAATCTAAATAATTCGAATAATAAATCCTTATCTAAAAACTACAGAAATATAAGTTTCACTTGCATATTATCTGACAGAAAATAGACTTCGTAGCCTGGTGGGGTGGAGGATGCCCTTTTCTCTTCCTTGCAACTCCTTTCCCACAGAAGAGACCTCGGCTTTATCGTTATTTTCATGGTAAGTGCTCAGCTGAACTTCAATCTATGATCCCCCCTCGCCAAACTTTCACGATAAACATTCGTCTAGCCAAAACCACTATCGATAATTTCCCACACTCTTTATCTGTGCCTAAACCTAAACGTAGATTCCATGAACAAAGCTTCTTTCTTAAAACTGCGCGCCTTTGAAACCCTCTTCCGTCTACCTGCTTTTCAGCTGACTACAATTTGATTGTCTTCAAGTCCAATGTAAACAAGTTCTTGATGAACTGTCCCCCTAAGTAATCCAATTTACAAAATTTCCACTACTTATGCTTACTACGCTATAATCACATTGACTTAACCCTTATACTCAAGTGGCCTCCTTACCTTGATAAGTGGTGATTCCTGTGTAAAAAAGCACCTATAGTAATTTGAAACAAAACCATTAGCTGCATGAGAGTCAGAAAGGCTGCCGACGAAAAGGCGTGATCTCAAGAAAGTTACTGCCACCACGCTAATAGCAGTCCGGGACTAAGCAACTCGCACTGTGAGCATCAACCACTACACCGAGAAAAAATACAAAAGAACTCTTTCATTCTTTGATGGTGAATATCTTACTATCCGAAATTAATGAGGAATATTTAAATGATTTTTTTTTTCATTTAATAAAATATTTGCATCTTAACGTGGTTTCAAAATAGTTTGGTTATTCGATTTTTGTTAATAAAGCTGCTTCTAAAGTTCTTGCCGATACTTACATTTCTGAAGGTAACTAAATTCCTTTTTCATAAAATGAAACGGGGAAAATGCTAAGATGTGGGAGTAAAATGAATCAAATACAACAGGGCAGGATAAACTTTGCTCGGAAAGAAACTACACAGTATATTCTTTAAAAATCCCGCATTTAGAGGTAATTAAACATTTTGGTTAGGCATTATCCCAAAAGACTTACTAAGACCACCTTAATAGCAGTTCGGGACAACTCGCACAATGGTCATCAACCATTACATTTTAATAGTTCTTTATTTGTAACATAGCGCCTCACTTCTCTCCCATTATATTTGATTCGTTTTTGTCACATATAAGGCACAATCACGTTGACACACCGGTTCTCGCCAGATCACCGAACTTAAGCAACGTCGAGCCTGGACAGTACCAGATGGGTGACCATTTGGGAAGACGAGGAGCTGTATGTACCGCGAGATAAAATACCAAGTTGGGAAACTGGCGCGGTTTATCCTTTCTCAAGGGTATATGAGCCTCTCTGAAGCCGTGGTAAGCAACCCATCTAGTGATAGCGTCACGATAAAAAAAAAGTCATCTTGATCGCCCTAGCGAAGCATCAAGTGGTCAGCTACGGACAAGATTTGAATTACACTACAAACTCGTGTAGTGAGTTCAATCTCGGCTACGGCCACATGTTTTTTAACCTTGCAAATGGGTGGGTACGTTTTTTGACGTGGTGTTTCATTCATAGATATACAAATTCGATTCGATTTTCGAAATAGGATCCAATATTCAAACAGGTTTATAGTATAACATGAAAAATTGTGAAACCAATTATCTGTGGCATTGTTGTATATTAAAGGGGACAAATCCCGGTATTTAGAGAAACAAAGTAATTAGGATCGAATATAATTACTATAAAAGGAAAATGCTGGAATCGAACTCAGTTATCAAAAGTTAAGATGAATAGATATCGTTAGTTAAATACGATTCCAGGAATGCAGTAGAATTATCCATAGTAGTTAAAAATTATTATAACACAAAGTTAAGTCAGGGCAGAAATAATGAACAATCAAATTTAAAAAATCCATGCAAATTCCAGAGTTTTAGAGACAGATTCCAAAGTTCGACAAGATATACCTGAAGAAGATCGGAGGTTACATCGCTTGAAACGATAGGTTTCAAAAAGCTCTGTTCAATGCTACCGAGACTAAACTTATTTCCTTTAATAAATGGTTTTGAAAATAATGCAGAAACCTTAAGCCATCATTTTCCCTGATCGGGATATAGAAGCGATTTGGGATCGCTAATGTATTTAATATTCCCTTGACACTTCCACCTTTGGGGAAAGCCGGTTCATCCTACATAGAATGAGTGCCGCTGCATGTATATAATAATCTAAACCATTAAGAATGTTCGAGTACGATTGCAAGAAATAAATCGAAATTGCGAGAAAACAGGGCTAGGGAACCGAAAGCCATTCTTCCTTACAATGGTGGCCTACGGAAACATAATGTTCTCTTGGAATGATTGCTATTATTAGACGAAACAGTAGAAACGCGGCTTAAGTGCATCGTGTGAAAACGTTCTCTTTTTATGATGGGAGCCCTAACACAATCACTACTCTCCC